>NC_080065.1:34728589-35032973 GCF_949987535.1 Balaenoptera acutorostrata | reverse complement strand
CTGGAGCAGCCCAGCGCTGGGACCGGGGAGGCAATACGGCGGCGGCGGAGGCGGCGGGTTGTGCCCGGCCCCCCTCCTCTACGCCTCCAGCCCCCGGACGACTGCGGACTCCGGGCAGCCCCCGGGCGGCGGCCGAGGCGGCCAAGCTGACGGCCGGGGATGGCGAGATAGCGGCGCGGGAGCGGCTCGTGAGTACGGGGAGCGGGTGGGCGCGGCGCGAGGCGCGGGGAGTGGGAGCCGCGGAGCCTGGAGCCCAGTCCCGTGGGCGCGTCGCCGCGAGCGCCCGGCGGCCCGCGGGGGGCGGGGGGCTGCGCTCCGGCCGGCTTCGGCCCGGGTGTCGGGGAGCGTCCGAGAGGAGTGACCGGGAGCGGGGGGTGGGGCGCGCCAGGTCGCGCCGCTCTCCAAGCACCCTTGGGCCACCCTCGGCTCCCAGAGGACGCCGACTCCCCGGCTGTGAACTTCTGCCCCACGTAGGGCAGCGAGTTCTGAGGCCACAGGCTACCTGGGGGATGGGAAGGAGCTTTAATTTTTATTTTTGTTAAGGGATGTAATCAACCAAGTGATTTCGTGATCCCGTGCCTCAACTTTTCATTAAACTAGTTCTCTGTCCCTTCCGTATTCATGGTGTATTCGATTCACCTGTATATTATGTGCTTGTATCCGAAGGCGTTATACTGATGAAAACCAGTTAAAGAGTTGGCGACCAAAGTTAGGCTTCGTAAAAGATGACACTTTTAATGCGTCATTTCAAAAGACAGAGCTGGAATCCTGAGTTGTGTCTGACAGAAAACTCTGTGCTTCAAATGCTGTGAATGTACGCCTTGAATAACATATGATTCTGACCTCCACCGTCCGCGTCCCCACCTTTGGCTACCAAAAATATATGAGATGTTTTATTTGCAGTTGGGTACCTGTGTGCTCCTTTTTGTATGGGTGTGTTATTGCAGTCAAATATTGATATAGCGTGTATACTGATACTGAATGGCGTTTGAATGGAAATGAATTTTTTGCATTTTTTAATGTGTTCTTTTAAGATACATTTTTCAACAGAAAGGTTTCAGTTTAAAGTTTGCCTTCTGATTTGTTTGTTTTCAGTTTCAGATTTGTCTTTAATTAAAAAAAAATTTTGCTTGGAGTAAAATTAAGTGACTTAGTAGTATCATTTAGTCAGGGGTCCAAAAATGATTCTTAAATTAAATCTAAAGCAAATTCCCCTCCCCAGAAAAGAAATATTAAAGCGTTCGTTTAGTGCAAATGATGCTTGCCCCTTCCCTTAAATGCTGATTTTGCCACAGATCTGAACTCACATTTCACTAGTATCGGAGGGTTCCTTGTCTAAGCCTGGCAGGGGAAAGGAAACCTAAGTATAGCGTGTGTTTTTAAAAGCACTGTCCTCTTACTTGTTTCTTACGTTGACTTTCTGTTTTAGAGACAAGGGGAAACTGTTTATTTGGAGGCTTCATTAGGTAGGTACAAGCTCGATTTAGATTTCCCTTCCAAGGGTTGAATTGAGGCTTATTTGCTTTGTAATAGGTGAGATCACAAGTGCTCCTCTCTAATTAGCTGAGACTGGGATTCTTTTCTGGGAAATAAGGATCAGGAACTTTGCTGTTGAAGAGAACAAACTTTTGTGATTTTTGAAAGCTTTTGCTTGTTGATGGTCCTCACTGAATAATATGTTGGCAATAGTATAAATTATTATAACATTAAGATTTATCATATTAATTTGTGGGACAGGCAACCTATGCACACTGTAGAAGATTCAATATGTATAAAAAGCTATAGAGTGGAAGGTATACCTCTCTCCCCGAGGCCATGCCTCACTGCACCCTGTTCTCCCCAGGACCCAGGGTTACTAACTCCTGTGTATATCTTTCCAGATAAAGCCTATGCTAGTATAAACATTTTGTATGTGTTCTCTTTATTTGTGTTTCCACAAATGAGGACGCATTGTATACTCTGTTCTGCACCAGCTCCCTGCCCTCCCCTCCCCGCAGAGTACTAAATCTTGGCAGTCTCTACATCAGTACCTAAGAGCTGTCTCATGCTCTAACAGCTGCTGAGTACTCCATTAAGGATGAACCATAATTTATTTAACCTCTTTATTGCGGTAGGTTGTTTCTACTATTTTGCTATAGAATTATTGTAAAACATTAGTTTTTGAGGTTTTTAAGTGGATTTCAATTATTCCCAAAGGCCCAGAGGCAGTAGGAGCTTACTTCTTTGCATCATGTCCAGGAAATAAATGCCCCTTCTCTCCAAGGTACACCCTTTCCTTTTATATAATTCCAAAGCAATCCATAAGGATCCATAAGTGTCTTTGTGGTGAAGCATGAGACATCAAGGCCAGTTACTAAGGTCGTATTCCTTGATTAACACCTTAGCTCTTTGTTTCAACAAAAGAAATAAAAGAATAGATATAAGTTGTTAAGAATAATCTGTAAGAAAAATTCTTAAGAGTTTGAATATTTTGAACATGGAGAAAAAGCTCGTACCTTTGATTAAGTTGAAGATAAAGGCAGTTTATCAGTGGTAAAACTTGTTTGCCATTAGGCACTAACATCCCTGCCTTCTGTAGATTATCACCGGTATCTCATATTTTAATGTTCCTATAGTATGGTTATAAATTGTACACTTTGGGAGAAGGTTATTCATAACTTTTAAGAGGGAGTATGCTTTTAGAAAGTATTTGGCCCTTTTAGAATTAAAATTTGAGGTCTCTTAGAGTGCTTTTAAAACAGAGTAAATTGTAGAAGTAAGACTAATGCTAGCTAGCACTTGAGCCAAATACATTATATAATTTGAGTATTAGCCAATGTTAAGCTTTATATTTCCATTATGCTTATTTCTGAGAATGATTTTAGGTCTAATGTAAGAAACTGTAATAATCCTTTTTTTTTTAAACTGACCAAACAAATCTTTTCACATTTAAGGTGTTTTCTTTTTCCTTTGTTATTCAGTACCTGTCCTTGTGTTACAAAACTGCTAATATTGCATCTGTTATATTCCAGGCAACTTTCTAGCAACTAAGAATATAGCAGTGCACAGGACAGACAGATCCCCTTCTAATGAGTTCACATCTTAGTGAGGGAGGTGGATAAAAAGCAGAGAAGCAATAAAGGCAATAATATCAGAGTGATAAGTGCTGGGAAAGTGACAAAATAGGTTTGCTGTGGCAAACAGGGGCAGGGTAGGGGCTGCTGTTTTAGACTGAGTGGCCGTGGAAGCCTCTCTGAGGTGGAGAGATTTGAACTGAGAGTTGAGTGTGTTTTTGGAGAATGGTGACTCAGGCAGAGGGAACAGCACATGCAAAGGCCCTGCAGCGGGGCTGAGCCTCGCATGCCAGAGGAACAGAGGGCTGCCTGTGTGGCTGGAATTTATGATGAAAAAGTGGCTGGCAGGAGAGAGCAGGCACTGGGGCTAGTGTCCTGGGTATTTGCATATGTCAAGGAACATTTATAGAAGTGGGAAAGAGACCTTGGGTGGTGGAGTTCCTCCACCTGCTGGAAGCTCCAGGAGGGCAGGCACGGATCTGCTTGTTCCTCATTGCTTCCCCCGTGCCAGGAACAGCCTTGGTCAGAATGGGCTGTGAATATTTATAGAATTAATGAATAATTAGAGAGTTTAAGAAATAATCTTGCCTGGTTTTGGTCAAAATACCTAGATTTGGGAGTCTTTTGAGTTTTCCATCTTGGCTCTGGCCCTTGACATTACCAAATCTGGTCTACTGTTAACACATCTTCTAAAATTGTTGCTTTAAGTCAGTTGCATTTGATTTCTATTCCCTGAAATTAGAGTATGAAGCCTTAAAAGCATGCCTAATTTTCCAGGACATTATAGTGATTTCTGAGTAATTTAGTTAGAAGTTCCATCTTTGATTTTAGTGGATTAGCCATTTGCCTAAGTGTAAAAATTTCAGAGATGCCTTTTTTGGTATAGTGAATGTTTGAATCCTTTTGGGCAGATGACAGACTAATGAGCACATAAAATGTATGTATTTTATGCAGGTACTTTAATTCTCACAGGAAGAATGTGTGTGTGTTCTGTTTTAGGGAGTATCAGGAACTGTGGTATTTCCTCTTCCCAACTTCTAATCTGTTTGTCATTCTAAATATATGTTCCTTTATATTAACTGAAAGCTTGGGAAATGAGTTTTTGTGCCAAGCAATTGTTGTAGATGCCTAATTAGAATCTGTTGTTTTTTTCTTAACTGTGACTTTTGAGGTCCTGTTCGATACCAGGAGTTGTGATCTTGCAGAATGAGGGGGGTTGATTTTTTATTTCCTATCCTAATTGGTTGATACCTGAACCCAATAAGTTGTTCCCATATAAGATAATTTTATCTTCCAGCATTCTCTCTTAAGCTCTGTGCACATGCTATGTAAAGGATGGATTCTGTGACTCCAAAATCTTAGATCAAGTTACCTTTGTTTTTCATCACTCTCCTTGCAGTGAAAGGTCTTCAGGCAAATTGCGGAAGCCCATACGCATCTGTTTTATAGGCCACTGGTACATTGAGGCTTAGATGCTTGAGTTAAAGTACTTTTACTACTACCTTTACATTTCCTTTGTGAACTACAGAGATGCAGGAGTTCCAGATTTGTCTTACATTGCCTAAGATTTACAGCACATACATTCCTTACCAATCCTTGCTGCTCCTCTTGCTCGTGTGAGCAGAGGTTGTGTTTATCAAATACTGTTTTATGCTTTTATGTTGGAAGTTGAAGAAAACCTTCTGGTGGGTGAATTTTTCATGTACTTTTGCAGAGAGGTGAGAAAATCTTGCCTCTACCCATTCTTCTGGTTTGTAGGGCAGATACAGAGGAAGACTTGGAATCAGTATGTGCCCAATAGCTGAGAATCTGTATCTGTATTATTAAGTGGCAGTATCCTGGAAGACCACAAGAAGGCGCTAATACTCCCATAAAGTGTGTGGCTCTTCCCTAAGGGTGACTTGGGATACTGAGGCCCCTTGCCTTCTTCTCACTGCTTGCAGGAGCAGGCTTCTCCAAGGAAACCCTGGATCGGAGGACAGTTGAAGCAGTGGTGGTGGGAACATGTGGTGGAAAATAACAAGTGGTGGCAGAAGTAATGCTTCCCATTTCTCATATTGAAAATGCTGGTGGGGCAGTGAATTGTAGACATTCTGCAGACAGACTGTGCCTTTGAATTGGGGATGAGGGTAAGCTGGAGAGAGGTGAGACTCCACCATCACGACTTAGTGCTGCAGCCGCCAGCGTGCCACCTTAAAGCTGGGTGCCAGCCTTCCCAGTCCCAGGCTTGGAGACCTGCCGCCACACCAGTGGGTCCTGTTTCATGTTTCACGCTGTAGTATTTATAGTGCATGCAGTTCAAAAGCGAAGGAGGCAAGAACATCTTAGGATCCTTTTCAAACAAACAGTTAAAATTGGGAGCATAAATCTTCATCTAACACGAACCTTACCCTCTATCATTCCTTGAAGTTACCTGGATCACCAAAGTTTTACTGTAGATGTAAAATTTGGGAGGAGGGGGCTGAGAGCTTCATTCTGATTTCTAAGGAAGGACTATATATAGTCCTGTACATAACGTAAAATGCAAAGCATTTACGCGTAATAGGAGCTTAAGCATTCAAACAAAACCAAAGAAGGTATAGAATTTAAGGGCCAGAAGGGGCCTCGGATCATCTGGTCGACTTTTTTAAGTTTACTGATAAACCAAGCCCCAGAGGTGTTCTAATTTGCCTAAGAATCCAGTAGTTCCAGACTGGTGTTTGTAACCACAATTTGCTGATTCCTAACTGCAGGGTTCTGAGCTCCCCTCTGGAACAGCAGGAAATTTGTGGGGTTCACTGCTTTGTCTCCATAGAACAGTGCCCAGCCCAGATACTTGTTGAATAAATGAATACATAAGAGAATTCTGAGAACTTAAGATTGCACATTAGCTATAAGATAATACTTACAAAATTTGAAAGAATACATGGTTTCATGAGTTTCTTTTCTTGTTAAACAACAGAGCATGTTGCTATTAAAGCCCAAACTATTAAGCCTAATATTAGCCAGATGGGCAAATGAAGATGTGGAGTTTTACTTACTAGCTTGGCACTTTTCAGAGCCTGGTGTCACTAGATCTTGTAATATTCTTTCTGTTCAGTCTGCTGGGATCCGGTGTCATTCAAGTTTTTATTTTGTATTTGAAAACGTATGTACTTTAAAATTTAGCATTTGTTGTCTGAATTGTTTGCTATTTTTCTAGCTATGTTTTATCAATAGTTTCACTATTTTTAAAACTTAGAGCTATACAGGGATTTGATTGTTTACAAACAAATCTACCTAACCATTGGGTTTTTGGGGATTGTCACTTTCAAATGCTGCTGGTGGGTGTTTCAATTGTTATAACTTTCCAGGAGGGCAATTTTGTTTGTTACTCACCGAAAGCCTCAAAAATGTGCCATGTCCCTTAGTCAGGCATTTCCACCGCTAGGAATTTAAACTAAGGAAAAAAAAATAAAGTGTGTGCACAAAGACCAGTCTATAGCAGTGGTTCTCGCCTACGCGGTGCGTGTGGGCACCGTATTCCTGTCAGGAGCTTTCTCCCCGCACAGTGATTCTTCACTTGGCGGGAAGTCCACGTAGTGGGGTGTCTCAGATTGCGAGGCGTGGGGTGCTCTCCCAAGCTTGGAAACTCATCTCCAGATTCTGGTGACCTCCACAAAAAGTGCACCAAAAACCCAACCTTTAGTTTGCAAAAATGATTTTTGTAGCTTTGTTTATGATAGTTATAAGCTAGAAACAACTTAAATGCTCAATAATAGGGAGATGGATTACTTAAATTGTGGTATATATCAATACTTGTAATGAAAAACCCTTTCTTCATTGACAGTGAGGTAAGAAAGTATTTATTGATTTGGAAAGATACTCAAAATTTGTAAACTGAAAAAGCAGATTGCAAAACAGCATGTGTAAGTGGATCTAAGGTGTTTTTGTTTGTTTTTGGAGAAAGAGGCAGAGCGAGCGAGCGAGCGAGCAGGAGTGTGCAGTTTTCTACCTGTTATGTAGGAAAATGCCGGAAGACTATACACCAGATGTTAGATGAGAATATCTCCTTGTGCTGAAATTACAGGTGACTACTATTTTTATTTTCCTGAATTTCCAACGTAAGGAGCATATTATGTAGTAAAGAGAATGAGAGCAGCTTCCTTTTTTCATTTACTGGTTAGGCAGCCCACAGAACTTGGACAAGTTCTGTGTCTGATTTCTTACCTGTAAAAGGGAATAATAATATCCACCTCATCGTGCCTGCCAGTAGTATGTGTTAGATAAATGTTACCTTTCCCTCACTATTCTGTTATGATTAAGGACAATATTCCTACTAATATAGGATTTCTAAGCAAAATAACATATCAACTGTTGTAAGAAGCATTTTATGACATTCTGACAAAATATTTCATTTCTTCTGGTCACTGGGAAATATTTTGTTGAGTTATTATTTACTTTAAAACTGAAATGCTTTCCAGTGCCAAGAAATTTTATTTTGAATCAAAAGCTTTTTTTTTTCTCCTTTGTTTCCTTCTGTATCGGTTTCCGTAGTTCTGTATGATAAGTTCTCAAAAGTCAGGGTCCGATCTTTCTTCCTTTTATAGAGTTGTTAAAATGAAATGTGATTCATTCATTCAGCAACTATTAAGGGCCTTTTTTTCCCCAGGCAGCGGGTAGGCATCAGATATGCAGCAGTGGGCAGGGCAGACACGCCCCCACTACTTGCATGCCAAGGAAAGTGACCAGAGCACTTCAGGGCCAGGAGGCACACCCACTCAGTAAAAGGTGTGTTACAGCAGCTGACAATCAAGTGGGCCTCATTTCCTCTCCTGCGATTTTAAAAGAAACTATGTCGTGATGTTACTTTTCAGTGAACACAACTTTTCAGTGAACACAAACATTGCCTCCTGCTTGTTCTACGAAGTACATGAGGAGCAGACTAGGTTATTTCACCTTGACATTCACTGATGATTTAGTGATGACTTGCATTATATATCTGGGAGAATATCCTGGGCTAATAGTATTAAAATTGCTACTCTATATCCTCTATGAAGGATATGCCTTTTTTGAGATTATCTAGTGTAAAATTACTGCTGTGGGTTCCTACTAATAAATTTAGGGTGGATAAAATTTATCGATACCGCATTTGAGAAATTCCAGCACGTGGTCTCATTGAGGATGAGGGCAAAAAGCCTGCAGTTTAAGGTTTCCATTTGACGGTATATAAGAATACATTAATTTTGTACTTTGTTCCTTGTGTAGGGACAGTTTTGGCAGCAGCTGTAAATGTTTTGATATAAAGTACACCCTCAGTGTTCATAAGAAGTGTCTCGAGACCTTTATGGCAAATACTGACCTTGCATTTTATTTCCCTGATACAGCCTAATAAAAGAAGACAGTTTCATAAATCATTTTTTCTTGTTGCTGTGTAGAAGGAATGTAGAAGTCATGTCACAGGTTGGAGCCCCTAGCAAAGCCAATATTTTATTCTTTCTTTATCTCACATTTTTTCCATCTACACCATTGCTTTCCACGGCCTATTCCACTTCATTGGCCTCCGCTGGAACCAGCAATTAGCTTTCTTTTTTTTAGTGGTGGTGGGGGGAATCTCTTTTCACAAAGAAATACCCTTTATCTCTCTTGAGATGTACTGAGTATGTAATATTAAAGGGAGAGCAACCAAACTGTTGACCTGCAGACCTTAGGGTGTTGTCTAGACCTAGAGTTTAGCCAACTTACTCTTTCTCAAATGCAAACTTCAATAAAAGTACAGGTGACTCTGTTTTGGAACTTTTCAGCTCTCTTACAAATAGTCAAAGTTGTGATTGCTGTACTCACGCATTCCATGGGCTGTATTGCTGGGATCAAAAACTCAAATGCTTACAGGGACAGAAGAGGTCACAGACATTGCTGAGTGGGTCTGATCTGCCTTTTGTCTTTATGCTTCTGATAAAAACATAAGGAATATTTTACTTTCTTCTTAATTCTACTACCAGATAGACAACACTGATAGTCTAGATGAATGGCAACTGAAATTTGTCTCAGTTTTGGGGACCAATAAGGAAAGACACAGAGGAAGGTTGGATCTGGAGCAACCTTGAGCTGATGTGAGCTGAGTTTTGAAGGACGAGTTGGTGTTTGTTAAATGGACAGGGAAGAGTGGAGTAGGAAGGACATTCTGGGTAGAGGGTAAGGTGTGCAGTGACACAGAGGACAGCAGAGCCTGCCGTGTTTGTTGGGACTCGAGCACAGGGCCAGTGTGGGTCAGAGGGCAAAGGTAGGTGGGACTGAAGTTAGGCGGCTTGGAACAGCAGAGAGCCTCATGCCATGCTGACAGCTGGCACCTTCTCCGTAGGCCAGGGAGAGCCATGGAAAATTTCAGGCATGTGAGACTGACGGTTCAGAAGGGGGCCTCCAGCTTGTGTCACGGAGGCTTGGGAATCCAGAGACCAGGGAGCAACCTGGCAGGAGTGCAGACCAAGGGGAAGAAGCCCTAACAAGGCCCCAGCCAGGCCCGGCCCTGGAAGTTTGTCTTTACTTTCCTAATAATGTTGAGACATTATTTCCTAATAATGACACGTGCAGCAGTAATGACTCTGCTCTTCCCATGCTCAATCCATCATGCCCTTTTCTTAAAGCTTTTGAGTAAACTCAAATGGTGAGAAAGCGTTCAATGTGTTTAAAGCTATCAAACACAGATCTACTGATGCTTTACCCTTACGTTGCTAAAAGTTTGAGAGATCCAAAGTGTGGGTGGTTATAAAACAGGGAGTAGGTGAAGTGGGGGTGATGAACTAGCCGCTTGAGCTAAAGATGTTGGTCAGAGGGCACAAACTTTCAGCTATAAGATGAATAAATTCTGGGAATCTATAGTTAATAAGACGGTATTGTATATCTGAAATTTGTTATGAGAGTAAATCTTAAGCATTTTTACCACACATGAAAAAGAAAGCTGTGAGGTGACAGATGTCTTATTAACTTGGTCGTGGTAATCATTTCACAGCGTACATATACACGTGTCAAATCATCATGCTGTATACTTCAAATCCATACAATTTTATTTGTCAGTTGTACCTCAGTAAAGCTGTGGAAAAACAATAGGGAGCAGGTTGCACCTATGGAGAGAAGGGATAAGAATACTTTGAGTAAGGTTTATATTGAAGCAAGAATTTATAATAATTTGGACAGTAATAAAGACAACAATAATAGCTTATGTTTCATATTAATAATACTTTAATGTTAGATTTCCTACTTACTCATTTTTTATACTAAAAACGAATCCCTCAATTTTAATACCACCAGAGGACAGGATTTTAGATATTATGATAAAATGAGGAGACAAGAGAGTTGTCCCTCTTCTTGTTATTTTGGCAGTTACATTACATTATTGGCCCATTTCACTAACCAGTCTTTTGTGTTTTTCCCACATGCTGCTGTTAAGTCATATCTCCTCCAAACTGTATTTGTTTATTTTCTGTGTGTTGTCATCATCATAACCATTTTATTTGGGACCCTGAAATTATCAATGCTAAATTTATCTTATTGGATTAGTTTGTTAGATTAATTTGTTAGCATCCTCATTATTATGTGCAGTATATTTTTTACTTTGCCCATTTTTTTGGTCCACAAATTTGAGAAATGTGATTCCTGTATCTTCCTCCATTTCATTAATGAAAATGTCAAGAAAAACAGAACTCTGTCACATCTGTCCATAATCTTCGTCCAGGTTGGCATCATCGATTAATTAGCACTCTTTGAGTAGCATTGATCACGTGGTGAAAGAGCCCCCTTCACTCTTTTTTATACAACCTTCATCTTGCTCATAAACATCCTTCAGACGTCAGGAAAGGTCTTGTTCAAAGCCAGATACTTCATGTCTGATTCTGATGCTGGCTTTCCCAGTTCATTGGCCTTGTCAAGTTGGGGGTGAGGTGGGGCTGGGGTACATTGGATTAGGGTCCCTTTCCTAATGCGTTCTGTAATCTTATCCAGGATCAACGTCAGGCTCACATGTTTCTAGTCTGTAGAATCTGCTGTCTTGATAGGATGCCCATTTCCAAGATAGTTTTGACAAATGACAGTTATTTCAGGTTCTGTTGTATTTTTCATTCTCTGTTCCATCTTATGTAGAAGACTCAAATAAATGTTAAGTGGATGCTGTACTTCCACATACTTAGAAGACCTTGTAACCCTGGTCAGATGCTAAAGATTTTATTTTAGTTTTTGTTTTTTTTGAGAAGCATTTGTATTCTAAAATGATGCTTAGGATTTTGAGATCTGGGATGGAATAATATGACCAATCAAGAAAAGACCATTCAGTGGGGCTTCCTTAGTGGTGCAGTGGTTAAGAATCTGCCTGCCAACGCAGGGGACACGGGTTCGAGCCCTGTTCCGGGAAGATCCCACATGCCGCGGAGCAACTAAGCCCTTGCACCACAACTACTGAGCCTGCGCTCTAGAGCCCGCGAGCCACAACTATTGAGGCCGCGTGCCACAACTACTGAAGCCTGCGTGCCTAGAGCCCGTGCTCCACAACAAGAAAAGCCACCGCAGTGAGAGCCTGCACACCACAACGAAGAGTAGCCCCCCTCGCCGCAACTAGAGAAAGCCCGCGCGCAGAAACAAAGACCCAGTGCAGCCAAAAATAAATAAATAAATAAATAAATAAATAAATAAATAAATAAATAAATATATTAAAAGAAAGAAAAAGCCATTCGAATTCTTTTGGAGAACAGAACTTTCAGATTCCAGCCCTAAAGAATGTTAAAACATTCAGGCACATTTTGGTCAATATCTGTGCCCTGAAATATATGTCTTCAAACAGTTTATATTTTGAGATTATTTCAACAGCAAGAGAAGAATTTTTTCACACCCATACATTTTGAAACAGGTTGTTAACTGGCACCCCAAGAATTCTATTGGGCCTGCAAATGTGTTTTGTTTGGCCCACATACTGTTTTTTTGAAAAATTGGAATTAGTTGCCAGCATTTAAAAATAAGGTGATTTCACATTAAAGAAAAAAAAAAAAAAACCCTGCATTTCTGGCTGTTTTTGAAAACCTTGAAAGTCTGTGATTACACTGGGTGCATGTTCCTAACCGGTGGTAATACAAGAGTTAGGCGCTAGCTGGAGGCCGCCCACCACAGCCCTCCCGTCCTCCTCACTGCGTTTCCTGTGGCCAGCGTCACCCCTTTCATCGGCCTGGCCCTCGGGGGATGTCTGGGCTTACACCTGCTGAGTCAAGAGCTAACCAGTCGGAAGTGTACTTTGAGTTTGGAGGAGAACAGTAAGATGGTAGCTGTTTGCTGTTTTGTTTCCTGACATCGACTGCCTGAATTACTTAATTTGTCCTACTGTGATGGTTGGAAGGGCTTGGTAAAGCAAGTGGTATTTCTGCCCGGAACGGCACTCAGCTGGGCAGGGTCGGGGGAGCAGCATTCCTGCTCACGTCCTAGATATCCGAGTTCATAGATGTGACAAGCAAGGTGTCCTGAGAAGAAAACATCTATAAATTTCTTATGACATTTAAAGTGGGGCAAGTAGGCCCTGGGTCATACCTGTGTGGTTTTAGAGATGTGAGGGGATTTGCCCGAGGTCTCATGCCTGCCACCCAGTCAGTGGTGGAATAGGGACTGGATCCCTGGATTCCTGACTCCGCTTCACTGAGTTTTCTGCTCCACGTTTTTCAGTTTAGTGTAATAGTCTAGAGATGAGATTTATAGCCAGATCTGGATTTAAATACAAGTTCGGCCCCTGTCTAGCTGCTGGACCTCAAGCAAGCCTCAAAAACCTCTCTGTGCCTCGTGTTCTGTGTTATAAAAAGGGGGACAATAATGATATGGACCTCCATAGGGTAGTTATAGGGATTAAAATCCAATATTCCGTGTAAAGAACTTAAAACAGTGCCTTGCCTGTAATAAACAATACGTAAACAGTGCATGGTATCTCAAAAATAGTATTTATGAATTCTGTATTATGGTAAACTTAGCTAAAACCAGCATTTCAGTCGCTCAAAACTATTACATAATTATCAATTTTTTTCCTCTTAGAGTTTAGAAAGGGCATTAAGGATAGTTTTACTCCATCTATTTTGTAAAAAGCCTCCAGCAATTTGACCCAATATTGGTTTTTTATTCATAAATTTATCTATAGCAAACAGGTGCATTCAAAAGCATAGCATTCAACTTTCTCTTCAGAATGTAAAGAAACAACTGGGTGTTATCAAAATATTTTAAGTCCTTACCAAAGATGTCATTTGGATGGATTTGTTTAATTCACTAAATGAATGTGGAATATGTAGTGCGTATAAAGCCCTCTTAGATGCAGGAATGTTGGAAAGACAAATCTCTGCTGTTAGGGAACTTATAATTAATGGGATACGAGAGTGGGAGGGAGGGAAAGAATAATCTTTGTAATACTTGGTGTGATATGATAAATGACCAAAGTGGAGATTCACCACAGTGCAGCAGAAACATGAAGAGACCACCAGTATCTGGACGTGATGGTCTTTGAGAGAGCCAAGAGGCAGAGCTGCCCCAAGCACAGGAGTAGAGGGGCAGTTGGTGTGACAGCCTCCAGACATTATGCCTGGAGTTTGGATGAATGATGAGACTTAGATGGAGATGCTGCTCAGAGCCAGGTGAGTCATTGTGGAAGATAGACTGTGGGAGGCCCCTGCCAGAGGCCATGGGATGAATTAAGTATTGATGTGAACGACCTATGCCAGAGATGCTGATGAGGGCCTGCCAGAGCAGTGGGAATGGAAGTAGGGGTAGGTTCTAGGGCAGAGAGTCAAGGTGTGTTTTGGAGGTAGAACTGGTGAGTAGGTGGGAGGGGTGAGAAGGAGGAGTAGTTGAGTGGGACCCAGGAGAGACTGATGCCATGAATAGAGATGGGCTTGTCAAGGGGCAGGTTTGGAAGAGAAGGTGAGTTTATTTTGCACATGTGGAGTTTTTTGAGAAATCTGTGAAATATCTCAGTGGATATGTAGCATCAAAATATTTTGTCAGAGCAGAAGCAAGAAGAACTACAGTCCTGCAGCCTATGAAACTAAAACCACATTCACAGAAAGATAGACAAGATGAAAAGGCAGAGGGCTATGTACCAGATGAAGGAACAAGATAAAACCCCAGAAAAACAACTAAATGAAGTGGAGATAGGCAACCTTCCAGAAAAAGAATTCAGAATAATGACAGTGAAGATGATCCAGGACCTCAGAAAAAGAGTGGAGGCAAAGACCGAGAAAATGCAAGAAATGTTTAACAAAGACCTAGAAGAATTAAAGAACAAACAAACAGATGAACAATACAATAACTGAAATGAAAAATACACTAGAAGGAATCAATAGCAGAATAAATGAGGCAGAAGAACATATAAGTGACCTGGAAGACAGAATGGTGGAATTCACTGCTGCAGAACAGAATAAAGAAACAAGAATGAAAAGAAATGAAGACAGCCTAAGAGACCTCTGGGACAACATTAAATGCAACAACATTCGAATTATAGGGGTCGCAGAAGGAGAAGAAAGAGAGAAAAGACCGGAGAAAATATTTGAAGAGATTATAGTCAAAAACTTCCCTAACATAGGAAAGAAAACAACCACCCAAGTCCAGGAAGGGCAGAGAGTCCCATACAGGATAAACCCAAGGAGAAAGACACCGAGACACGTAGTAATCAAATTGGCAAAAATTAAAGACAAAAATTATTGAAAGCAGCAAGGGAAAAATGACAAATAACATACAAGGGAACTTGATGAGGTTAACAGCTGATTTCTCAGCAAAAACTCTACAAGCCAGAAGGAAGTGGCATGACATACTTAAAGTGATGAAAGGGAAGAACTTACAACCAAGGTTATTCTACCCGGCAAGGTTCTCATTCAGATTTGATGGAGAAATCAAAAGCTTTACAGACAAGCAAAAGCTAAGAGAATTCAGCACCACCAAACCAGCTCTACAACAAATGCTAAAGGAACTTCTCTAAGTGGGAAACACAAGAGAAAAAACGGAGCTACAAAAACAAACCCAAAACAATTAAGAAAATGGCAATAGGAACATACATGTAGATAATTACCTTAAACGTGAATGGATTAAATGCTCCAAACAAAAGACACAGGCTGGCTGAATGGATACAAAAACAAGACCCATATATATGCTGTCTCCAAGAGACCCACTTCAGACCTAGGGACACATACAGACTGAAAGTGAGGGGATGGAAAAAGATATTCCATACAAATGGAAATCAAAAGGAAGCTGGAGTAGCAATACTCATATCAGATAAAATAGAATTTAAAATAAAGAATGTTACAAGAGACAAGGAAGGACACTACATAATGATCAAGGGATCAATCCAAGCAAAAGATATAACAATTATACATATATATGCACACAACATACGAGCACCTCAGTACATAAGGAAACTGCTAACATCTATAAAAAAGGAAATCGACAGTAACACAATAATAGTGGGGGACTTTAACACCTCACTTACACCAATGGACAGAATGTCCAAAATGAAAATAAATAAGGAAACAGAAGCTTTAAATGACACAACAGACCAGATAGATTTAATTGATATTTATAGGACATTCCATCTAAAAACAGCAGATTACACTTTCTTCTCAAGTGCACACGAAACATTCTACAGGATAGATCATATCTTGGATCACAAATCAAGCTTCAGTAAATTTAAGAAAATTGAAATCATATCAAGCATCTTTTCTGACCACAATGCTATGAGATTAGAAATCAATTACCAGGAAAAAACGTAAAAAACACAAACACATGGAGGCTAAACAATACATTACTAAATAACCAAGAGATCACTGAAAAAAATCAAAGAGGAAATCAAAAATACCTAGAGACAAATGACAATGAAAACACAACGATCCAAAACCTATGGGATGCAGCAAAAGCAGTTCTAAGAGGGAAGTTTATAGCAGTATAATCCTACCTCAAGAAACAACAAACATCTCAAATAAACAATCTAACCTTACACTTAAAGGAACTAGAGAAAGAAGAACAAACAAAACCCAAAGTTAGCAGAAGGAAAGAACTCATAAAGATCACAGCAGAAATAAATGAAATAGGAACAAAGAAAACAATAGCAAAGATCAATAAAATTAAAAGCTGGTTCTTTGACAGGATAAACAAAATTGATAAACCATTAACCAGACTCATCAAGAAAAAGAGGGAGAGGACTCAAATCAATAAAATTAGAAATGAAAAAGGAGAAGTTACAACAGACACCGCAGAAATACGAAGCATCTTAAGAGACTACTACAGGCAACTCCATGCCAATAAAATGGACAAACCTGAAGAAATGGACAAATTCATAAAAAGGTATAACCTTCCAAGACTGAAGCAGGAAGAAATAGAAAACATGAACAGACCAATCACAAGCACTGAAATTGAAACTGTGATTAAAAATCTTCCAACAAACAAAAGCCCAGGACCAGATGGCTTCCCAGGCGAATTCTATCAAACATTTAGAGAAGAGCTAACACCCATCCTTCTCAAACTCTTCCAAAATATAGCAGAGGGAGGAACACTCCCAAACTCATTCTATGAGGCCACCATCACCCTGATACCAAAACCAGAGAAAGATACTACAAAAAAAGAAAATTACAGACCAATATCACTGATGAATATAGATGCAAAAATCCTCAACAAAATACTAGCAAACAGAATCCAACAACACATTAAAAGGATCATACACCATGGTCAACTGGGATTTATCCCAGGGATGCAAGGGTTCTTCAATATACGCAAATCAATCAATGTGATACACCATATTAACAGACTGAAGAATAAAAACCATATGATCATCGCAATAGATGCAGAAAAAGCTTTTGACAAAATTCAACACCCATTTATGATAAACACTCTCCAGAAAGTGGGCATAGAGGGAACCTACCTCAACATAATGAAGGCCATATACGACAAACCCACAGCAGACATCATTCTCAATGGTGAAAGACTGAATGCATGTCTTCTAAGATCAGCAACAAGACAAGGATGTCCACTCTCACCGCTATTATTCAACATAGTTTTGGAAGTCTTAGCCACGGCAATCAGAGAAGAAAAAGAAATACATATTGGAAAAGAAGATGTAAAACTATCACTGTTTGCAGATGACATGATACTATACATAGAAAATCCTAAAGATGCCACCAGAAAACTACTAGGGCTAATCAATGAATTTGGTAAAAGTTGCAGGATACAAAACTAATGCACAGAAATCTCTTGCATTCATATGCACTAATGATGAAAAATATGAAATTAAGGAAACACTCCCGTTTACCACTGCCACGAAAAGAATAAAATACCTAGGAATAAACCTACCTAGGGAAACAAAAGACCTGTATGCAGAAAACTATAAGACACTGATGAAAGAAATTAAAGATGATACAAACAGATGGAGAGATATACCATATTCTTGGATTGGAAGAATCAATATTGTGAAAATGACTATATTACCCAAAGCAATCTACAGATTCAGTGCAATCCCTATCAAATTACCAATGGCATTTTTTACAGAACTAGAACAAAAAATCTTAAAATTTGTATGGAGACACAAAAGACCCCGAATAGCTAAAGCAGTCTTGAGGGAAAAAAATGGAGCTGGAGGAATCAGATTCCCTGACTTCAGACTATACTACAAAGCTACAGTAATCAAGGCAATATGGTACTGGCACAAAAACAGAAACACAGATCAGTGGAACAAGTTAGAAAGCCCAGAGATAAACCCACGCACCTATGGTCAACTAATCTATGACAAAGGAGGCAAGGATAGACAATGGAGAAAAGACAGTCTCTTCAATAAGTCGTGCTGGGAAAACTGGACAGCTACATGTAAAAGAATGAAATTAGAACACTCCCTAACACCATACACAAAAATAAACTCAAAATGGATTACAGACCTAAATGTAAGACCAGACACTATAAAACTCTTAGAGGAAAACATAGGAAGAACACTCTGACATAAATCACAGCAAGATCTTTTTTGATCCACCTCCTAGAGTAATGGAAATAAAAACAAAAGTAAACAAATGGGACCTAATGACACTTCAAAGCTTTTCCACAGCAAAGGAAACCATAAACAAGACGAAAAGACGATCCTCAGAATGGGAGAAAATATTTGCAAAGGAATCAATGGACAAAAGATTAATCTCCTAAATATATAAGCAGCTCAATATTAAAAAAACATACAACCCAATCCAAAAATGGGCAGAAGACCTAAATAAACATTTCTCCAAAGAAGACATACAGATGGCCAAGAAGCGCATGGAAAGCTGCTCAGCATCACTAATTATTAGAGAAATGCAAATCAAAACTACATGAGATATCACTTCACACCAGTTAGAATGGGAATCATCAGAAAATCTACAAAGAACAAATGCTGGAGAGGGTGTGGAGAAGAGGGAACCCTCTTGCACTGTTGGTGGGAATGTAAATTGATACAGCCACTATGGAGAACAGTATGGAGGTTCCTTAAAAAACTAAAAATAGAATTACCATGTGATCCAGCAATCCCACTACTGTGCATGTACCCAGAGAAAACCATAATTCAAAAGGACACATGCACCCCAATGTTCACTGCAGCACTATTTACAATAGCCAGGACATGGAAGCAACCTAAATGGCCATCGACAGACGAATGGATAAAGAAGATGTGGTACATATATACAATGGAATATTACTCAGCCATCAAAAGGGACGAAATTGGGTTATTTGTAGAGACGTGGCTGGATCTAGAGAGTGTCATACGGAGTGAAGTTAAGTCAGAAAGAGAAAAACAAATATTGTATATTAACGCATGTATGTGGAACCTGCAAAAATGGTACAGATGAACCGGTTTGCAGGGCAGAAATTGAGACACAGATGTAGAGAACAAACATTTGTTCACCAAGGGAGAAAGCGGCGGGGGGTCGGGGTGGTGCTGTGATGAATTGGGAGATTGGGATTGACATGTATACACTGATGTGTATCAAATGGATAACTAATGAGAACCTGCTGTATTAAAAATAAAAAACAAAAAACAAAAGAAAAACATTAATGAAACACTAAGGACACTATGAACCAAGAAAGTTTGGGAATTAAATGAGAGGATAGCTCAAGTGCTTAGGGATTCCAGTATCATATTTTAGTCTGCCTTGTGCATGCAGGAGAATAATACTGAAATTCAACCTTTGCTATGTTAAAAGAATCTAGCTTATGTTTTTTCTGAATGTCCTAGGAATTTTTTATACACTGTCATCCAGATTTTTTGTTTCTCGGGATCCTGACATTCCTCTCTGTCAGTTTTGGTCATCATTCCAGCGAGGACTTCCCTGTTCATTCAAGAGCCTGTTCCTTATCAACTTCAGCATATCATAACAAATTGGAGCACATCACTCAAGTGCTTAAAACCCTTCGAAGGCCCCTGCTGCTCCAGCATCAAGTCCCTGCTCTGCCTGGAAGACCAGGCCCTTCCAGTGGCCACCAACGGTCTGCCTCCATGCCCTCCACAGTACAGCTGAAGACCGGTGACTCCCCAAACCTCCTCACTCCCACAGGCCTCAGGCCTCTCCTTAAACCACAGCTCCAGCGAATGGCCCTTTCCACCCACCCATATTCTCCACTCGCCAACAGTTCCCATCTTTCAGAGGCCCCTGGAAGCCCCACCCCACTGAAGAGGGACATCTATCCACTCAGGTCTCACCTCAGCTCTGCTATAATAGGAGTGACTTCAACAGCCTTCGAGAAATGTCAACAAGCGTCTATCAGACAAATGAACTTGTTTCTTCCTTCTATCACAGAGGTGAAACACTCTACTATTATAGTAAAGAAATGACCTGAAGAACATTCCTTCTTGTTTAAAAACATGTCAAGAGATTTTTAACATGAAAGAAAGCATGATAAAAGCTCACCTTCAAAAAGAACCAGGAACAGCTCCATTCCCCAGTCCATACTTCCCCACACTCTCTACTATCAAGGGTTATCTTTTTTTTTTTTTTAATTTTAATCGTCCAACTGCTAGCCGTAAATCTCATTTCCTTGCTTATGTAATCAAAATACATTTTCATGTTTATTGGTGATTTACAATGCTTTATTTGTACACTGCTTATTCTATCTTTTGTCTACCTTTTTAATTAGGCATTAATCTGCTCCTTACTGCTCAATTAGAAAGAAATATCACAATGTGCATATTAACTGTGTTATATACATTGCAAATATATTTCCCAGTTTGTTCTCTTACTTTCTAGCGAAGTTTTTGTTTGACTTTCATTATGTCAGATTTCTCAGTTTTGTCCTTTATAGTTTCTGACTATAAACTTCTTTCTCATGTGAAGATTTCATAAATTGTCACCTATATTGTCTTCAAGTACAATTAAGCCTTTTAACATTTTAAGGTTTAATCCATATAAAATTAATTCTGGTGAACAATATGAGTCAGGGGCCCAGCTTTCCCCTCTCCCCACCAAATGCTACCACTTGTCCCAACACTTTTTTTTAAATAACCCAATCCTTCCTCCACTGACTTGAGATGCCATTAGGACCCCATTCCTTCTCAACTTCCTTGGTGGAACTCCAATAACCCGCTGCTCCTTCACCCCACATTCCTTCACTGAACAGCATTCTCTACTCTTGTGGCTTTAACCATCACTTATAACTGATGACTTCTGAATACATATTTCCAGGTATCTTCCCAGTTACTGATTAACCATCTACTGGACAATTCCTTGCTTATCTGCACAAATCCACTCAAATGAGGTCCTTCAGGAATGACAAAATACACATTTTAAAAATTTGTTTATTTTTTATTTTATTTTTTTTATCCAGCAGGTTCTCATTAGTTATCCATTTTGTACATATTCATGTATATGTGTCAATCCCAATCTCCCAATTCATCACACCACCAACCCCCCACCCCCACCATTTTCCCCCCCTGGTGTCCATATGTTTGTTCTCTACATCTGTGTCTCGATTTCTGCCCTGCAAACCGGTTCATCTGTGCCATTTTTCTAGGTTCCACATATATACCTTAATATACGATATTTATTTTCCTCTTTCTGACTTACTTCACTCAGTATGACAGTCTCTAGATCCATCCATGTCTCTACAAATGACCCAATTACGTTCCTTTTTATGGCTGAGTAATATTCCATTGTATATATGTACCACATCTTCTTTATCCATTCGTCTGTCGATGGCCATTTAGGTTGCTTCCATGTCCTGGCTATTGTAAATAGTGCTGCAGTGAACATTGGGGTGCATGTGTCCTTTTGAATTATGGTTTTCTCTGGGTATATGCCCAGTAGTGGGATTGCTGGATCACATGGTAATTCTATTTTTAGTTTTTTAAGGAACCTCCATACTGTTCTCCATAGTGGCTGTATCAATTTACATTCCCACCAACAGTGCAAGAGGGTTCCCTTTTCTCCACACCCTCTCCAGCATTTGTTCTTTGTAGATTTTCTGATGATTCCCATTCTAACTGGTGTGAAGTGATATCTCATGTAGTTTTGATTTGCATTTCTCTAATAATTAGTGATGTTGAGCAGCTTTCCATGAGCTTCTTGGCCATCTGTATGTCTTCTTTGGAGAAATGTCTATTTAGGTCTTCTGCCCATTTTTGGATTGGGTTGTATGTTTTTTTAATGTTGAGCTGCTTATATATTTAGGAGATTAATCCTTTGTCCATTGATTCCTTTGCAAATATTTTCTCCCATTCTGAAGGTTGTCTTTTTGTCTTGTTTATGGTTTCCTTTGCTGTGGAAAAGGTTTGAAGTGTCATTAGGTCCCATTTGTTTACTTTTGTTTTTATTTCCATTACTCTAGGAAGTGGATCAAAAAAGATCTTGCTGTGATTTATGTCAGAGTGTTCTTCCTATGTTTTCCTCTAAGAGTTTTATAGTGTCTGGTCTTACATTTAGGTCTGTAATCCATTTTGAGTTTATTTTTGTGTATGGTGTTAGGGAGTGTTCTAATTTCATTCTTTTACATGTAGCTGTCCAGTTTTCCCAGCACGACTTATTGAAGAGACTGTCTTTTCTCCATTGTCTATCCTTGCCTCCTTTGTCATAGATTAGTTGACCATAGGTGCGTGGGTTTATCTCTGGGCTTTCTAACTTGTTCCACTGATCTGTGTTTCTGTTTTTGTGCCAGTACCATATTGCCTTGATTACTGTAGCTTTGTAGTATAGTCTGAAGTCAGGGAATCTGATTCCTCCAGCTCCATTTTTTTCCCTCAAGACTGCTTTAGCTATTCGGGGTCTTTTGTGTCTCCATACAAATTTTAAGATTTTTTGTTCTAGTTCTGTAAAAAATGCCATTGGTAATTTGATAGGGATTGCACTGAATCTGTAGATTGCTTTGGGTAATATAGTCATTTTCACAATATTGATTCTTCCAATCCAAGAATATGGTATATCTCTCCATCTGTTTGTATCATCTTTAATTTCTTTCATCAGTGTCTTATAGTTTTCTGCATACAGGTCTTTTGTTTCCCTAGGTAGGTTTATTCCTAGGTATTTTATTCTTTTCGTGGCAGTGGTAAACGGGAGTGTTTCCTTAATTTCATATTTTTCATCATTAGTGCATATGAATGCAAGAGATTTCTGTGCATTAGTTTTGTATCCTGCAACTTTTACCAAATTCATTGATTAGCCCTAGTAGTTTTCTGGTGGCATCTTTAGGATTTTCTATGTATAGTATCATGTCATCTGCAAACAGTGATAGTTTTACATCTTCTTTTCCAATATGTATTTCTTTTTCTTCTCTGATTGCCGTGGCTAAGACTTCCAAAACTATGTTGAATAATAGCGGTGAGAGTGGACATCCTTGTCTTGTTGCTGATCTTAGAAGACATGCATTCAGTCTTTCACCATTGAGAATGATGTCTGCTGTGGGTTTGTCGTATATGGCCTTCATTATGTTGAGGTAGGTTCCCTCTATGCCCACTTTCTGGAGAGTGTTTATCATAAATGGGTGTTGAATTTTGTCAAAAGCTTTTTCTGCATCTATTGCGATGATCATATGGTTTTTATTCTTCAGTCTGTTAATATGGTGTATCACATTGATTGATTTGCGTATATTGAAGAACCCTTGCATCCCTGGGATAAATCCCAGTTGACCATGGTGTATGATCCTTTTAATGTGTTGTTGGATTCTGTTTGCTAGTATTTTGTTGAGGATTTTTGCATCTATATTCATCAGTGATATTGGTCTGTAATTTTCTTTTTTTGTAGTATCTTTCTCTGGTTTTGGTATCAGGGTGATGGTGGCCTCATAGAATGAGTTTGGGAGTGTTCCTCCCTCTGCTATATTTTGGAAGAGTTTGAGAAGGATGGGTGTTAGCTCTTCTCTAAATGTTTGATAGAATTCACCTGTGAAGCCATGTGGTCCTGGACTTTTGTTTGTTGGAAGATTTTTAATCACAGTTTCAATTTCAGTGCTTGTGATTGGTCTGTTCATATTTTCTATTTCTTCCTGCTTCAGTCTTGGAAGGTTATACCTTTTTATGAATTTGTCCATTTCTTCAGGTTTGTCCATTTTATTGGCATGGAGTTGCCTGTAGTAGTCTCTTAAGATGCTTCGTATTTCTGCAGTGTCTGTTGTAACTTCTCCTTTTTCATTTCTAATTTTATTGATTTGAGTCCTCTCCCTCTTTTTCTTGATGAGTCTGGTTAATGGTTTATCAATTTTGTTTATCCTGTCAAAGAACCAGCTTTTAATTTTATTGATCTTTGCTATTGTTTTCTTTGTTCCTATTTCATTTATTTCTGCTGTGATCTTTATGAGTTCTTTCCTTCTGCTAACTTTGGGTTTTGTTTGTTCTTCTTTCTCTAGTTCCTTTAAGTGTAAGGTTAAATTGTTTATTTGAGATGTTTGTTGTTTCTTGAGGTAGGATTATACTGCTATAAACTTCCCTCTTAGAACTGCTTTTGCTGCATCCCATAGGTTTTGGATCGTTGTGTTTTCATTGTCATTTGTCTCTAGGTATTTTTTGATTTCCTCTTTGATTTTTTTCAGTGATCTCTTGGTTATTTAGTAATGTATTGTTTAGCCTCCATGTGTTTGTGTTTTTTACGTTTTTTCCCGGTAATTGATTTCTAATCTCATAGCATTGTGGTCAGAAAAGATGCTTGATATGATTTCAATTTTCTTAAATTTACTGAAGCTTGATTTGTGATCCAAGATATGATCTATCCTGTAGAATGTTTCGTGTGCACTTGAGAAGTGTAATCTGCTGTTTTTAGATGGAATGTCCTATAAATATCAATTAAATCTATCTGGTCTGTTGTGTCATTTAAAGCTTCTGTTTCCTTATTTATTTTCATTTTGGACGTTCTGTCCATTGGTGTAAGTGAGGTGTTAAAGTCCCCCACTATTATTGTGTTACTGTCGATTTCCTTTTTTATAGATGTTAGCAGTTTCCTTATGTACCGAGGTGCTCGTATGTTGGGTGCATATATATGTATAATTGTTATATCTTTTGCTTGGATTGATCCCTTGATCATTATGTAGTGTCCTTCCTTGTCTCTTGTAACATTCTTTATTTTAAAGTCTATTTTATCTGATATGAGTACTGCTTCTCCAGCGTCCTTTTGATTTCCATTTGCATGGAATACCTTTTTCCACCCTCTCACTTTAACTCTGTATGTGTCCTTAGGTCTGAAGTGGGTCTCTTGGAGACAGCATATATATGGGTCTTGTTTTTGTATC
Source organism: Balaenoptera acutorostrata (assembly GCF_949987535.1). Classification (NCBI taxonomy): domain Eukaryota; kingdom Metazoa; phylum Chordata; class Mammalia; order Artiodactyla; family Balaenopteridae; genus Balaenoptera; species Balaenoptera acutorostrata. The sequence continues at coordinate 35,008,251 of NC_080065.1, read as the reverse complement.
CATTCAGGGAGCCTGTGTCTTTTGTTTGGAGCATTTAATCCATTCACGTTTAAGGTAATTATCGATATGTATGTTTCTATTACCATTTTCTTTATTGTTATGGGTTTGTTTTTGTAGGTCCTTTTTTTTCTCTTGTGTTTCCCACTTAGAGAAGTTCCTTTAGCATTTGTTGTAGAGCTGGTTTGGTGGTGCTGAATTCTCTTAGCTTTTGCTTGTCTGTAATGCTTTTGATTTCTCCATCGAATCTGAATGAGATCCTTGCTGGGTAGAGTAATCTTGGTTGTACGTTCTTCCCTTTCATCACTTTAAGTACATCATGCCACTCCCTTCTGGCTTGTAGTGTTTCTGCTGAGAAATCAGCTGTTAACCTTATGGGAGTTCCCTTGTATGTTATTTGTCGTTTTTCCCTTGCTGCTTTAAATAATTTTTCTTTGTCTTTAATTTTTGCCAATTTGATTACTATGTATCTCGGCGTGTTTCTCCTAGGGTTTATCCTGTATGGGACTCGTTGCGCTTCCTGGACTTGGGTGGCTATTTCCTTTCCCATGTTAGGGAAGTTTTCGACTATAATCTCTTCCAATATTTTCTCTGGTCCTTTCTCTCTTCTTCTGGGACTCCTATAATGCAAATGTTGTTGCATTTAATGTTGTCCCAGAGGTCTCTTAGGCTGTCTTCATTTCTTTTCATTCTTTTTTCTTTATTCTGTTCTGCATCAGTGAATTTCACCACTCTGTCTTCCAGGTCAGTTATCCATTCTTCTGCCTCAGTTATTCTGCTATTGATTCCTTCTAGTGTATTTTTCGTTTCAGTTATTGTATTGTTCATCTCTGTTTGCTTGTTCTTTAATTCTTCTAGGTCTTTGTTAAACATTTCTTGCATCTTCTTGATCTTTGCCTCCATTCTTTTTCCGAGGTTCTGTATCATCTTCTCTATCATTCTGAATTCTTTTTCTGGAAGGTTGCCTATCTCCACTTCATTTAGTTGTTTTTCTGGGGTTTTATCTTGTTCCTTCATCTGGTACATAGCCCTCTGCCTTTTCATCTTGTCTATCTTTCTGTGAATGTGGTTTTAGTTCCACAGGCTGCAGGATTGTAGTTCTTCTTGCTTCTGCTGTCTGTCCTCTCTTATTAATGTTCTTATAGTACCCCCAGGTCAAAAGAAATAACCTAACATTTCTTTTTATGAAATAGTAGGTCCAATCAAATTAATAAGTATTTATGACCTGACACTTTAGTAGCAGTTTGAGAAAATAATGCATATCAACGTAAAGGTAATAATATTTTTATTTTATTCTTAAAAAGCCACGTAGATGCACCTGTGGGTACTGCAGAGCTTCTCAAACCTTGGAAACAGATTGGGCCCTGCCACCCTTTTTTCCACCTCTACATTGATTTTTGGTTTGTACTTGTGTTTTATCACGACATCCAACAAGCCTTCCCTCCCACTTCACAAAGATATGACGTCATGAGAGGAATGTGGCATGACCTAGTGTTGAAACCAAACTACCTTTAGCTAAAGGTTCTCATAGTGTTGGATAGATGTCACTGTGTTTCCTCTGAAATTTTAAAATGTACTGTGGTACTCCAGTTCATTTGCTTCTGTGCCTTGGGGCACCTTAGTGCATGGTTTGGGAACTACAGCTCGAACTTAGCTTCCCAGTGTTGGCAGTACTTGGGTTAGTGGTGAAGCCTGGCAATCAAAGTGTAGTGTGCAGACATATACATATTCATTTACATCTTGGTATTCACTCACCTATCAGCCAGCTTGAGCTTTGAGTGCTGAGTGCCAGGAGCTGTGCTTGGACACTGATGGGGGGTTGGGGGGGAGGGGGAAATGCCTTACAGTGAACAGAGAGACAGCATTTCCTCTCAAGGAGCTTATAGTCTGTTGGAGGAATTACAGAATTGGGAAGAGATCAGCAAACTTTCTAGTAGGGGCAAGGTCGTCAATATTTTAGGTTTGCTGGCCTTGTAGTCTCTGTGGAAACTATTCATTCCCAACGTGGGGATGTGAAAGCAGCCTTGGGCAGTATGTAAACAAATGGGCGTGTCTCTGTTCTAGTAAAACTTTATTTACCAAAGCAGAGGTGGGTGAATCTGGCCCACAGGTCACAGTTTTTGCAACCCCTGTAATGGAGATGTAATTAAAGTGTCCTGGAAGCAGAAGAAGGAGCATCAGACCTTCGGGAACCGGAAGGTATCACAAAGGTGATAATGAGCTCTTCCTGACTCCCACCAGGAGTCTCCCAGGTGAATTGAGGAGAGGGTGGCAGAAAGGAGTACAGAGGGAACTCCAGGCAGAAGGGAAAACATGTGCAAATGTAAAGAGTCATGAAGGGGTCCGGCAGCTTGGAGAATGGAATCAATTTTAATGTGACCTGGAATGAGATTAGAGGGGAGGCACAGGGCTTCTTTCCTGGGTTAAAACAGTTTCATGGATCATTTTTCTCATTTTTGGTTTTCTGCCTCATTTTTTTGGTGAATCATGTCCTCTAGTAGTCTCCAGAGAATGGCTGCAAGGAAGAAATATCTTTTGAGATCCGGCATGTCTTTATAAAATGTATTTTATTCTCTCGCTTAATTAATAGTTTGAGTATAGAAGTCAAGCATGAAAGTAATTTTCACTCAGCTTTTGGAAGACGTTCTCTCTAGCTTTCAGTGCTAAGAAGTCTGTGTTTTCGTCTCCTCCCTGCCTCCCCTCTCCTCCCCCAGAGTGTTTACTGACCACACACCCAGTGTCTCCCGTACACCCGTGGCCCGCTCTGGAGATAGTGCCGTCACCTTCCCCGTGTGACAGTAGAGGGTTCGTGGGGCTCACAGGGCAGTCGCAGAGTCCTGGCTCAGGGAGCTGCTCCCATGTTGCGCTCATTCCTGGGCCCTGGGTGGGACCTCCCCCTCCCCCTCCCTGGAAGCTTTTCAGAGCTTCTTTTACGCAGTTATTACGTGCTGTACTGTGGAAGGAGTCTTTTTAAATTCATTGTGCTGGGTACTTGGTGGCATCTTTTAGGACTAGATTTTTGCGGTTGAATATGGATTCTGTGTATGTTCTTGTTATTGCAGTTGTCACTTAATCAGTCTCCTTTAAACACCACTTCCTTCAAGCTTCCCTCTTCCTTCACACCTTTACGTCTCCCTACACAGTCCAGTCTCCATCTGCCTCCCCAGGCTGAGCTTTCCAGTTCAGCCAGGTTGGGGTTTTCCACAGGTACATCTCCCATTTTACTTAAATCCCCACACTTCACTTTAACAATACAATAGAGTCTACCTACTGCAAAGTTTCTGTTCCTAGAGAGCATTCTTCAGAGGGCAGTGCTTGAGGAACTTAAGCTCTTGTGAGTAGGCGGGTAGGAGTGGGGAGTGGAATTAGGAGAGTGGTTGCTGATCAGAGTTTTTTAATGATTTTTATGTTCCCTAACAGAAAACAGTGAGGAAGGAAAAAAAAAGGGACACTAAGGAGGATGGGAATCGGCAGTAGGACACTGTCTGCTTTCCCACCTGGTTGCTCGGGGTGACCACCCAGGCACCTCCTCTCCTGTAGGCTCAGTGAACTACTTGCACATTTATTTTGCTGCGCGGTGATTAAGCAGCTTTTCTCCTTCCAGTGTTTCATTCCTTTGTGTGTTAATGACAAGGGAGTTATTTCACTGTGGTGACAAGAATAGAGGCTCGGAATAAAGATGCTTTGGGTTGTCTTTACTCACCTCTCTCTGCCTGAGCAGTTGTTTCTCAAGCCCCCTTCCAGGCCAGAGTAGATTCTCACCAGCAGAATGCATTCACTCACTCTCTGTCATGTTCCTGCTCCCTCTCTGCCCACCTGTCTCCCCTCCACCCCCCAAAAAGAGAAAACAAACATAACAACTAAACAAAATGCATCAGGACTGCAGTTTCTGGCACTCTTCTGCCTTTAGCTTTACTTTTCTCCACTCTTTTTTCTAACTACTGTATCCTCAGCAGAAAGGTCCAGAACCTCATGTAGCCTAGAGGCAGAACTCTCAAAGCCGATGAGAAAGCAAACAGAGCACCTGTGTGGCCACTTTCAAGGGAGGGACCACGCTTATACGGTTGGTGGCCGAGCTCTGCACGCTGGGCCCCGGCCGCTCAGACGCCTAAGACAGAGGGCAGGATACACGCAAAGACACAAGAACTAACAAGCAAAAGACAGATTTTTTTCTTTGTGCTCAACAATTTTATACATTGATTCTGCATGATCAGTTTTCCTAAACTGAAGGATTTATTGACATTTTTGAATCCTTTAAAATAATTACATTGAGGAGGTTACGAACCTGGTAGCCCTTGGGCAGGATGCAGTCTGAAGGCATATTTTGTTTGGCCTTTAGAATGTATAAAAAATATGAGTTAGTTGCTTATGTTTACAGATTTGAGTATTTCATGTAAAATCCCAGATTTCTAGCTAGTCTTGAAAAAGAAGAAAATCTGGCAAAACAAGGCCCATTGCTGCCACCTTTAGAGCAGGTGGCTGTCCCCACCAAGGACACAGGGCTCCGGTTGACACCTGCCTGAGTAGTTTCTTCCCTGTCTCTCCCCTTTAGAAATTTACATTTGCATTCTTCTGGTGTCAAAAGACAGCTACTCTAATTTTGAAAATTAGCTCCTGAAATTTGATAAAAATGTGCTTTCCTCTAAAGAATAAGCCATTGATGGGAAAAAAGTAAGTTCTGACAATGCATCTATCAGGAGGGAGCAGGAACGAGTTTTGTGGGTCCCTGTTTTCCTGGAGGTGCACCGGAGGGCTCTGTCCATGTATTGTTCCAGCCTCAAATAAGTCCATTTGCTAGAGAGGTCAGAGCTATTAGAGCATAATATAATACGGCCTAAGGACTTGCTCAAAGTTGTCTGTGTCAATGTTATAACAACAAAGTCCTCTTTATCATCTTGCCTGTTTTCAGTTAAGCTGGCCTTGGCGACAGTGCCATTGATTCTTCTGTTCCCGAGCACCCCACCCTGACCCTCGCAGACCTGCTCAGTCGTGTCCCTCCTGGGTGGGGCTGGCACTGTTGGCACAGTGCTGCTGGCACTGCTGACCTTGTGCTTGTGCCTGCCAACAGGAATGGAATATCCCGCTTAACTTGGGGAAGTCTCTCCTAGGGACTCTGGGCAGAGCTTGCCTCCGTGCCACCCTGGTTGAGGCTGAAGCTGGGGAGGTGGGGGCGGGGGGTGGATTAAGTGATTTGCGCTCAGTCACACCGCTAATTGGTAACGGAGCCAGGATGAGGGCCTTAGTCCACAGTACCCAGTCCCGCGCCCATCCTCAGCCGCCTCCCTCCCCCGCCTGCCGCTTCATGGGACACACTCTTTTCTAGACAACTGTAGACTTGTAGTGAGGGATTGTCTCATTTCAAGGTAATTCTTAGCCAGTCAGTGAATATGGTTTGTGATTATTTTAGTCATGGTTTGGTCATGTTTGGTCTCCTTTATTAAGTTATTCCTGTACACGCCACGTAATTCTATAACTTTAGCAATTGGCATTTTCGACATTCCATGAATACATTTTCATTTTAATAAGTAAGCTCGGCGAAACTGTGATTGACTAGGAAGTTATTCATCCAGAAAATCATTGTGAACACTTTTGAAATGTGTGCTGTGCCTCGTGTATGTTTGGTTATGATCATTTGTGCTCTTTGGGATTCACTTCGCGGGTTTGTGGCAGGGCTCAGCAGCAGCCAGGCGGCCATCTTGCCGTTTGCTTTCACTAAGAAACATGTTTCTTGAATTCTCTTGTTAGGTTCCAGTTATTTAGATGTTCGATCACCTTCCCTTTTTCAAGTTCCGGTTTCTCATATTTCTTCTCACATTTTCTATTTCTGTCTTTTGTGTATTCTGAAAGATTACTCAATGTTTTATCTGTCATTAGAAATCTTTTACTATCAGCCAATGTATGTAATGTGTAAGAGTTATTTCTGATTATTCCTTTTTCATTGCATCCTCTTCTTGTTTTTATGACTGTGCCATGCCTGCTCAGAGAGTACTATTTAGAGGTGATTTTCTTTTTGTTTTTTTTTGTTTTTTACTTTTCCTGTTTCTCACATTATCCCTATTTCCTCTGGGAGTAATTTTTATTTTCCTTTTGGTGATCCTGTTTATCCTGAATTTCTCTTCAACGATTTAAGCTTTCTTATATGTTTTATGATCCTTAGTCGTCTATTCCAATATAAAAATGAGGCAATATTAGGTCTGACAAGGAGTTTTCAGCACATTGGGAGGACTTGTCTGGCAAGCTTCATTCAACAACAGTGGATGCGAACATCATTACTCGGAGGAATCCCTCAGGGTCAGGTGTGGAAGGCTTTCCTCTTTGACACCCATGTCTTTGTTAGCTGCTCTGTGTCCTCAACAATTCTTTTATGTTCTGTAGGGAGAACACTTCTGTTGGGAGTGGGGTGTAGGAGCATGTCAGAGTTGACTTCTATAAACAAATCTTGGAATCCTTGAGCTTCAGCCCCATGAATCACTGCATCCTCCTTCACACACGCACAGAGGATTTAAGTGGCACCATATCCATCCAGTATTGTTTTTCCACCAAATCTAGTAGTCGTATTTGCCTTCTCTCTTCTCCCTATACCTCACATAATACACAAAGTACACTTATAGCACGTATATGTTGTTGGCACTATTCCAAGTGCTTTGCATATATTTACTCATTTAATCTTCACAACAAACTTATGAGAAAAATAGTTATCCCTACTTTACAGATGGGAAAACTGAGGCACAGAGCAGTTAAGGTTACACAGTAGGTGCAAAAGCTGGGATTCAGAGCCTGTCTGTGTTTTTAACCACCACTCTGTCCTGCCTATAATGGATTGATAAGACCCTCCATTTCTTGTACGGATCCTGAATCTGACCACCTATCACCACCTCTGCTCTTGAAAACCTTAGCAGAGGGTCCTCACCACTGATTATTTCATTTGGACTATGGTTCCCCTGCCTCTCTTCTCCCCTAGAGTCTGTTCTCCATGTAGCAGCTAGAGAAATCTTCCCAAAGTGCAGATCGGATCATGGATGTCCCCTGATTAAAACACTCCAGTGGCTGCTGCTCATCTCGACCTGTTAAAGCCCTTGTCCTTTTGATGACCAAAGGCCCTCTGTGGCCTGGCCAGCCCACCTCCTCTCAGCCCCCCTTCCTGACCTTTGAACCTGGTAAGCTGTCCTTGTCTTAGGGTCCTTGTATTTGCTCTTGCTACTCTTTCCCTGATCTTACCATGGCAGTCTTCTCATCAGTCAGATCCCAGCTCAGATGCTGGACCTTCACTCACACACTCTTGTGCACATTGACTTACTCTAGATTTTGAAGTTCGTATCAGGACCTTACTTGTTTATGTATGTGTCTCTAAAACTAGCATCTAATCTCCTTGAGGGCAGGGACTTCGTCTAGCTCGGTGTTGCACCCTTGGTGCCTGGAGGAGCGCCTGGCACTCGCTAGGCTGATGGGTATGTTGGGCTGAACAATGCCTCCCTCCGCTGCAGCCCCTCCCTACCACCCGCCAGATGCAGTCACCGCTCGTCTGCACGCTCTCAGTTTTCAACAGAAATGTGTTGAAATCTCTCGTCTGCTGATAGTCCCTTCCCCGTTATAGTTGTTGAAGTGTTTGTTACACTTTAGTCATTTGTATGTCATTGTCAATATTTTTGTCACATCTGCAATCCCCCATATGTGATTAATGACCCTAATTTTTTCTTTAAACTATTTAAATTTATATAAAATAGAAACTTAATATCACAGTGTACATGGAAAAGAAAACCAACATTACTTGTCATAAATAGGTGACTATAAAAGTTAATATATACTAATTAAAATTAAAAATGCCATTTCACATATCACTTAAAATTGTCAAAACCTCAGTTTTATGCACTGCTTTTCTATACTCTAGCAGTACTGGAGTGTTGATAAATATGTGCTCAGTTATAATCTTGAATTTGAAGCCTATCCTGACCCTATAATGGATCCCGGAGCAACAGCTGTGTCCGATTGTCACATCTCCTAAAGCCGGGGTAGCTGAGTCTGGTGTCTCCGTGGCTTTAATGTGCAGCATGTTTTGGTATTTGTCGGTATCCATTTTCAATGTTGATGTGCACAGGATAAGGAGTGTCCTTGGACCGGTTTGAACACCATTTGAAATTCTTCTCCTCATGCAGAACTGACTACATTGCACAGATGATGGACATTTCCTTATGTTTGAAACGACCATCCCGGATGGGGGACAGTAAAAGAATGAGGATGACTTCAAATTTCCAGTGGCTGTTATTAACAGTTCTTCTTCTATATTTAATGAATCAAGTAAACAGCCAGAAAAAAAGTAAGTGCATCAGAGTCAGAGAAAATGAACTGATTGCAATGTCATTACTGTTTTGATTAAGAAGCGATCTTGAGACTTTATTGAACCCTTCAGGTTGTGGTTAAAATCCATTTCTATGTCATTTTTTTTTTAATGTACTTCTAGTTTCTTTTAAAAAGGCCCGTAAAGGTAGATCTAAGTATTCATTTCCCATTAAAAGATTATGGTATAACTTCCATACAGTAAAATTCACCCTTTTAGGATAAAGTTCTGTGAGTTTTGACAGATGCATACAGACATGTATCCACCTGCACAATCAAGATACAGACCAGTCCGTCATTCCAGAAAGTACCCCTGCTCCTCTGCTGTCAGCCTCCCATCCCCACCTCCAGCCAACACTTGTCTATTTTCTGTCTGTAATTTTGCCTTTCAGAATGTCACATAAATGAAATCCAGATATCTGCTTTAAGAAATATATGATTTGTTTTCCTTTTATTTAAAAACATTAAGAATGATTGTAGGTATAATCTAGCTTGCTCTATAAAGAACATTTTCATCCTTCTGCCTCTGAGTTTAGTTTTTATATTATTTCCATAATTAAAGAGATCTTCTCTTTTCCCCCCAAATTACTACTAAATAACTTTATTATGATTACTAATGATTTCTAATGTGTTTCTAATGTTTTTGTTTTCTGTCTTACATAAATAGCTTTATAATTCATTGCTGTAGTGAATAGCATACCAATCACATGTAAAAATTAAAGAAAAAACCTTTTTAATAGACATTTATATAGAGAATCTGAGATAGAATACCTTTTTCACACTCTAATTGCTTTTCCCCTCCCTCTTGTTCTCCCTCTTTCCCTCCCTCAAGTCCTCTCCTTTCTTTCTTTTCATTGTCTTTTTAGAATGACAGTTTTTCATTGTATAGTCCTTATGTATTCCATGATCTAATGTTATTTTATAGATGTGAGTAAATACTATTAGGACTGTAATCTTCTGAATTATTTGTTACTTTTCAGTTGTTTAGGCCTACACAAAATATATATTTTTCAGAGACTCATGTGAGTTTATTACTGTTTATTTGATGTGCTTCATAAAAATCTAAAGATTGGCTATGGGATTTCTGTGTAGGTGGCAGTCTGGTAACAAGCTGTGAAGCACTAGTAGTTAGGAGTGCTTAGAAGCTGTGTTTGTGGCATAGGAGATAAATAGTTTTTACTTAAAGTCTTAGAGTTATTTTTTTTTTTTAATTTACCTTTTTGCAAATGGGGTCACTGGAGACTAAAATTCTCCCAGGTGCTCTCTTGGTCCCTTCATTGAATCCATATAGTCACTCCCTCTATTTATCTTAGTTGTCTGGAAGTGGAATTTCTGAGAGAGGCCTAACCCCTAAGTGGTCTCGTGGTTGACCCACTTTCATCAGTTTACTCCCTAGCTTTTTTAAACCAAAGCTACAAAAAGAAATATAAAACCAGTCACCTCCTGTGACTGCAGGTTCATCTCTGCATGAAGAACATGGGCCTTCTGCAGACACATATGCTTGTACTGATGGCTGGGGACAGTTTGACTTGTTGACTTTTACAGTGCAGTTAAATTAATAAGCATTTTGTGTGTGTGTGTGTGTGTGTGTGTGTTTTGTTTCTCCTTCTCCAGGGACTCCTCGTGATTTGAAGTGTATAACTAACAATTTACAAGTGTGGGACTGTTCTTGGAGAGCACCCTCTGGAGCAGGCCATGGTGCTGCTTATGAAGTTTGCTTTGAAAACGGGTAATGGAAACACTTTGGTTAATTTATAGTTATAATCTAAAGGTTCTTTGTCTTTAATTTTAGAATATAAAGATTTTATTCTGGAAATTTTTAAAAGAAGTTTTAAATCTTAGCTCTCTATTTTCTAAAAATCTGAATCTTACTTCAGTCAGGATGGAAACAAACCCTTCTCCTGGCCACAACTTTGATTCTTTTATCGTGTGAATGTTGAGTATGGGAAACACTTCTCATGGGCTGTGGATTCTGATCATCTGTGGGGAAGTTTTATGGTCTACCCTAAACCAGTGCCTACCTGTATCAATGAAGTTCAAGTTTTGACTCTGCCTAACAGAAAATGTCAGTAATAGACAGGCATTTACTGTCATGTAAAAGGTCTGGAGTAGGTGGTTCAAGGCCAACGTGGGTGCACATGGCCATGAGAGGCCCAGGTTCCTCTTTTTCATGCTACTCAGCCACCTTGAGTGTGTGATCTCGTCGTTCAAGATGATGCTTCAGGAGTGGCTGTCACGTCTGCCTTCCAGAAAGCAGGAAGGAGATGGTTTTCTTTAGGAAGACTTCTCAGAAGTCCCGTACAACACCTCTGCTTACATCTCATTGGCAGAACTTAGTCCAGTGGCTAAACTTATTTGCATAAGAGGCTAGGTGATGTGTTCTCATAGCTGATGGCAATGTACTCGGATAAACCTGGGGCAGTGTTACTAAGGAAAGGGGGGAAGTGGACATTAGGAGGCAAGTGGTAGGTTCCATCACACTGCCTTACCCTCTCAGGTAATCTTGGAGTGGCTGCAAGTCCTGGAGCTTGCAGTGGAAGCCTTCGGGCTGTCTGCAAGCCAGAACACTCTCCTTGCTTCTCCCTAACCCCAGCGGGGCTCTGAGTTGTTTAGCAACGCCAGAGAAGTTCAGTGCAGAGCTCCAAGCACCAGTGTGCTGATAAGTGGTCCTAATGTAAATTGACATAAATGTGGATTTAAATACACTCAGATTTTTTCCCAGTCGGTGTACATTTGTTGAACATTAGTCTAAGTGTGATGGTAATTTATCAGCCAGGACAAGCTTGGTTTTATTGCAGAAAAAACCCTCGAATCTTATGTCCTTATTTTCTGCAGTGAAAATAAAGGATTACTCCCGCTTGTGTTTTGTGTCTCTCTTGGAGTCAGCTGGCATCTCTGCCCCTTTTCCCTCCCTCAGGGCCACAGGCCAGGGGGCCCTCATCTCCCAGTGCACCAGGACGGGAGGGGAGCAGAGCCTGCCTGGCTTTTAGAGCCTTCCCGGCTTTTAGAAACTGTGACCTTCACTCATTTTCTCTACAAATAACATCACATGGCCATGCCTTGCTTCAGAGGAGCAGGGAAGTGCAATCCTCCTGTGAATCCAGAAGGGGAGAATCCGAAAAATCTGGTAAATAGCACTACTGACTACTGCAGGCCCCACAGGGAAGAAGTTATCCTGGCTCCAGGAGTTCGCGAGAAGCAGATCATAACGATGCTGTGGGTTAAGTGCTGATGCTAATTGTCTGTGATGGTCTGAGACAGCGTTGACCAAGGAGTGTGAGGTCCAGAGAGGCTGTCAGAAGCGTGGTGGTGGAGTAGGAATACTCAGTTTTCTCGGCAGAAATAGGACAGAAAGGCATTCCAACCTGAGAGAATATTGGGTACAATGGTATCAATGTATGAAAAAGCATGATTTAGAGAATTCGGGTGGTTTTGTGCTGCTGGCACGTAAAGAAACCTCACACGTGAGGTTAGCCAACCCTTTCAAGTCCTCAGTCCTAAATTCACTTAGGAATGTGAAGAGGCCTGTGTGGGGCAGAGTGGTGATACAGGAGGCACCCAAAGTCCTTTTGCTTGAATTAAATTTTATGGGAAATTAGAAATGTACGTGAATAACAAAGCGCGTAAACATGCTCTGTAAAGATACAGAGGGCCATGGAAGCACAGGAGAAAAATTCACTTTTGTCTGAGAGGTAATGGGTGGTAACTAGAAGCACTTTGAAAGCGGAGCTGATGAGAACATGAGAATGTTTTGTACGAGTGACCCATGAGGCAAGACAGAGGAGCAGACAAGCTGGTGGAAGTCTCACTGATGGGGACCCTGTAGTGGTCGGTCCAGAAGGGGGGTGTGGGGGGCAGGGTGTGTGCAAAGGCAGGGTTGGGCGGGGTTTGAAGGCCATGCTAAAGCCCTAAGTTTCTTGATAGAATCGTCTCTGCTTACTCTCTTGACTTTCTGATACAGTCTGGTTATTTTTCCTACCACCACATTGATGGACTTACCAATTACCTCGCTTTTTTGCAGTCTTAAAATGGGATCTAACCTGTCATATTTTTGTATACAAAAGAACAATGTATTTTCCAGTGGATTTTGTGTTAATCAAGTTTTTATGAAAATTGCGCTCAATTTTATCTGCTAATTAAAATTTGATTTCTTATATTGCAGGTCCCATTCTTGTTATCGATTGGAGAAAAATATTAAACTCCCAGCTCTTTTACCTGGTGATCATGAAATAACAATAAATCCTTTACACGATTTTGGAAATTTTATAAGTAAATTCACACTAAATGAAAAAAACGTTTGTAAGTATTTGAAAAGAAAATTGATTTGAAAATAACTCAGAATGGTGCCTTTGTTAGTACTGTGCTGCTTTATATTTGACAGGAATTTACCATTCTTTTATATCTTTTGTTAAACTAATATTCTCATTTACCCAGCGACCATACTTCCAATTGTGGAGCATAGCCAAGATCAAGATGGAAGCAAACTCTTCCTCTGGTCAGTCAAATAGACGTCACACAAGTTAAGGTCCTTCCCACGGTTAGATTCTCTTCTCCTACCCCTCTACTTTGTTGATTCCTGCATGCCTTTCAGAATTCCTCAGCCATCCCTAGGAAATAGTCTTTGACCATCCCCTCCCAGAGGAGACCCCATTCCTTTCTTAACATTCCTTTAGGCAGTCTGTATTTCTCTTTTGTGGTATTTCTCACAATTGCATAAATAATTTATTATATAATTAGGTGCTTCCTGTGTGTTTCCTCTACAAGAAAATGGGTTCCCTGAGGGCAGAGACTTTGTCTTCTACACCTAGTGTCTAGTCCAGTGCCTTGCACATAGCAGGCATCTTTTATAGATGTGTTGACCGAATGCCTAGGACATATGCTACAAGCTGGGTGGAAGCATGAAATAAATCCAGGCTCTTGGAGATGGAAATTTTGCCATGCAATGAGACCTTAAAAACTCCAGTGGTCTTGACTCTCTTAATGGTGGGGTAAGCAGGTTTGTTGCCTTCTGACAACGATTATAGGATGGCATCATAATGATATTACAATGAGTCTTATAAGGATGACTTATTTTGAAGCAAGGGAAAGAAAATATAAACAACTTGGTGATCTCTCCAATTTTACAGACAAGGTGCATGTTTGGAGTGGTCTGTGTCTGAGATAGCACAGATTTTGAAAGGATAATAGCAAAGCATGCTGTCCAGGAACTTAGAACCAGTCTCATTTTCTGGCTGAAGTATTGTCTGGGTAAAGTGCTACTTAGGGCTGTTTTCAAGATAAAGAAGAGCCATGTTTGTTATTTTCTTTCTGTAGTTGTATGTGAGATACATGTGAGATTGTTTTGTGCAGATCAGCCATGATCCCAATACCCAGGAAGAAATATTGTTAATACTTACATGTGTTCTCTATGTATGTGTGTGTGTGTGTGTGTGTGTGTGTGTGTGTGTGTATATAAACAGTAAAGTTTATATTACTTTATGATAGGCTTACCAGAAGATATAGATAGATTTTCAAGTTATTATGTAAATAAATCTACATTATAGCTGCCTAGTATTCCATTGAATGGAGGTACCATAATTACTTTGTCATTGATTTTTTTTTAGCAAATTGTATTTTATTTTATTTTTAGCAAATTATATATTTTATTTTTAAATTTTTTTTATTTATTATACTATTTTATTATAATCAATTACCACATCATTTTAAATAGAGGCCTTGTAAAATTGAACTAGATTGATGTCTTTTTTTTTCAGTTATACATGTACATGTATCTATTCTTTTAAAACTTCTTTTCCCATTTAGGTTGTTACATAATATTGAGCAGAGTTCCCTGTGCTATACAGTAGGTCATCCTACTGTTGGTTATCCATTTAAAATACAGCAGTGTGTACACGTCAATTTCAAACCGGGGCGGGGCGGGGCTGGGGGCGGGAAGTTTTGGGGGGGAGGGATAGCTAGGGAGTTCGGGATTGTCATTGATTATTAACATTGAGATTTTTATTTCCAGTCTTTCAGCATAATTACCAATGCTTTAATGAACATTTTTTGCACATATATGTTGCTGAATTTGTGTGATGATTTTCTTAGGCTAAATTCCTAGAATTGGGAATGCTACATTAAAGACATCTGCTTTTTATGACTTTTGATGTCCGCTACCAGTTGTTCCCCCCACATTTTGAATCTTTTTGCATTCCCACAGACATCATATTAGAGCATGCCTGCTTGTCTGCATCCTTGCCAGGACTGGGTATTGTCTATCTCTCTTAGTTTTGCGATTTCAATCTGATGGCCCCCAAATTATAGCGCTGTTGTTTTTATATTTCTGTGATTACTTTTTTAAATTATCAGTCATTTTTATTCTTTTCTGAACTATTTATGTCCTTTGAAATTTTCTCTGATGTTGAAATTCATCTTTTTCCTCATTAGTTCACAAGAGCTTTCTGTATAGTATGGTTATCACTTCTGTCCTCTTTGCTACAAATACTTTTCCAAGTTTAAAATTTAAACTTTGTGGTGTTTTTTTCATACCACCAATTTTCATTTTTATATAATAGAATCTCTTGATATTTTTCTTCATGAGTTTTTGGTTTTGTTATCATGCTTAAATCTTTCATCCATCTGGAATTATTTGTACTAAGGTATGAGGGAATCTAACTTAATTTTATTCCAGATTTTTAAAAATTTCCCCAGGACTCTGTCAGAGAGCCAATTTGTGCTGTCTGCTTTTTCAGTAGGGATTGAGAAGGTTCTGTCTGGGAAGCTACTTGAAGATAACAGTGTTAGAATTAGAAAGGCAAATCAGGACAGACTCTAGGTGACTTACTTGATTAATAGTTCACTGTTTTTGCATAGCATGTAATTTGTTGACAGCATTTTTAATAATAATGGGCCTCATTGTGATTTGAGTATTAGATTAACAGTATCCCAACATTAAGATATTACTACTGCTACTCAAATAAGAAAAATACTGATAAGAAAATGAAAAGCAAATTAGATGAATATAAGAGAAGGAGGTGGGTCCATCAGCAAACCTTTGAACACCTGTCATATGCAAGAGATGCTGTGAAATGATAGTGGAGCTGTGCATTAGAAGATTTGGGTTCTTTGGCAGTTTGCTACTAAATAAAAGTATGAGAAATTAAGTTTTCTCCAAATCTTAAGATGCTTTCAAAAGTATACATATAAAGCAAAGAAGATGTTTAACACATATACATATATCTAATAAGCTTCTTTTTTAAAATTTTATTTATTTTTGGCTGTGTTGGGTCTTTGTTGCTGCACGTGGGCTTTCTCTAGTTGAGGCAAGCGGGGGCTACTCTTCGTTGCGGTGCGTGGGCTTCTCTTGTTGTGGAGCACGGGCTGTAGGTGCACGGGCTTCAGTAGTTGCAGCATGTGGGCTCAGTAGTTGCGGCACGCAGGCTTCTAGGGCACACGGACTTCAGTAGTTGTGACACACGGTCTCAGTAGTTGTGGCTTACGGGCTCTAGAGCGCAGGCTCAGTAGTTGTGGTGCACGGGCTTAGTCGCTCCGCAGCATGTGGGATCTTCCCGGGCCAGGGATCGAACCCGTGTCCCCTGCATTGTCAGGCGGATTCTTAACCACTGCGCCACTGGGAAAGTCCCCTCTAATAAGCTTCTAATTGACAAGGGCAAGCACAAAAATAAGTCTTTGTAAGATTTTTAATCTCTAAGTTTCTTAAAATAACCTAAAAATTTGGATCTGTATGAGGCAGAATAAATAACGTGGATCCTATAAAAGAGCTGGGAAAGCTCCCATCTTCTGATGTTCTAAGGCAGAAGGGGCATGGAGGTTATGGGTAAAGATAAACCAGCTTTATTTAAAAAATAAACAAGACTGATGAAATTTTTTCTAGCTGAAAAGTTTCTAGTTTCTAGAAAGCAAGCTAACATTGTCCTCAAGTGTATTTTAGCTGGAGAAAAATGCAGATGACGGTTCGTGGGAGCTTAGGGGAACTTCCCTGGTATACAATGAAGAAGTATACTATGAAGTGGTGAAAAAACTGTGTTTAATCTTTTCATTTGTAATTATGGCTGTTACTGTCTTTAGCTTGAAATATTAGATATGACTTGGGTTTTGAAGAATAGCCCACTGCTATTTAGATAAAACGTTAATTATGTGTACTTTTCAGGGAGGGAAGCATTTTAATAGATGAGTGTTGCCTTAATAAAGTACTCTCATGTTTCATAATTTTAAGTTACTACGTTGTGTCATCTTGGAACATTTGAAGGATCCGTGTTCTTGGCAGCCTCTGCTCTGTGTGGTTGCCCTGCCACCTTGAACTTGTCCCTCCTGGCACTGAATCAGCTTGTCACTCCTCATTTGCTCCTTTTTTAAAAGCAGTTTCCCACTTAAACTTCTCGTGTAAAGCATCCTCCACTGTCCTTATGTAGCTGTGTAACTGTTGACTGCTGCATATTTTAGGCTTTAATCCACATGTTCTATTTCCTGTGCGGCCCTAAACATTTTACATAAATCCAGTGTAGAGCACTGTGGTCAGTACATTTTAAGTAAGTTTAGTAAAAACTTATTTTTAAGTTCCAAAACTAATTTATATTATATATAATTTATATTATTTTAGTCTGCTTTGCCATTTTTGTTCTTCAGCACATTCAGCCACCCTCCCTCTGTCAGCTCCCGCAGTTGTGCTGGAAGTGACTTTACTTAATGGTCCTTGAACTTCCTGGGGGAGCACTAGGATAGATATGGGGCCTGAGAGGCTGTGACTCTGGATTTCTTTTAGCTTCCCTTCACCTTACTGTCATTTGAGGAGAGCACAGGCAAGAAAGAGCCCTGCATACCAGAAAGCCTGAATTACATAGAGCAGAGCAGGCTATACCTGTGTGCTTCCCACTGATCCCCACGTTTTTCATCACTATACTCCTTACAGGTAGGAAGACTTGAAGATTTTGAAGAAAACCTTACTCTTATGGCTACCTTTTTGTTTTTTTAAGTTTACCAGTTTCTCCCTGTGAGAGGCTCTATCCTTGAGCATGGTTTTTCTCTTTACCTTTTGTACTACAGCTTCAGAGCCTACTGCCCTGCCAGCCTTCTTTCTCAGGAATTGACGGTACCCTCACCAGCATCAGTGGTCTTTTCTCAGCCTTCCTCTCTGAACTCTGTTTTCTTGGGCCTGGACGACAACCCATTTCTTTTGATCTCAGTGATCCCAGATTTTCTCTGGTTTCCTTCTGCTTCTACGTCATTCCCTCTCGGGATTCTTGCTGGGGTCTCTGGCTCCTTGAAGGTGTGACTGTGTCACTAGCTGTCAAACAAGCTTCGGCTGTTTTGTGTCAGTGTGTTATGTTCATTTCTTGAGCTGCACTCAGCGAGTTCCTCTTGAGTCTGTGTGCACGCTCTGATTGGTCCCCGTTCTCACTTACTGTCTGCACCTCCCCCGTCCACTGATGGTCTTTTTTTCCCCAACACTTAGTCATCCATGGCCAGACTCCCACGTCTCTTCACAATTGTCCCTGATACCTTTTGCCTTTCTTCCTGCTTTCTGGGCTAGTGACTTGAAGAAATCTTAGATGTTTTCATGTCTTGTTATTACTAATCCTTCATTTCTTTGATCCAGTCATTTCTTTGTAATGCCCATTAGATTTTGTCCTTTCTTTTCCATATATGGCGTCCTGAGCCACATCCTTATTACTATAGCCAGGCTTTCTCCAGCTGTCTCCTGCTGGATCACCTTATCTCTTTCTCAGTCACCTGCAGACCTGTTGCACACCACTGCAAACTAGCCTTTCTGAAGGACTTCCCAGATCCCGCCAAGTACTTCTTAGAACCTGTTGGCTTCCTCAGCTCAATGCTTTGGTCACTACCACGGTCTTGCTGCTGTTTACTGCTGCCTATGCCAGTAGTAGCTCATTGCATCCTCAAGTGGGTAACTTTCCCTAGCATGCAGGCTGTGACTGGAGTTGAGTGGGGAAGGGTGCAGAGAAAACAGATGGAAAGGTTTACCAAGGCCAGCTCTCCATAATCTATACAAAGGGAGCTTTTTTACTTCTCTCCAATGTTGTCTGCTTGGGGATTTCAGACCCAGTGACACTGGAGTGTTGTGGGAACTCAGTTGCTGTTTGTATTAGAAGATGCATTATGGATTTGAAACAGCGGGCTGGTAAATAATTTTCTCAGATTTGGCTGATGAACAACTGGGACCTGCTTATACAAATAAATACATATATTTATTCTCTTTTTTCAGTAGTAGGTGCAAGAATTTACTTTAATCCTTAATTGTTTTTTGATCAAGAAGTAAAGTTTAAAATTAGTTGATTAATGGGATTATAATATGAAAAATAGTTACTTATTTGACTAAGTTTTATCTTTTGCTTCCTTTTTTTAAGCCTTAATTCCAGATGCTCCGGAGATCTTGGATTTGTCTGCTGATTTCTCAACTTCTACATTACACCTAAAGTGGAATGACAAGGGTTCTGTTTTTCCACATCACTCAAATGTCATCTGGGAAATCAAAGTTCTACGTAAAAAGAATATGGAAATCGTAAAATTAGTAAGTTTGAACAAAAATAGTTTTTTTCCTGTGACATTAAAGAAACTGAATACTTTTTTAAAATTTTAAAGTGGCAACAGTGAACCTTTGGCTTATTAAAGAAGTAAATCAGATATCCTTTGGGGGTTCACTAAAAACTGTATGCTATGCCTAAAAAAATCACTAAATTAATGAAATAATGTGTAACCATTATAGGAAGTTTAGGAAATTAAGGGAGGATTAATCCATGGTTCTGCCACTTGAACATAGTAAACAATATCTTTGTGTATTCCTTTCTAACCTTTTTTATATGCATGTTTTTACATAAATGAAATTAAAAATATACATATAATTTAATTTACATATTACTATAAATTATCTAACATTATAGACATAAAAATGTTTTGCAACATATTTAGCCATAGTAATTGTTGAGAAATCTATAAGTATAAATCTATAAGTTTGTATAAATCTATAAGTTTGAATAAATCTGTAAGTTTGAATTAATCTGAATCCAAAATAACATTCTTATATTTAATAGTACATGGTTTTTTTTTCCTCTAATTTTTAAAATCTTGTTTATGAATAGTTTCCTAATGATCCATCTTTAGTTTGTTATTAATCTAAGGAATAGTGAGAAATAGCAGTGAAAAGTATTGACAGCTAGTACATGGGAATTCCCTCTTTCATCCTTTTACTCTTTTCCTCTTTAATGCACTTGAAATATGCCTAGTTATAGACTTAAGAATTAGAAGACCATGATTTTACAGTTTATTTGCCTAAGTACATAGATAAAATAGTAAAGATAATAAATAGGATTATTCTGTATTTCATAGCCACTGTATTATTTTTCCTTTTTGACAACCTATGTATTACATCCTGAAACAGTAGCAGCCATAATTGTAGTTATCTTGTATCCAGTGCTTCTGGCATTCCCCTTCCCGGCACTATTGTGAAAGCTCTCTATATGTTAATAGTTTGCATCTTCACAACAGGCCCCTGGGGGAGGCTGTATTAGCATCACCCCCATTTTACAGATGAAGATACAGAGTCACAGGAAGACATTAAGTGGAGGAACCAGGAATCAAACCTAGACAGTTGATTCCAGAGTCTGTGCTCTTCCTTAACCAGTACGATCTGTACTGTATTACATAATCAGTATACTTATTTTCATCTAAGATGCCCTCCCTTTCCTTTTCACCTATACAAATTGAATACACATTTCAAGACCCAGGTCAAATCCTATCCCTTATTTTAAAGCCCATTCTAATTACTTCAGTGTAAAAATGCTCTCTCTTTTCTTGAGTTTTAATGGCAATTCTTGTGTGTCAGTCTGATTTGCAGCTAACTTTGATATAGCTCTACCATTGTTGTCTTAAAACTATTACTTATTTAAAATTGTATTGTGTAGCTTTTTTTATGGCCTAACATTTTATATTCTGCGTTACTACTTACTGGCTTAGGATGACTTCTCAAAACCTCCTTTCTCTTATTTGTAAAGTGGTGCTAATATTTGCTGTAGTAAATGATATGATATTTATAAAGCTACTAAACAGCTACTAGTTGTTATTAATTCCTTTGGGAGCTAGATGGTTTGTTTGTTTTTTTAACTGACTTAGGGATGCCGGAGTAAGAGGGATACTCTTTGACATGTAAGTGAAATCAAACATAAATGAACGGAAATATTATTCTAAGGTCATGTAACTCATTGCCAGAAGATGCGTAACAAGACAGCAATGGCAAGATAGTAATTCCCTACTTTCTGGAATATGATCTTTGGAGAAAAATCTTTCTGTGGGGAAAAATAGCAAGAGGCAAGAAAAATAGAGCTAGAACAAATTAATTTTAAAAAGTTACTCCTGTCCATAGTAAATATGACATTTTTATTTATAATTATATTATTAGTATTTAAGGTAGAATTGCTTATAATCAGTCATTTTATGACAGGTTATAATGCTATTATTTTGTAATAGCTTAAAGATCATTAAGGATCATGAAACACTGTAAATGTGAGTTTCATTTATAAGTTTCATTTATAGTGTTTCATTTATAACTTGACATTTTCTGCCCGCAGCCTCACAAACAGCTGTGGAAGCTTTGCACTGTGCAAGCCAGGATGTGGATGATGCCTGGGAGTTATGCAGCCCTCTCTCCTCCTCTCATTTTTCTCTCTTGTAAACAATGAATTCTTTTAGCTGATTCTTTTATTATTTGTCTCCATTTTTCCAGATAGCACGCTTATGTTGCTCTTATTATTATTATTATTATTTTAGTTTTTTGAGCAATGTTTTATTAACTTCCCACAATGGAAAATGAGAATTTAGTCCTGTCTCACTTCCCAGCCCAGGGACACGCACTCGCATGTATGTGCACTCACGTGGGTGTGCACGCACGCACGTGCTCTCTCTCTCTCTCTCCACTTCTTATTTTTTTCCAATATCATTATGTTATAATTTTTGGTAGACCATTATTCATTATTTGGATTACAGTTATGTAAACACTATTTATAACTGAACCAAGTAGTGTTTACTATTCTTACTTTTCCTTTTTTTTTTTGTACATCTTCTTGTATTGTCGTGTACTTTTAGTTTTTATTTGTCTGCTTCATTAATTCAATCCTAAATTCTTTCTGGGTTGTGTGAATCTGTCTAAATGTTCAAACAAACATCAGTTTTGTCTTTGTGAATACATCTCTCTGAGGGCCTTCTGACTTACTTCCTGACCCTTTTCATATAAGAGCTCATGTGGATGCTGCCAATATTTGTATAGCACAAAGTGTGGCAAATAGCTGAGTATTCTGAGGTTTCTCAGGAGCTCCAGCAGCCTCCACTCCCAGTAGCCAACCCTTGGTTTGAAGAGATTAATACCTGGGTATACCTGTAACCCATTCAAGACAAACCTCTATGTTTTTCAACACATTTGTTAGGAAGCTATGGTTCATCCTCATCCAGAGGATTCCTTTTATATTTGTCTTATGATGGATCCTCTTTTTCCTGAATTCCTTGTTTCCTCATTTTGGTGGAAGCATAAATTCTAGTAGTTATTTGCTATTTTTTGTAGATACTCTCTGCTAACTGCAGTGGTAGCTTACAGATATATTTTATTTAAAAAAATTTAAATCAGTTGCCAGGAAAATTTAAAAGACTGTCAATTCCAAATATTGAGAAGATGCAGAAGGATTGGAACTTTCATACCCTTCTGGTGGGAATGTAAAATGCTACTTGATGAATACATTGAGATACTACCTTTCTGAAGATATCTTTATTCTGCATTCACTCATGATTGCTAGTTTAGCTGGGTAAAAGATCCTAGGTTGGGAAATTTTCTCAAGATTTTGAAGGCATTGTTCCATTTGCTTCTCATTGTGGATCTATCTTCATCTGTTGTGCTGGACACTCATTAGGCCCCTTTCAGTCTGAAAACACATGCCTGTCAGCTTGGGAAATTTTCTTATTTTATGTCTTTGATTTCCTCATCTCTGTTTTCTCCTTTTTTTCTTAGAACTTCTGTTCTTTAGAAATTGTACCTTTCTGACCTTTCCTCTAATTGTCTTATCATTCTTACATTCCATCAGTATTTTGCTCTATTTTCTGAGCAATTTTTCCTAAACTTTATCTTGCACTTTTGAATTTCTATTAATATACGTTTTAATATACAAGAGATCCCTTTTCTCTTCTTAGTCCTTTTTTTAAAAAATTTATCATGTTCTTGTTTCATGGATGCAATATCTCTTCTTATCTTTGAGGATATCAGTGATTTAAAAATTTTTTTGGGCTTCCCTGGTGGCGCAGTGGTTGAGAGTCTGCCTGCTAATGCAGGGGACACGGGTTCGAGCCCTGGCCTGGGAAGATCCCACATGCCGCGAAGCGGCTGGGCCCGTGAGCCACAACTGCTGAGCCTGCGCGTCTGGAGCCTGTGCTCCGCGGCGAGAGAGGCCGCGACGGTGAGAGGCCCGCGCATCGCGATGAAGAGTGGCCCCCGCTTGCCACAACTGGAGAAAGCCCTCGCACAGAAACTAAGACCCAACACAGCCAAAATCAATCAATCAATCAATCAATCAATCAATCATACGCATCTGATTCAAGATCCTCATTAAAAAAAAAAAAAAAAAAAAAAAAAAAAAAAAGACTCTGCCCGCACCCAGGTGCTCTAAAAAAAAAAAAAAAAAAAAAAAAAAAAAAAAAATTTTTTCTTTCTGTGCATTCTGTTTTTTCACATTGCTTTTTTTTTTTTTTTATCTTGACCTTTGACTTTCACATTAGAACTTTTTCTCCACTTTCTGGTCATCCTGGTTCCTGCTCATATTTAAGTGAGTGGTTCTTGAAAAATAAAACAAGTCTAATTGGAACTTTTGTTTGCCTGGGTGGAACTTGTTGACTGGGACATCATTGTATGTGATTAGGATGGGCTGTCAAGCTGGAAAAATCTTAATATTATTTTAGGTTTTTATCTTGACCTGTTCATATGCTCCTTAGAAAAGTTTGTTTAGACTCTTACCTGGTGAGTATGTACTTGGCCATCAGTATCCTGGGGGCTGAGTAGGGAAGAAGGCAGGAGTGCCCCAGCCTTTAGAATGCATAGTTAGTTACCGTTGCCCGTCTGCTTTCCAGTGTCCAGAATCTTACTGGTGTTGTTTCTTCAATTTTTTGCCCTTGTGCATCTGTGCCTTTTTTTTAAAAAAAACTTGTACTTTTGTTCTAGAGGAATTTCATGAAGTAAAGAGAAGGAAGTACATTTATTTAATCTGTTGTCTTTAACCAGAAGTCCCAAGGTCTCTTTTAGTATATCCTCATATATTTGGTTGAAATCTTGCCCATTTTCCACAATTGAAATTAAGCTTTCTATATTATTATAAGTTGCATATTTAAAAATAAAAGTTGAAATATATGACACTTAGATAAAAAAAAATCCAGTCTAAAATAATAGTTTATTTTGTTGAAATGCTCTCCTCTCTTTGACTTTAACCCTTGGAGATAAAAAAGCATTAACTGTTTTTTCTACATGAAAAATGGGACCATTTTAGGCAATGGTGTATTTTCTCATGAACTGTATTGAATGTTTTGAAATATTAACATCTTGTGTAATAATGAAGTAGGCCCTAAAGTTGAAGAAGTAAACATAAATGAATCATAATTATTGTTACTACAACTCTCTTTTTATGCCTTATAGAAAACAGGTAGTTTTACAAAAGAACAAAGCTTTGATTTACTTAGCTGGTAATTGTATACAGTCTGTTGTGTTTTTTTAACCCTAAAGGAAAGCAGGACATAGTACTTGGAAATAGAATTTTGTGTTTGTGTTCATTTTGTAGGTGACTCACAACACAACTCTGAATGGCAGAGATACAGTTCATCACTGGAGCTGGATCTCAGACATGCCCTTGGAGTGCGCCACTCACTATGTGGGAATTAGATGCTACATTGATGATCCTCAGTTCTCTGGTCGCAAAGAGTGGAGCGACTGGAGCCCACTGAAGAACATCTCTTGTAAGTGCATATTTAAAGAATTTTCGTTTCAGATGAATTAGATTAGTCTTGCTTAAGGGTAGGGTTTAGCTCACGGTTTTAGTTCTCTGAACCCCATTTGGATGCATGAGGGTCACCTGGGGATCTTCCAAGTCTTCCACCCCAGAACATTTTGATTCAAAAACTCTTGAGATAGGCTTCAGGAATCTGTATTTTTAAAGAACATACCGAGTGATTGGATAAACATCCAGGTTTAAAAATCACTTCGAATAGACATTGGAAGAACATTTAAAAATTTTATGTAGGCGGTAATGAGATCAAGTCCATATTTTTAAAATATAGCTCCCAATTTCTTGCCCATAGAGCAGACCGCTGTGAGCTGCAGTTACTGCAGAGAACATGGGAATCTGCAAGTATAGGACTTGCCTGGCAGTCCAGTGGTTAAGACTCCGAGCTTGCAATGGAGGGGGCGCAAGTTTGATCCCTGGTCGGGGAGCTAAGATCCCACATGCCATGTGGCGTGGACAAAAATATAAAATAAAATTAACAGTGTGAATCTGCAGGTATATCAAAAATCATCTGTACATTGAATAAAACTCATATGCAGGTATAATGTTGGCAGTGTGCGAGAGGGCCTAGAAAATTGTTGACAATAAAATAAAGGGCTTTAAAAGGCTGGTAATCATTGTAGATTATTCACTCTAGTGACAATGTGGAGAAATGGATCAGAGGGAGGAAGGACTGGAAGCAGGCAGGTTAATAAGGAGAATCTTGTAGTTCAGCAAAAGACAGTGAAGGTATAAAATAGGACACCTGGGTTTAGAAATGAGAAGAGGGAAGAAGTATAAAAACACTGAAGAGACCGAATTAGAATTAGTGCCTATGCTTTTGGTAGGGGAGAAATAGAGCCGAAGATGACTATTAGTTTGGGCAGCTGAGTAGCTGGTGATGCTGTCCAATGAGACAGAAACTATATGAACAAACTAGGTGGGAAAGATAAATTTCAATTTTAATGTGTTGAGCTTGAGGTAGCTGTGAAGTGCCTGGGAGCAATTTCTCATTGTCAGTTGGGAATACAAATTCGGCATCCAGGTGATTAGTTCAAACTGGAAATACACAGTTGACCCTTGAACAACTGGGGGTTAGGGGCTCCGACCCTCCATGTAGTGGAAAATCCGCACATAATTTATAGTTAGCCCTCCATACCCGTGGAACCTCAGTATCTGTGGTTCCATGTCCGAGGATTCAACCAACTGCAAGTCCTGTAGTACTGTAGTAGTTACTATTGAAAAAACTCCACACATAAGTGAACCCATGCAGTTCAAACCCGTGTTGTTCAAGGGTCAACTGTGTGTTTGAGAATCATTAACATACGTGATGTGAAATTTTTTAAATCTTGGAGGTTAACATAACTCAAGGAAAGGGGCATGAAGACCAAGGACACATCTCTTAGAAGCTTGTAAGAGGAGGGTTGGATGGAAGAAAACGAGGCCAGCAAAGCAAACAGCAGCCAGAGGGTTAAGAGTAGCAAAAGTAAGTAGTCTACACCCCAAGAGAGAAGGGAGTTTTGAGAAGGAAGACTTTAGGCAACATACCAGATGTTGTGGAAGTTGAAGGAAAGATTACTAAGACGTGGCCATTGGATTGAGTAGTTAGGCCACGGAGCCATTTTAGTAAAGTGGCCAGAGTAGAAGCCAGATTGCAGTAGATTAAAGAATGAGTAGGTAGAAAGGAGACTAGAGATAATATTTTTAAATTGGCTATTTAGGAAAATAAAAACAAAGAGGTGGCTTTAACCTACAGAGTTGGGATTTTTTTTAGAAAGTGCTTTTTAGGATGTGGAGTATTTAACCATACATGCAAGCTGATGGAAAGTAGGACATCTGATCTAAATACCTAGAATAATTTCAAAGGAATGGAATTATTTAATGTGTACCTTTTTCTTGGTGTGGATTTTTCACATGTGGATAAACCCGCTTAATTTGAACCTTTAGACTTCTTAGATATTAACCTGTGACCTTACACGTTGACCTGCAGTCCCCTCTACTCCCCCACCATCACCCCGTCATAAGTAAATAAAACCACACACATTTTTATTTCTTGTGTATGTCTTGCTCCTTTGAAACCTGGGGAGCGTACCTTATCTTTGGGCCACCATAATTACAAAGTACCTAACAGTGTGTTTTATGTACACTGGGCTAATTTATGTAAAAGATTTCTAAAGTATTTATAATTCCTTTTGCTCTTTCTAGGGTCTCCTGATTCTCAGACTAAGGTTTTTCCTCAAGACAGAGTGCTACTTGTAGGCTCAGATATAACAGTATGTTGTGTGACTCAAGAAAAAGTGTTATCAGCACAGATTGGCAGTACATATTGTCCCCTTATCCATCTTGATGGGAAAAATGTTGCAATCAAGATCCGTAATATTTCTGCTTCCGAAAGTAGTGGAACAAATGTGGTTTTCTCTGTAGAAGATAACATGTTTGGAACAGTTATTTTTGCAGGATGTAAGTATATAATTTTTTTAAGAAAAGAGTTCCTATTAATCTGTTTTGGTCCTCTTTGAAAGCCTTAATGCTTTTTTGGGGGGATGATTTTATTTCTTTCTTATTTTTTTATTCTTTGATACAAATGACATATGAGGGTACCAGCATTTTTGCTTGTTTTAAGGTGAGTTCTAAGCTTGTTTTCTACATACCTGTATCTATATAGTTTGCAGCTTTTGTAATAAGATTTGAAACATTCATCTGCTAATTTTTAGTTTAAATTCTTAGTTAACAGCTTTGTTGAGTCAAGGGCAGGTAGTATATAATATTTCTTACTCCTACATCATTTAGGAATTTTTTCATATAAATTAATTTCCCACCTAATTAAAGCATACCTTTTTTTTTAAGTACCTGAATTAAAGA
Source organism: Balaenoptera acutorostrata (assembly GCF_949987535.1). Classification (NCBI taxonomy): domain Eukaryota; kingdom Metazoa; phylum Chordata; class Mammalia; order Artiodactyla; family Balaenopteridae; genus Balaenoptera; species Balaenoptera acutorostrata. Next base: position 34,981,039 of record NC_080065.1, on the reverse strand, counting down.
AATTGTAATGATTTTACACAAAATCTTTCAAAAGCATAACCTACGCTTCTCTGATGAGAGGAGGGTGGCTGCAGGACATGGGGGGAGGAAGAGTCCCCCTCTCACTGTGCTCTGTGTCTGATGTACTCTCCGTAATGCAGGGGCATCTTTTAACATGGTCACTTCTACATTCCATGACATTTCCAAAAGTTGTTGTGGGTGAACTGCCCTACCTATATGGCTTGTGTTGTGCATCCACAGATACTTTTGTATTTAGAGCTTTTCTGTCCCCTCCCCTGTGGTAACTGTAATGTTCTAATGCACTGATGGCTTTGCCTCCAGCAGTGCTTCCCTTCCTGCTCACATTCGGAACTTAAAGTTTCTAGTGGTCCAAGGGTCTCATGAATAAAGTGTGTGAAATGTAGTGAATGGATTTTGTCATTTTCTTTTGCTCACTCAGTGATTTTTCTTATGTTTTTTTTTCTTATGATTGTCAGTTATGCTGTGGATCAGCCGCTTTCAGTCACTTTCTTACTTCCATAGAAATTTATGATAAATTACATTCATTTGCTGATAGATTCCCAAGGGAAGGGGATTAGGTGCCCTTCTCAGCTTGATGGCTGTAACCTTACTCTCTTTTTGCCTTCCAGTAAGGCATTTTGGAATGCAAGTGAGAGTGAGGATATATTCGAATTTAAATTTTAGAAATTTAAAAAACTAAATTTTCTTTCCTAAATGGAATTTTAGGAAGTGATGTGCAACATTCCTCACAAATGATCATGGAGTCTAAGTAAAGAACCAGTGTAGTGAAACTGCTTGATAAGTGATACCAAAAAGTGAGATACTCACTTAAAAGAATGAAATAAAAAATTAAAACTTAAAAGATGAGAATATTCACTGTTTTTATTGTTTCTAACAATGTTCTAATCTTTTATCATAGTTCTAGAGCAAACCTATTTAGTTCATAATTTAGCTTTCCTTTATAACATTTGGAGGTTGAAATATTGATCAATATTTGTCAATTCAGGAACAGCAGTAACATTTCACTTCAGAGGGAGCTCTTTAGAAACTTGCAGCAAGGGCAGACTGTGGTGTGAGTTAGGGATCAAGATTTACTTTCCTTTACCTTATGGGTAGCTTGTTATCCCATCATTTACTGAAAAGGCTGAAAAGAATGTTAGAATCAGCTTGTCAGTTTTCCCCTACACACACACATACACATTCAAACGTGACAGGATTTTGATTGATATTACATTAAATCTATCAATTTAGGAGGATTTTTATTCTTAGAATATTGAGTCTTCCAAACCATGAACATGGTATAACCTTCCATTTATTTAGATTTTCTTTGATTTATTTTAGTGATATGAGGTCTTTTATATCTTTTGGTAAATTTATTCCTAGGTGTTTGATGTTTTCTGGTGCTATTAAAAATTGATGTTTTTAAATTGCGTTTTCTGTATACTGCTACATAGAAAGATAATTGATTTATACCGAGCTTTTACCTAGCTTCAATTGATTCTTTTGTAAGTGAATTTCTTTGAAAAGAAAATCAGTATATTTCAAGTACTGCCCTCTCATATTTTTTTCTCCTTCAATTTTTCCTTCTACTTCTGTCTAGTTTGCTCCTGTTATTTGGATTTTAAGTATTTCAACTTAATATATCTGCCAAATCCTAAAATAATCAGCATTTTAAATATCCTCAAAATTTGGGGTATGTGAATTTAATAAAATGACCAAAAGTTTGTCCTTAAGTTTAAAACAGTTTTCAAAATAAATATGTCAGTGTTAGTTTTATTATCCAGTTGGTAAACTTTCATATAAATACTCATTACTTCTCTTAATGTTACCTAAGATACTTGAAGGATGTAATGCTTATCTCTGGGGAAAGTATGTGAAATTTTCTAAGTCTTGTTTGATAAACTAAGGACTATTTTAAAAATTCAGGTTTTTAAAAATAAAGTTATCTTTTAGACTTTTTCAATGAGTAGATAGTCGTTTAACAAAACTTACCTCCATGGAAGATAGTTTGGATAAATATGACAGTAGGAAATATCAGTTTCTCTATATGCCTGGTTAAGTAAGATTATAGAAATATCACTTTCTATAATCAGTGTCAGACTGTAGAATTTTTATTTATCACTCTGTCTCACAAAACAAAAACAACTTTTTTTCTTTTTCTGGTCTTGCCCCTACAAAAACAGAACAGTCTCATTAAAGAAGGAAAACAACAAAAGATCAGTAGTCACTTGGAATATAGGGATATGTAGAATTTTACCAAGAGTGACTTTGTAAATAATAGTCCTTATAACTTATTTAAGAACTCTGAAGCTTGTAACGTGGCTTATACTGACTTATGATTTGGTACTTCTTTTCAAATCACAGTATAAAGAGGATAGGTAGTAATACTTTTAACCTGTAGATTTTTCTGATTTAACTAGTTGGACAAAGGTTCCTTTGAGAGGTTTGATGGACTCTGAAATGGGATTTAAGGGAAAAACATGGTAGTTGATCTCTTCAGGTTGCTATTGGGGAGTTTCCAAATGAGCTAATGGTCACTCTTAAGTGACTAACTCTTAAGTTAAGTGATTAACTCTTAAGTTAATCCATCACTCCTAATGTAATATGAACTCTGAATCAACATGCTATACAAAGAATGGTAATTCCTGCACCATTCAAAATGTAAGCAAATGATTTTTTAAGGAAATTGTCCGAAATGTAATTAACATTTATGAAACATAACGTTTTCAGAGAAAATATACATAATCAAAGTAACTACCTTTTTTTCTTTTTTTTTATTAGATCCACCTGATATTCCTCAAAAACTGAACTGTGAGACATATGACTTAAAAGAGATTATATGCACTTGGAATCCAGGAAGACCGACATTCTTGGTGGGCCCACGCAATACAAGTTACACTTTATTTGAAAGGTAAAGGTCTCTGGGAAAGGTTGTCAAACAGTGAGGAGTACCTTGGAAGGATGTTAAATGACATAAGAAGATGCTCTGTTTCATTTATATTATGAGAACAAATATAAAACAAAATATGCTGTAGAAAATTGGGTATACTATAAATACTGCACTTTAGACACATGCAGACTTGATATCTTGTCGTCTTTTTAAAAAAGCCTCTAGAAGGAAGAACCCTCAAATATGAACAGAGACTGTCTCTGGGTAGTGGGCTATGGCTGATTTTTTTCTTCTGTTTTCTGCATTGTATATATTTTCTTCCCTGAGTATGTAGTATATCTGTAATTAGAAATACAGACTTTTTAAAAAAAATTTATTAGAAATTTACCTGTTCATCTTTTCCTGCAATAAATCTCTTGCCATTTTGAAATTATTTTAATATTCCTTAATGTTCTCTTAATTCAGTTTTTCAGGAAAATATGTTAGATTTAAAAGAGTTGAGTTGCCCACAAATGAAAGCTATCAGTTATTCTTTCAAATGCTTCCAAATCAAGAAATATACAATTTTACGTTGAATGCTCGAAATCCTCTGGGTCAATCAGAATCAACACTTTTAGTTAACATAACTGAAAAAGGTAAGCTGCTGCATAAACCAATGTCTTAAAAATAACTTTAGAAGTGGTAAAATGTCTTGAGATTAATGAAAAGTGCTTCTAGAGATTACTTTTTACTGATTATTTCCTTTATAGTTACTTAATACTAATTTTGTAAATTTCATTTAAAAATCTTTATAATTTCAAGTTTTACTGTTTTATTAAATTCAAATAAAAATTTGAATTAATTGTTTCATAGAAATTGTAAGTGGCTTTATCTGATAGTTTTTGATTTCTGAAAATAGTTTTTTGCCCAATTTTTAAAACCTTTTTATTTTGAAATAGTTGTAGACTCACAAGTGGTTGCAAAAACAATTACAGTCCTTCATCCGACTTTCTCAGTGGTAGCATGTTATGTAACTGTAGTACCATGTCCAAATTAGGTTGTTGACCCTGGTTCAACACTGAACCAGACTACTGACCTTGCTCAGTTTTCACCAGTTTTTATATGCATTTAATTGTGTGTGTGTGTGTGTGTGTGTATGTGTGTAGTTCTGTGCAGTCAGATCCACGTACAGATTCACGCAACCCACCAATACAGTTCAGATACAGAACTCTTCTGTCACCCACAGGAACCGCCTCCCGCTGTCACTGTAGCAACACCACCCCCACCCCCATCAACACACACGAGCGTGCTAGAATCTCTGTTCCTGGAAAACAGCTAGTCTGTTCCTCATCGCTATTGTTTTGTTATTTTGGGAATGGTGTGTAAATGGAGTTGTACACTATTTAACCTTTAGAGGTTGGCGTTTTTTACTAAGGATGATGTCCTTGAGATCCATCCAAGTATGTATCAGTAAATAGTTTGTTCCTTTTTACTGCTGATGATTTCTGAATTTTTACCAACCCTATTAATGTACAGCTCAAAATAGAAATAAAAGAGGCGTGTCTTTTTGGCACTCATTCCTGTGGTCATTCCATGTGTATCAACTCTGTGCCAGGCTCAGCAACACACAGAGCAGTGGCGTAGAGGCCTTCTCTTAGAGACAGTCAGGGGCGTAAGGGCTTAAACCAAATGCATTATAATACAGCCTGGCAAGTGATTAGTAGATGCTCCTGTTGCCTTACTTGTGAATATAAGTCACTTTTATCAATTATTCCTTCTCATCATCTTTGTTATGTCTTGATTTTTTCCATAAGGTCAGAAAAGCTACATCTTATACTTGCATGGCAGTTTTATATATATTTGTCTGCCCTCTGCCATTTCAGCCATATCTTCCACGTGATTCTTTCCCATCACTCAATTTGGTATATGCACTATCACCAGTGTAATGTGCAGTTTGCTTCACTGTACCTTTGTTCTTGCCAAGACCCCAGCCTGAAATGATTTTCTGCAACTGTTTTGCCAGTTTCATTCTGATTCATCCTTCAAAGCTCATCTTAAGTCCTATCTTCACTGTACATCTATACTTACATCTAAATTCCTGTAGCAGTGAATATCTGTACAACACATTTAGGACTTAATGTATATACTCTTGTTGATTTTTCTTCTTTCTGTTTGTCAGTCCCCAAGTAAATGAGGGGTTCCTTAAAGGTAGAGACTGACTTACTACCTTTTAGTATTTCTGATGCCAACTGAGGAACCTTGAGCGTGAATGGTTCTTAAACAATGCTGGCCTGGTGTCAGCAGTAAAGGTGAGATTTGTATTCCACACAACGGTGGGTGGAACATTGTTGATCAGCAGTGATGACACCTCTTCTGTTTTTTGTTTTCTTTGACTCTCATTTGTCATATTAGAAAAGAGCTTTTAAAGTAATCTTTGAAAATTGTATTTACAGTTCATCCCCATATTCCTACTTCAGTCAAAGTGAAGGATATCAGTTCAACAGCTGTTACACTTTCCTGGCATTTACCAGGCAGCTTTGCAAAGATTAAACTGTTATGTCAAATTGAAATTAATAAAACTAACTCAATACATGAATTGGTGAGTAAGATTCTTCTATAAACTTCCCTTGAGGTTATTTTGGATAAAATACTTAGTTTTCAAAAAGAATTAAGTAAATTGGTATGCATAAGTGCTCAGATTACTTATTATAGAGATTTACTAAGAGTGAAGACATTATATATCAATATCATAACAGCATTATATTTAGCACTTAAAAACAATTATAATACCGGATATTATAGAACGTAAGTTTGACTTTTACTACTCAGAATATTTCCAGGTCTAGTATAGTACCTGGCATGTAACTGGTGCTCAATAAATTTGTGAATGAATTAGTAGTTTTTGCTGTAACCATTGGTGTTAGTTAATGGACTAATCGGCACCAAAGAGAGGATGTGATTTTTAAAACTGCTAAGTGCAGTAATAGGAGCAAGTTATAATTGGGCGTTATAAGTCAAAACACGGCTTTTTTGTACATTTTAAATACTTAGGTTGACTTTTATGCTGCACCATCTTGTAATTTGGGGTAGGTCCAAAATAAATGATGTACTTAAATAGTCACTTGGAAACTTACTGATAATTTCTAGAAAATCAGTCAAACTGCAAAACGTAACCCAAAAAACTTCTTTGCAGTAAGTAATTGGGAACTCAGAGACTTTCCTGAGGCATGCAAATCCTCAAATTTGTTTAGAATTGCTTCATCTTAATTTATTTAGTTTAAATATTTGTCAAATAGTCTACATGTTTAGCACCACACTAGAGGTTCTAAGTGCCATATAAAAAAAGATGCATAAGATGATGCCTGCCTCCAGTCAGTTTCCAAGTATCATCTGAATAATGTATTTAATCCTCAAGGTCATCTTAGATTACTAAGTTATATTAAGGTATATTGCATTACCATTAACCATTGACTGAATATCATCTTCTCTGCATAACTAATTGACCATTATTACTTAGATCCAACATTTGGACTAAAAAGATACTCGATTTTATTTATTGCTGTTGCAGAACATAATTTCACTGATTTGGCATTTATATAAGAATTAAAATATAGTGGATGAACTGCCTTGGTTTTATAGAGGTAAACTCTTATGACATTCAGTCAATTTATGTTACAAATTTGGGAGGCTTTCTTCTAAAAAAAATATATGCGTATATGTATGTATTCATATACGTGTGATATTATATATGTAATATATATATTTGTTTCTAATAGCGGAATGTCACAATGAGAGGAATAGAAAATTCAAGTTATCTTGCTGCTTTGGATAAGTTAAATCCATATACCATATATACTTTTCGGATTCGTTGTTGTACAGACCCCTTCTGGAAATGGAGCAAGTGGAGCAATGAAAAACAATATTTAACCACAGAAGCCAGTAAGTTAACTGAGTGACTTATGGCTAATTATTACTATGGATCCTGAAATTTTGTTTTTAAAAGAAAATGTCACCAGAATGACTAAAAGCAGGAGAATGTTTAGATAAATTGTGTAACTATATAATACCTGCTAGTAAAATATCATACAGACATTTTAAATGATGGTTTTTCAAGTTTTGTGAAACTATGGAAAAATGCTTGGCATGTGTTATGTGAAAGGACTAGGCTACCCTATCCACAATATGATTGCAGCTATATTAAAATGATACTTAGGAAACCATACTTGAAACCGTAGTAAGATTTTAGAGTGATTTTTCTCACACTCTTTCCTCCTATTCCTGGAGTTTTAATATCCTATTTAGAGTGTCTCTTTATTGAAAACAATTATTAATAAAGCTAATTTGGTGGAATTTTTATTTGTGACCTAGGCCTGAGAAATGGATGGGGCTACAAGTTCTTGAACTTTAGTTTCTGTGGTACACCCAGGTCAATATATCTATAAAATCAGGTAACTGGTTTTCTAAGTATGATAACTTCTAAAGACAGAATGAGATATACTATTCTTGATTAAGCAGATGTCAGCTTTAAAACAAAGCAAAAAATTTAGAAATAGGTGTAATTTTCAGAAATCATTCAACAAAAGATAGCAAAAGCTTTATTTGAACTATATAATATAGGGACTATAAAACTTCTTCCAAAAAATTTAACAAACGGTAAGACAAAAAAGGACAGGTATTAACCCAGATTTTGTCTCTCCACATGAAGACTAGAAAGATGAGAGAGGATCCTTACAGCACACGTAAGAATTATTTGGATCATGCTTGAGTCCAGGGAGAGAGTGTACTAGTTATCTGTTGCTATGACAAATTACCTCAGAACTCAGTGGCTTAAAACAGCAAACATTTGTTATCTCACAGTGTCTGTGGATCAGAAATTCAGACAGCTTAGCTGAGGCTACAGTCGGGATGTGGGTAGGGGCTGCAGGCTTGATTGGGGCTAGAGGATTGGCTTTCAGGATGGTTCAGTCACATGCCTGTTGGCAGGAGGCCTCAGTTTCTCACCACGCGGGCCTCTCCATAGGGCTGCCGGAGTGTCCTCAACGTGGCACCCAGCAGCTCCCAGACTTAGTGATCAAAGAGAGAACAAGGCAGCCTCCACAATGTCTTTTATGTCCTAGCCTCAGAAGGGACATACATCACATCTGCCGTACCCTACTTGTCACGCAGGCCAACGCCGATACAGTGTAGGAGGGACCACACAAGGGCGTGAATGTCAGGAAGCGAGACCAATATCATTGGTCATGTTGGAGACTGGCTGCTTTTGCTTTCAGTTGTGAGCTGTTGTTGCCAAGAGGAAGCATTTTATTTACGCCTCATTAAGATGAAGGCATTAATTCATTTAACAAATACTTGTTGGGTGTCCACCATGTGTCAGGAATTGTTCTAGTTACTAGGAATATAGCAGTGAATAAAACAGCAGTCTCTACCCATGGAGTTTATAGGATAGAGGATTAGAAATGAGTTTTTAAAATATGTATATAATAGCATATTGGGTGGCAGTGAGTGCCACAGAAAAAAATAAAACCTAGAGAGAGGGCTAGGGAATGAAGGCCAGGCGGTTGTGGAGGGGGGGTTGCAATTTTAAATAGAGCAGCTGGAAGAGACTTCACTAATAAGGTGACACTTGATCTGAGATATAAAGGAGGTGGTGAAGGAAGCTACGTGGTTAATTCAGAGAAGGCAAGTTCTAGGCAGAGGAAGAGAGGGCATAGGAAGTGCAGAAAGCCTGGGGCAGGTGTCCTTGGCATGTTTGAGGAACAACCAGGAAGCCAGCGTGTAGCCAGAGCCAGCTTGAGTGAGGGGAGGGAGACGGGTGTGAGATGGACAGGCAGCCTTGAACCCATTTTTGAGGGACTTGAGGGTGATTTTAACCCATTGTAAGGGGCCTTGTGTTTTGCAGACATTTGGAGCTCAGCTTTTCCATTGCTCCATTTTCTAAGTGGAAGCCACTGACTTCTTCACATTTTTATTGAGAATTTCAAAAACCTAGACAAAAATTTAAAAATACCACCATCCCACTTATTGATCTTATCAACTGACATAGTATGCATCTTCAAATACTAACTTTTAAATCTCTCTTCTAGTTCCTTCAAAGGGACCAGATACTTGGAGAGAGTGGAGTTCTGATGGAAAAAATTTAATAATATATTGGAAGGTAAATATCTAATTCTTCCTTGAATATTTAAATAACTTTATTATGCTGAACTACTTAACTTACATATGGTACCTGGGTTATCAGGCAGCCAGGATTTCCCAGACTGGCTTAGTGTACAGTATTGCTGAGAATGTAACCTGGCTTCTAAAAGCCCCAGCCAGATTCCACATCACTGCAGATGCACCACCGTCACTGTAGTGAGGATCTCTGTGTCAAGAGCTGAGCATTCTTTAGTTTGATTTTATGAGGCCTGTAAAGGACTGAGGATTTCATGAATTCCATCTCTCTCACTTTAGTCAGAAATGCAGCCAGAAACCACAAGTTAGAATCTCAAGTGTTTATGTTGCATTTTCACTTCAATGACTAGGAAACCAACTTTTTATATATATCATGTGTAATTTGTTGTCCCCTAAGTAAATTGCATTATAATATGACAATTATAAAGTTTTACATAGTTTTCTAAAATTTTAGATAAAATATGAATTGCATTATGTTTTACTAGCTTTTCCTTACCAGAGCAAATGTTTTTGTTGCTGTATTTTTTTATCTGATTTATGAACATCAAAACCACAAACAATTGTCTTCTACACCAGATTTCATAGGAACAGTTATAACCAGATTCTTTTAAACAGTGAATTTTGTTATTGAAATTTAAACTATTATTTTTATAAAAATTTGACATCTTTACAGCTTTAAGTAAAGTAAATCTTTGAAGTCTGTGAGCAAGTTGTGTACACATTCCATTGCTTCGAGGTTGTCCGTATATGACTGTGCATCCCCTCTTACTCTTGATTAGCAAATCCCCTGGCTACCCGCAGTTGTCTGTCAGATTTCACAATAATATAGTAACGATTATATAAATTACTTCAATGTGAGAAAGTTTAGAATATTGTTCAAACGAGATAAATATTTAACCAAGGATTAAAAATATTGAAGCGATTTGGATTCTAACGTCAGTGACTAGTTGATGGTTCTCCCATATTTGGTTGGAAAATTAAGTTGTTTTGGACATGTTGAGTTTTTTAAACATGTGCCACAAGGATATCTGAGTACAGTTCAGTAGGAGGTGGTTTGATGTAAGGCTCTGGAGCGCGGGAGAGGTCTGAGCTAAAGACATAGCTGTGAGTAAGCATATAAATGGGATCACTCAGGGAGAGCACGCAGGGCTGAAAGAGGCCAAGAGTGGAACTGTAGGTGATGGCAGGATATAAAGGACCAGCAAAGGAGGAGGATCCAGCAGGGGAGATTGGGAAGGCCAGAGAGGCAGGAAGACCAGAAGAAAATAGCTTTTGCAGAAACCAGTGGAGGGGGATGTGTGAAGGAATGAGTAGTATCAAATGAAACCCACAAGTCTTAGGATGGTAACATGTCCACTGGACCAGGCCATCGGAGAGCCGTCGGGGACCTCTGTTGGAGCAGTGTCTTCAGCAGAGTATTAATGTCAGTGTCAGTCTGGATCAGAGGGTCCCATGCATTGCTGTATAAATTGGAGCAATTATTTTAAAAAGCAGTTTAGCTATATAAATAAGTTTGAATGTGAGGCAGACCTTCAAGATGGCAGAGGAGTAAGATGTGGAGATCACCTACTGAACACTGGCAGAAGACTTCAGACTTCCCAAAAGGCAAGAAACTCCCCACGTACCTGGTTAGGGCAAAAGAATAAAAGAAAAAACAGACAAAAGAACAGGGACAGGACCTGCACCTCTAGGAGGGAGCTGTGAAGGAGGAAAAGTTTCTACATGCTAGGAAGCCCCTTCACTGGTGAACACAGTGGGTGGCGGGGGGAGGAAGCTTCGGAGCCACGGAGGAGAGCACAGCAGTAGGGGTGCGGAGGGCAAAGCGGAGAGATTCCCACACAGAGGATCGGTGCCGACCAGCACTCACCAGCCTGAGAGGCTTGTCTGCTCACCCGCCAAGGCGGGTGGGGGCTGGGAGCTGAGGCTCGGGCTTCGGAGGTCAGATCCCAGGGAGAGGACTGGGGTTGGCTGCATGAACACAGCCTGAAGGGGCTGGTGTGCCACAGCTAGACAGGAGGGAGTCCGGGAAAAAGTCTGGACCTGCCTAAGAGGCAAGAGAGCATTGTTTCAGGGTGCGCGAGGAGAAGGGATTCAGAGCACCGCCTAAACGAGCTCCAGAGACGGGCATGAGCCGCGGCTATCAGCGTGAACACCAGAGACAGGGATGAGACGAGAAGGCTGCTGCTGCCGCCACCAAGAAGCCTGTGTACGAGCACAGGTCACTATCCACACCTCCCCTCCCAGGAGCCTGTGCAGCCCGCCACCGCCAGGGTCCCGTAATCCAGGGACAACTTCCCCGGGAGAACACACGGCACGCCTTGGGCTGTTGCAACATCACGCCGGCCTCTGCTGCCACAGGCTTGCCCCACACTCCATACCCCTCCCTCCCCCCGGCCTGAGTGAGCCAGAGCCCCCTAATAACCTGCTACTTTAACCCCGTCCTGTCTGAGCGGGAACAGACGCCCTCAGGTGATCTACACGCAGAGGAGGGGCCAAATCCAAAGCTGAACCCCAGGAGCTGTGCGAACAAAGAAGAGAAAGGGAAATCTCTCCCAGCAGCCTCAGGAGCAGCAGATTAAATCTCCACAATCAACTTGGTGTACCCTGCATCTGTGGAATACCTGAATAGACAACGAATCATCCCAAAATTGAAGCAGTGAACTTCGGAAGCAATTATAGATTTGGGGTTTGCTTTCTGCATCTAATTTGTTTCTGGTTTTATGTTTATCTTAGTTTAGTATTTAGAGTTTTTTATCATTGGTAGATTTGTTTATTGATTTGGTTGCTCTCTTCCTTTTTTTTTTATATAGATATATATATTTTTTCCTTTTTCTCTTTTTGTGAGTGTGTATGTGTATGCTTCTTTGTGTGAATTTGTCTGTATAGCTTTGCTTTTACCATTTGCCCTAGGGGTGTGTCTGTCCATTTTTTTTGTTTTGTTTTCTTTGTATAGTTTTTAGCAGTTGTTATCATTGGTGGATTTGTTTTTGGGTTTGGTTACTCCCTTCTTTCTTTTCTTTTCTTCTTTATTACTTTTTACTTATTTATTTATTTATTTAAATTTTTTTTAATACATTTATTTATTTATTTCATTTTGGCTGCATTGGGTCTTTCTTGCTGCGCACAGGCTTTTCCCTAGTTGTGGCGAGCGGGAGCTACTCTTTGTTGCTGTGCGCAGGCTTCTCATTGCAGTGGCTTCTCTTGTTGTGGAGCATGGGCTCTAGGCATGCAGACTTCAGTAGCTGTGGCTTGCGGGCTCTGGAGTGCAAGCTCAGAAGTTGTGGCACACGGGCTTAGTTGCTCCACGGCATGTGGGATCTTCCTGGACCAGGGCTCGAACCCGTGTCCCCTGCATTGGCACATGTATTATCAACCACTGCGCCACCAGGGATGCCCAATTTTTTTATTTTTAATAATTTTCTTTATTTTGTATTTTAATAACTTTATTTTATTTTATTTATTTATTTATTTTTTTCTCCCTTTTCTTCTGAGCTGTGTGGCTGACAGGGTCTTCTTGCTCTGGCCGGGTGTCAGGCCTGAGCCTCTGAGGTGGGAGAGCCGAGTTCAGGACATTGGTCCACCAAGACCTCCCAGCTCCACGTAATACCAAACGGCGAAAGCTCTCCCAGAGAGCTCCATCTCAATGCTAAGACCCAGCTCCACTCAACGACGAGCAAGCTACAGTGCTGGACACCCTATGCCAAACAACTAGCAAGACAGGAACACAACCCCACCCATTAGCAGAGAGGCTGCCTAAAATCATAATAAGGTCACAGACACCCCAAAACACACCACCGGACACAGTCCTGCCCACCAGAAAGACATGATCCAGCCTCGTCCCCCAGAACACAGGCACCAGTCCCCTCCACCAGGAAGCCTACACAACCCACTGAACCAACCTTACCCACTGGGGGCAAACACCAACAACAACGGGAACTATGAAGCTGCAGCCTGCAAAAAGGAGACCCCAAACACAGTAAGTTAAGCAAAATGAGAAGACAGAGAAATGCACAGCAGATGAAGGAGCAAGGTAAATACCCACCAGACCAAACAAATGAAGAGGAAATAGGCAGTCTACCTGAAAAAGATTTCAGAGTAATGATAGTAAAGATCCAAAATCTTGGAAATAGAATGGAGAAAATACAAGAAACGTTTCACAAGGACCTAGAAGAACTAAAGAGCAAACAAACAATGATGAACAACACAATAAATGAAATTAAAAATTCTCTAGAAGGAATGAATAGCAGACTAGCTGAGGCAGAGGGACGGATAAGTGAGCTGGAAGATAAAATAGTGGAAATAACTACCACAGAGCAGAATAAAGAAAAAAGAATGAAAAGAATTGAGGACAGTCTCAGAGACCTTTGGGACAGAATTAAATGCACCAACATTCGAATTATAGGGGTCCCAGAAGAAGAAGAGAAAAAAAAAAGGGACTGAGAAAATATTTGAAGAGATTATAGTTGAAAACTTCCCTAATATGGGAAAGGAAATAGTCATCAAGTCCAGGAAGCACAGAGAGTCCCAGACAGGATAAATCCAAGGAGAAACATGCCAAGACACATATTAATCAAACTATCAAAAATGAAATACAAAGAAAAACTATTAAAAGCAGCAGGAAAAGCAACAATTATACAACGGAATCCCCATAAGGTTAACAGCTGACCTTTCAGCAGAAACTCTGCAGGCCAGAAGGAAGTGGCAGGATGTATTTAAAGTGATGAAAGGGAAAAACCTACAACCAAGATTACTCTACCCAGCAAGGATCTCATTCAGATTTGACAGAGAAGTTACAAACTTTAGAGATATGCAAAAGCTAAGAGAATTCAGCACCACCAAACCAGCTCTAAAACAAATGCTAAAGGAACTTCTCTAGGCCAGAAACACTAGAGAAGGAAAAGACATACAATAACAAACCCAAAACAATTAAGAAAATGGTAATAGGAACATACATATCTATAACTGCCTTAAATGTAAATGGATTAAATGCTCCAACCAAAAGACATAGACTGGCTGAATGGATACAAAATCAAGACCTGTATATATACTGTCTATAAGAGCCCACTTCAGACCTAGGGACACATACAGACTGAAAGTGAGGGGATGGAAAAAGATATTCCATGCAAATGGAAATCAAAAGAAAGCTGGAGTAGCAATTCTCATATCAGACAAAATAGACTTTAAAGACTATTACAAGAGACAAAGAAGGACACTATATAATGATCAAGGGATCGATACAAGAAGAAGATATAGCAATTGTAAATATTTATGCACCCAACATAGGAGCACCTCAATACATAAGGCAAATGCTAGCAGCCATAAAAGGGGAAATCGACAGTAACACAATCATAGTAGGGGACTTTAACACCCCACTTTCACCAATGGACAGATCATACAAAATGAAAATAATTAAGGAAACCCAAGCTTTAAATGATACATTAAACAAGATGGACTTAGTTAATATTTATAGGACATTCCTTCCAAAAACAACAGAAGACACTTTCTTCTCAAGTGCTCATGGAATATTCTCCAGGATAGATCATATCTTGGGTCACAAATGAAGCCTTGGTAAATTTAAGAAAATTGAAATCTGATCAAGTATCTTTTCTGACCACAATGCTATAAGACTAGATATCAATTACAGGAAAAAGTCTGTAAAAAATACAAACACATGGGGGCTAAACAATACACTACTATATAACTGAGAGATCATTGAAGAAATCAAAGAGGAAATCAAAAAATAACTAGAAACAAATAACAATGAAAACACAACGACCCAAAACCTATGGGATGCAGCAAAAGCTGTTCTAAGAAGGACGTTTATAGCAATACAATGCTACCTCAAGAAACAAGAAACATCTCAAATAAATAACCTAAACTTACACCTAAAGCAATTAGAGAAAGAAGAACAAAAAAAACCCAAGTTAGCAGAAGGAAAGAAATCATAAAGATCAGATAAGAAATAAATGAAAAAGAAATGTTTGAAACGATAGGAAAGATCAATAAAACTAAAAGCTGGTTCTTTGAGAAGATAAACAAAATTGATAAACCATTAGCCATACTCATCAAGAAAAAAAGAGAGAAGACTCCAATCAATACAATTATAAATGAAAAAGGAGAAGTAACAACTGACACTGCAGAAATACAAAGGATCATGAGAGATTACTACAAGCAACTATATGCCAATAACATGGACAACCTGAAAGAAATGGACAAATTCTTAGAAAAACACAACCTTCCGAGACTGAACCAGGAAGAAATAGAAAATATAAACAGACCAATCACAAGCACTTAAATTGAGACTGAGATTAAAAATCTTCCAGCAAACAAAAGCCCAGGACCAGATGGCTTCACAGGCGAATTCTATCAAACATTTAGAGAAGAGCTAACACCTATCCTTCTCAAACTCTTCCAAAATATTGCAGAGGGAGGAACACTCCCAAACTCATTCTACAAGGCCACCATCACCCTGTTACCAAACCAGACAAAGATGTCACAAAGAAAGAAGACTACAGGCCAATATCACTGATGAGCATAGATACAAAAATCCTCAACAAAATAGTAGCAAACAGAATCCAACAGCACTTTAAAAGGATCATACACCATGATCAAGTGGGTTTCATCCCAGGAGTGCAAAGATTCTTCAGTAATGCAAATCAATCAATGTGATAAACCATATTAACAAATTGAAGGAGAAAAACCGTATGATCATCTCAATAGATGCAGAAAAAGCTTTCAGCAAAATTCAACACCTATTTATGATTAAAAACCCTCCAGAAAGTAGGCATAGAGGGAACTTTCGTCAACATAATAAAGGCCATATATGACAAACCCACAGCCAACATCGTTCTCAATGGTGAAAAACTGAAACCATTTCCTCTAAGATCAGGAACAAGACAAGGTTGTCCACTCTCACCACTGTTATTCAACATAGTTTTGGAAGTTTTTGCCACAGCATTCAGAAAAGAAAAAGAAATAAAAGGAATCCAAATTGGAAAAGAAGAAGTAAAGCTGTCACTGTTTGCAGATGACATGATACTATATATAGAGAATCCTAAAGATGCTACCAGCAAACTACTAGAGCTAATCAATGAATCTGGTAAAGTAGCAGGATACAAAATTAATGCACAGAAATCTCTTGCATCCCTATACACTAATGATGAAAAATCTGAAAGAGAAATTAAGAAAACACTCCCATTTACCATTGCAACAAAAAGAATAAAATACCTAGGAATAAACTTACCTAAGGAGACAAAAGACCTGTATGCAGAAAACTATAAGACACTGTTGAAAGAAGTTAAAGATGACACAAACAGATGGAGAGATATACCATGTTCTTGGATTGGAAGAATCAACATTGTGAAAATGACTGTCCTACCCAAAGCAATCTACAGATTCATTGCAATCCTTATTAAACTACCAAGGGCATTTTTCACAGAACTAGAACAAAAAATTTCACAATTTGTGTAGAAACACAAAAGACCCCGAATAGCCAGAGCAATCTTGAGAAAGAAAAACGGAGCTGGAGGAATCAGGCTCCCTGACTTCAGAGTATACTACAAAGCTACAGTAATCAAGACAGTGTGGTACTGGCACAAAAACAGAAATATAGATCAATGGAAGAGGATAGAAAGCCCAGAGATGAACCCATGCACGTATGGTCACCTTATTTTTGATAAAGGAGGCAAGAACATACAATGGAGAAAAGACAGCCTCTTCAGTAAGTGGTGCTGGGAAAACTTGACAGCTACGTGTAAAAGAATGAAATTAGAACACTCCCTAACACCATACACAAAAATAAACTCAAAATGGATTAAAGACCTAAATATAAGTCCAGAGACTATAAAACTCTTAGAAGAAAACATAGGCAGAACACTCTATGACATAAATCACAGCAAGATCCTTTTTGACCCACCTCCTAGAGAAATGGAAATAAAAACAAAAATAAACAAATGGGACCTAATGAAACTTCAAAGCTTTTGCACAGCAAAGGAAACCATAAACAAGATGTAAAGACAACCCTCAGAACGGGAGAAAATATTTGCAAATGAAGCAACTGACAAAGGATTAATCTCCAAAATTTACAAGCAGCTCATGCAGCTCAATATCAAAAAAACAAACAACCCAATCCAAAAATGGGCAGAAAACCTAAGCAGACATTTCTCTAAAGACGATATACAGATTGCCAACAAACACATGAAAGGATGTTCAACATCAGTAATTATTAGAGAAATGCAAATCAGAACTACAGTGAGGTATCACCTCACACCAGTCAGAATGGCCATCATCAAAAAATCTAGAAACAATAAATGCTGGAGAGGATGTGGAGAAAAGGGAACCCTCTTGCACTGTTGGTGGGAATGTAAATTGATACAGCCACTATGGAGAACAGTATGGAGGTTCCCCAAAAAACTAAAAATAGAACTACCATATGACCTAGCAATCCCACTGCTGGGTATATACCCTGAGAAAACCATAATTCAAAGAGTCATGTACCACAGTGTTCATTGCAGCTCTATTTACAATAGCCAGGACATGAAAGCAACTTAAGCGTCCATTGACAGATGAATAGATAAAGAAGTTGTGGCACATATATACAATGGAATATTACTCAGCCATAAAAAGAAATGAAATTGAGTTATTTGTAGTGAGGTGGATGGACCTAGAGTCTGTCATACAGAGTGAAGTAAGTCAGAAAGAGAAAAACAAATACCGTATGCCAACACATCTATATGGAATCTTAAAAAAAAAAAAATGTTTCTGAAGAACCTAGGGGCAGGACAGGCATAAAGATGCAGACATTGAGAATGGACTTGAGGAGACGGGGAAGGGGAAGGTGAAGCTGGGACGAAGTGAGAGAATGGCATGGACATATATACAACTACCAAATGTAAAATAGATAGCTAGTGGGAAGCAACCGCATAGCACAGGGAGATCAGCTCGGGTGCTTTGTGACCACCTGGAAGGGTGGGATAGGGAGGGTGGGAGGGAGAAGCAAGAGGGAGGAGATATGGGGATATATGTATATGTATAGCTGATTCATTTTGTTATGAAGCAGAAACTAACACCATTGTAAAGTAATTATACTCCAATAAAGATGTTAAAAAAAAAGTTTGAATGTTTATTTCCTTTTATCCAGTATGTCCAATTTTGGGAACTCAACATTAAACAATTAATCCTAGCCATGAAAAAAAAATGTTGCACCAAAAGATTTATTTTAGTATTGTGAAAAATTGGGAACACCTTAAATTTCACTTATTTAAGGAATATTCAAGTAAAGTGATAAAAATGCTACATGAAATATAAAGCTATTAAAATGTATATAACTGTATTATGGACAAGTGTGTATTATAGAAGAGTGAAAAAATGTAAATTGTATAGTATGATTAAAACAATTTTAATAAAAATCTCCATCTAGGAAAACAACTTGAAGGAAATATCACAATGTAAGAGTATTTAAGAGATGGGAATATGGGAGATTTTTCTTGCTTTCTTCCAACTTTTTAGTATTTTCCACGTTTTCTATAATGAGCAAGTACTACTTTAAAATGAGAAAACAATAACTGTTTAAAAAAACATGATGCCATACTTTTTAATATTTTATTTTTTAAGTAGAGGAATGTTGCTCATCACTTCTTTTGGTTTACTTCTGAAAAATATGAGGCTAAATATTTTGTTACTTAATTTTTATATTTCTGTGTGCTCTTACTGCTTACAGCAAGTGTAGTTTTTCTTCAGCATCACTTTTCTGATTTATCTCAGTGGATTTTAAATCTGTGTTGTGCACTGTTAACAACTTCATCTTTTCTAACATTACTTTGTTAGGATTAGCAGAGTGTCCAGTTTAGACTCAATGGCCTTGCCTTGTCACATAATCACTCCTCGCAGGTTTTTATAACAGAATTTATTTTTCTGTTTTTGTAGCCTTTACCCATTAATGAAGCTAATGGAAAAATACTTTCCTATAATGTATCATGTTCATCAGACGAGGAAACACAATCCCTTTCTGAAATTCCTGATCCTCAACATAAGGCAGAAATCCAACTTGATAAAAATGACTACATCATCAGTGTGGTGGCAAAAAATTCTGTGGGCTCATCGCCACCTTCTAAAATAGCTAGTATGGAAATTCCAAATGGTGAGTACTTAAGATAAAAGTAGTGTATAAGAACAAGAAATTAAGGTGAAACATTTGGAAGGTGTTGCTTGCTCTCATAAATGTCAGCTTTCTTCTCATATACCCTGCTGCAGCTGATGTGTAAGGAGGAACAGGCAGATTAATGTCATGTATTAATGTTGAGAGGCAGCAGTTATTAGTATTGACTTGAAGCGTCTACATTGATGGATAAAATATTACTAAACCCAGTTACTTTAACACGTAATGTTGTAGAGTTATGGTAGTGGATATTACTCTTAGAAATATCTTAACAGTTTATTCAGATAACATTTTCACATATCTCCCCAAGACCATGACAGTTGATACTTACGTCAGCTAGGCTATTTTCAAACTGTCAGGCAGGAACAAATACTCATTTTAAATGGCAGCTCTGTTGATAAGGCATTCTTTATTAATAGGAATCCTTTATTGATAAGAAATTCTTAAAGACTAAATTAGATCTTCAGTGTAAGCTTTAAAAAAACAACTGCAGTATAATTTTAAAATTCCTTAGTGCACCCCTGTAAATTTGATGGATTACCAGTGACTAGTCCGTTCCTCCTTAGCTGCCTTGACAGCTTTTTGAGTCACAAGTTTTCAGTGGCCACTCCTGCCTCTTCTCCTAGTTAACTCCTCTTCCTGAGTCACTCCCTGGTCCCCCTTGCTATCCCACCCTAATATGAGAGCACCTTTCTATGACTACCCACTCGGAGAGGCAGAAAAATTGGTCCAGTTTGGGTCCTAAGTATCTTTCCAGTTCTTGCTTGAGGCAGTGTCTTACTGCTTGTTACGGAACTGGTTCTTCGTTTCAGTCTGTTGTGGGCACATTAGAAGGAACGAATTGGGGACACACCATACATTCTGAGACACACAATATCATCCAGAGCCCAGATAGCAGTGCATACTGGAGAAGAGAGGTCTGCAGGCAGTGGTATGGAGTCAAAAGAAAGAAAAGGGAGAGAGATATGAACGCCCATAGCAAGATAACCCGCTGATTTAAATTAGGTATTTAATGGCTCTTGCTATGTTATCTTTTAATTCAAGAACTATATTCCTGCCTTTTCTGTGTGTCCATCAGGACACAGTAATTTACAGAACTAACAATGGTCTGGCTATCAGCTTTCAGACAGTTAATGCAGCTCTGAACAAATCATTGTTCCTTGAGGATTTCCCGCGTCAGAGGCCTTGCAGCCTCAGCGCAGGTTACCTTGTGGATTTTTAGTCACATTGAGTCAAGAAGCTGTCATATCCAAAGTCTTCTGTATTCCCAGCCAAGTTGTTGTCTTGTGTCCAGTAGTAGTTGCTTATGAATGCAAATTTTGTTCAAAAAACCTTTCCATGGCTTTTTACTAAACCCTTAAATATACATCAGTTAGAGACATTACTTCTTTCCCCTATTTCTTGGAAAATTTCCCTCTCCCTTTGGCCACGCGGTCCTAACCCATGCTAATTCCTCACCCCCAACCTTGGGCCTCCCTTATTGCCTAGGCTGAGATCTGGCAGGATGAGGAAACCAAACCTCACCACGGCCCCCTTCTGCCAGCCTCTGCACCTCACCCATCCATGCTCCGCGGATGCTTTCCTCTCTCTGCCCACACTGACCATCCCATCCCACCCCACCCCACAGCATTTCATCACTGTCCTGTCTTCACAATGCCTTCAGCCCACCCCGGGGGGTAGCAGTCTCCCTGGAAAGGAAGAGAGGGGCTGGCCCACCCACTCATTCACTGCATGTCATCGTGCTCCTGCTTTGCATGGCCTGTGCTCGGGGCTGGAGTTGCAGGCACAAGCCCCCGTCTGCTCTCGTGGAGCTCACACCCACAGTGGACGAGGAGACGGGGGATTCTGACACCCACGCGTGCTCTTCACCAGCCTCCCGCCTGCCTCTCCCCCCGCCCCCGAGCTGCCATGCCACCCTCTAGCGCCTGTATTCCCTCTGCCCCATTCTTCATGGCTCTTGATCCTCGTGTCCCGGCCCAGTTATGTCACTGCCTGATCCTAGGTGCTTTTTCATTGTTTTTTTTTCCATCTGCTGAGTTAATATGTATGCACAGGTAATTGCCATAGTTAAAACGAAAACAACAGAGCAGCACTTCTAAACTTTGCTAAAGGTTTATCTAGTTTAGCACTACTTTGCAATGTCTGCACGGTGAAGTGATTTTTATAACTCTTGCCCATTTTCATGAGATTTACCTTAAAACATTATTTTTAACACTGGTAATATATCCTTCTTTCTTGAAGATGATCTCAAAATAGAGCAGGCTGTTAGAATGGGAAATGGGATTCTGCTCACTTGGAATTATGACCCCAACGTGACTTGTGACTATGTAATTAAGTGGTGTAACTCATCTCGGTCTGAACCCTGCCTCATGGACTGGAAAAAAGTCCCTTCTAACAGCACTGAAACTATAATAGAATCTGGTGAGTGTCTCGCAATTAAAGTTCTTTAAAGATATTTTTTAAATTTACTTTTTATAAGGGTAACGTTGGTTTATAACGTTATGTAAGTTTCATGTGTACACCATTATGTTTCTACTTCCGTATACACTCCAGCGTGCTCCCTACCAAAAAAAATGCTTTTAAAAAGAGCAGCGTACGGAGTGACTGGTTGCACTGCAGTGACTGTCCCCTCACCGCCGGGCTGCGTGTGGATTGGTTTAACTTTTCTGGAAGGCAGTTTGTGGCAGTATGTGTGTGAAACATTCATAGGCTTTGATCTAGTCATTACTTGTCTAGGAGTTTATTCTAAGAAGTAATCCGAGAGCAGCACAGATTTACACCTGAGTGTTCAACACAGCATTATTTATAATTGTAATGGTGTCACTCACCATCTTTTTGCCCTTGTTTGCCCAGGGCCCAGGTTACTGAGCACAAAGGAGTTGCAGCCGTTACCATGTACCCTGATGTAGGGCGGGGGGGGGGGGGGGCGCGGCAGGGGCGTAGCGGGGAAGGGGCAGCTCCCAGTGCCTGACAGCTCAGGAGCCGCGAGCCCGGCATGGTGGGCTGCCCTTGAGATGACGCAACCAGGAGGGGTATGTGGTAACCTACAGGCTGAACCAGCCTTGTCCTTTGGAATTCTGGCCCTCTCTCCACTATCACTGTTCCTTCTGAGTAACTGGTGAGAGTGGATTGTGCCTTTACCTGTGGGAATTCTGGAACCAGTTGGTAGTGAAGCTTCTTGACGTCATTCCCCCTCTCGGCTCTCCCTCACATGTTAGTGAAGTTCAGGAGAGCAAGCGGCCGCTGGTCCCTTCTCTCCCAGGGAGCACGTTCTGCTCGTTTACTTTGCTCACTGTCACATGGTAAGGATGAGTCCCGGTCATTGGATTCCTACATGTGGCTTCAGGTTATTTTCCAGTTCTACTTGGAATACAGCCAGACTCCTTCACGTTAATAATTAGCCAATGACTTGATGGTCGCCTTTATCCTTTTTACAGCTTACGTCACTAACCAGCAACATGTGTAGCTGCCTGAGCCTTACACAGTTGTAGTGTTCTCTGTATAAATTCTGACCCCTCTTCCCTCCTTTCTCACCTGGGCTTTGAGAATAATCAGAATGGACTGGGGCAGGGTGGAGTGATGTGAAGAGACGTCTCTTTAGATGAAATATCTGGGATGTGAGTTTAAGCTGAGACCTGTAGGATGAAAAGGAGGACTTTTGATGCTGAGGCAGGTGAACAAAGGCCTTGTAGTGGCTCAGAAGACAAAGGCTCTGAGAAGTTGGGTAACTTGCCCAAGGTCACAAAACTAGTATGTGATCACACCAGGATTTAACTTTAAAGCTATTTAGAGCTTTAAGAGGCTGGGGATTTTGTCTTTTATTCGTTGCTGCTAGGACAGGGTGTGGCCAAAACCTGCACGTTTCCTATTCCTTTCTTATTCAGTCACCCACTCTTTCAACTATCCTCTCTCTTTTATGATCTCAAAACACATTCCTGATGCTCTAACCCCTCAGGCTCTTTTTCTTTTTCAGGCGGAAGAACGCTATAGAATATTGGTATGCATAATCATAATATAAAACTAGGTACAGATTTACTAACATACATGTGGTGTAAAATCAGAACCTCAAGTATACTTGTCCCCCCCAGAAAAAGTTGCAGAGTGATTTTTAGACGTAACCATCTCACTTTTGAGCCTGCAGACCACTGGTGTTCTGAATCGGAGAGCAAGTGCTTTAACCACACTAGAATAATTGTATTCCACAAATTAAATGCAATCCCATAGGCTGCCATTTTTCCCCCAGGCAGTGTCTTCTTCCTTGATCACTGCAGGTGAGCTACTAAGTACCCTTCAAGGCTCTGTTCAAATATCACTTCCTGGTGGCTTTTTCTGATCTTCTTAGGCTCACTTGGTCCCTCATTGAAGGGGCCACAGGCTCTGTGATAGATCCCTCTAGTCTAACACAGGGTCTTATGGTTACCCCTCCTCATCTGTCCTGCCACCTCTCTGCCAACTGCTCCAGGCCAGGGGCCTTGTTATATATCCACCTCTGTGGTCCTAACACTTTACACGTTGCATTGTATCGAGGAGGCATTTAAAAGTGATTCACTTGGATTGAAGTTAAGGTGCTTCTCTTGTATGTCTTGTGGAGTTAACTCAAGGGCACTAAATGCTGATGCTGTAAAGAGGAGTAGACTCTATGGCCCATTTCCTTTAACACTGAAGTGTCCAAGTAGAGTGGACATTTTAGTATCTGCTTCTTGGAACAAGGGAAGAGCAGTGGGTTCTTTCCAACCCACAAATAACACTAGTTAGGGAAGGGCTTTTTCAGAGGCATGACATGGGCCTGGGATAGGTTAGAAAACTGACCCTAGACCAAATCTGGGAAGAAGTTGTCATTGCTTAATTTGAAGGAACAAAATGAAAGCCTTGATTACCAATTTTTCCCTTCAAGGTGATGTCATGTTATAATACTAAACTTTTCATTACAACAGAAGTGAGTTTAATTTTTGTTGAGTCAGTTTTCAATCTGAATATTTACCAATTTTGAAAATGTGGATTTTCTGTAACCTTTTTAAAATTAGTTTTGGAAATTTCAAAGTGAGTTGTTATAAATTTGATATTTCTAAAATATTCATAGTAATATATACTTAGGAACGTTTACTGGTTGTGTTCATCTTATAGATCAGTTTCGACCAGGTGTAAGATACAATTTTTTTGTGTACGGATGCAGAAATCAAGGATATCAATTACTACGTTCTATAATTGGATATGTAGAAGAATTGGGTAAGTTAAATGGGTAAGTTTTCTTAGAGTTCAAGGTAATATGAGAAATTATAAAACATCAGTTTTAAGATTGAATTCTAAAAATAGATTGAATTGAGATGTTTATTAGTTCAAGGAAGAAAAATAATTTGTATGATAACTGTAAAATTATTTATCATTACTTATTTTTCATTTGTTTAATGTTTATGTTTCATAATTTTACTGTTGTCATTAAGAAAATTAAATCTTAATTTGGATGTCAAAAATACTTAATTTACACTTATACAAAGTTTTAAAACTATTATTCAAGACTATCAGTAAAGAGGGGAAATATGAGTAAAGCCTATTCTAGTAGCCATTTAAAGATTTTGCATAGGTTACCTCCCTAGATATGTTTTATGTCTGAAAGTTGTAAGTTCTACCTTTGTATCTTCACAGCAAAAGTGCTTGTGATAATATCTGTGAACGTTTATGATTAAATAAAGTTCTCATTACAAGTTTAGCTATTTTTGAGGCTAGAAATCTCATTAAACCTTAATGTCTTGCTCTGTATTAGTAAACCCTCCTTTAGCTATTGCCTTTTTTCCTTTTACAGCTCCAGTTGTTGCACCAAATTTTACTGTTGAGGATACGTCTGCAGATTCGATATTAGTGAAATGGGAAGAAATTCCTGTGGAAGAGCTTAGAGGCTTTTTAAGAGGGTATTTATTTTACTTTGAAAAAGGAGAGAGAGACACATCTAAGATGAGGGTTTTGGAATCGGGTAAGTAAACTACTAGAATAAGTATACTGTTTCTTAGAAGTTCTTTATTAACTACCAAAAAAAAAAAAAAAAGAGGAGGAAAGAAAAAAAAGAAGTAAAGAAGCTACTGAGTAGTTTATACAGATTTCCAGAATGCTCTGAAAAATAAGGAAGTGAAAATGCAGTCATTTGATGAATATGAGATTTTTAAGATTTTATTATGTGATCAATGGCATGTAGTCTTTCAGAAATCATTTAAATCATTTATTCTGAGGCCTTTGTGAGCCCCCCAGGACAGAGAGCATCTCTTTCTAATCTTGCATGATCCATAACATACCATCTTATGAAGGTTACTTTAAAAAAAAAAAAAGGTCTTCCTGTACTTATACTAATGGAGGAGAAAACTCAGGAACCTAAAGAATGGCTTCAGAATCTCCTTTTATCTGACAAAGAGCCATCCACACAGCCACGACCTTAATGAGCTAGGAAACTTAATTGACTTGATTGGGGATGTGTGTATCTATTAAATCTTAAAAAGTACAGTCAGTCCTTGACAAGTGGTAAGTGTATGTCCACAGACCTTTGAGAATCCTCAAATTTACAAATACAGAAATGTTTGTGCAGACTTTTGGCTTTAAACCCTAAATTACATTTCTGTTGGAAGTCAGATGCTTTTTATTCATGGCTGAACAACACAAGCTTATCATCTCTTCAATTTGAGAGCTTTTATTTTCCTTAATGACCTTTCCTTGGAAAGAAACCATTTTAATTATAATATTTAATGCCTGACAAGTAGAGAACAACAACGCCACAGGGAGATGCTGACCAACTGGGCATTAGCTTAGTCACGTCCCGAGAGCAGCTGCGTAAACATGAGCCTCCCCCAGACCACTAAGTTCTGCATTTCCTGAACCTTCAAAGTTGAGGGAAACCCTAAATATCAGATTCTGCAAACATCCAGACTCTAGTGTAATTTCCCTCAGGTGCTCAGAAATTTTACACTTGAACCAGTTAAAATTGTAACATGTAAACTTCTAGTTAGGGTGGATTGGTCACTAAAGTTAGAGCAAAATAGAGAAAAAACAACAACAATGCATAAAGCCACAAAGACACAGAGAACTGGAGAGGCACAGAAGAGGATTTGGAAACGCTGGGTGTGGAAGTGGGCCAAGTGACCTAGAGGAGTGGAGGGCGGGCAGTCTAGGTGGACAGTTGGGCATCAGAAAGAAGTAATTTGGTTCATCCTGCAGCGCCAGAAGTGGAGGCCAACGGTTAGGATGAATCTGGGCTGAACAGCAGGAGTTGATTGTAAGTCTGTAAGGAGCAGTTAGAACCCCCAAGTCCTACACCAGCTTCATGTAGCTCATGTGAGTGCTCTCTCCCCTGCATGAGAACAATAGGTTTATTCTGGACCAGAGAGCTTCCAGACAAGGGACACTGTAGCAAACCGTGTGACTCTCCCTCTTCCTCCTTCCCACCTGCTTAATAGGACATCATCAGCTAGGCCTGTTTTCTGGGCAGGAGATGAGAGGATTAGAGTAAGTGGTTTCTGAGGAAAGACATAAAAGATGCTGATATTTGGGGGATTATCCCAATGAAAAGCCAGGAACCCACCTGGTCATTCCTCATCCATGATATAAGTGAAGCCCACCCATCAGTAAACCCCACCTATGCACACCAGGCTTCCGGTGAGCCTTTTAGTGGCTCACTCTCGAACATGACAAGCAGCCAGGGATAACCAGATGATTGAGAAAGCTTCTAACCTGAAAGACAGACACCAGGAGAAACCAGAGGAAATGGATGCAATGTGGGAAAACAGAGAAATTTAAAACAAAACTATCCTTGGACAGTTGACGTATACTGTATTTATTGAAAAGACATGATGTTATAAAAAGGAACAAGCAGAAGACAGTTAAGAATTCCTTAGAATTAAAAATGTGATCAAAGAAATTTTTAAGGAATTAAGTACAAGTGGAGAAATTAAATGAAA
Source organism: Balaenoptera acutorostrata (assembly GCF_949987535.1). Classification (NCBI taxonomy): domain Eukaryota; kingdom Metazoa; phylum Chordata; class Mammalia; order Artiodactyla; family Balaenopteridae; genus Balaenoptera; species Balaenoptera acutorostrata. The sequence goes on along the minus strand of NC_080065.1, from coordinate 34,953,906 downwards.
AATGGGGAAATTCTTCTGAAAATGAGACAAAGGCAAAGGAGAAGACTTGGAGGTAAAAGATTAGAAAGTTGGAGTTTGAGTCAAAGACCTGCACTGGCCTCCTTTATAAGAGTTCTGTTAAGAGAGAAGAGTGGAATGGAGAGAAGGAAATTATCAAAGTAATAGCACAAGAAAAAATTTTCCCAAAACTGAAAGACCTCAGTATATACAGTAAAAGGTGCCCTTAAACACACAGTAAAATAAATAGAGAAAAAGATCTATGCTGAAGTATGTCACCATGAATTTTCAGAGCACCTGATCTATAAAGAAAAACATCCTAGAAACAATCAGAAAAGCATCTCTTGTGCAAGGATCAGGAATAAGAATGGTAGCAGGCCTCTCAACAATGTACCAGATACTAGAAGATATCGCAGCTACATCTTCAAAATACTGAGTGAAAATTATTTTCAACCTAAACTTCTGTACTCAGCCAATCTATCTACAGATATAGTAGGATCTGTACTACTATCTGTGAGTGTAGAATGAAGAAATTTTTAGACATGGAAGGCTGCACATATTACTTCCCCCATGTATCCCTTCTCCAGAAGCTCCCAGAAGAGTGTGTTGTCAATCCAAGGAAATAGTGGGGCGGGGAGTTCTAGGATGAGAGCGCCTAGAAGACTTCCAGTGCAGAGCAGACGCCCCAGGAAGCAGCCTGGGGGGAGTGGGCAGCAGCTGGGGGAAGCGGAGGCACTGGGGTGTTGTTGTTTTGGACCACATGGAAACTTGTATGGAATATTCATTCGAGGGTGTTGGACGAATCAGTAATTGGTACATTAAGCAAATAAGGAAGAAAAGCAGTTATAACAACAGAAAAATAAGAAAGGAAACATGATCATACCAAGCAGTTTGTCTTAGTAGTAATTTGTATTTATATGATCATTACAATGTGAACACTGAAGTTACCAAATTTTTTGATGTTTCTCTATGAATGATGTGGGCTCGAGGGGAGAAGGGGTAGTGGTTGTGTGTTAGAACTAATGTCTAATATTTAAAAATCAAGCACTGCCAATTTAAGTTTATTTCAAAATATGGAAGTCAGTACCCAAAGAGACCAGTAACTTGAGTTTGAAGTGATTGTTCGTGGTGAGGAAAGATGCTGGCAGGGAACTGCTACTTTTTGTTTTTAGCCGTATCGTACGATTTAGTTTTAGGCTATTAAACTGCATTCTTTTGGTTAAAATTCTAAAAATAATTTAATAATTTAAACAATTCTCCACATTTCCTTTCAAAATGGTTCAAGGGCGTCCTCTCTAATCTCTCATTTGAGAACTCAGATGCACTGCCTCGTTTCCTGCGTGGTTTGGAGCAATCTCTGTTGATTTATGATCTTGCTTCCTTGAGTTTCTCACTTGACTCACAGGCGTGATCAGCCCGAGTGACAGTGTCCCTGCCCCAGTGGGTTTTGGTTGCAGTGGGTTTTCATGCTCTTAGTAACAGAAAAAGAAGAGACTTTTATTGATTGCCTGCTATAGGCCAGGTATTATTCTAGAGAATGTGCACGAAAACTTCACAGAGCCCTGAGAGCTAAGTCGTGATATTCTATTTCATAGTTAGAGAAACTTAGGTTCAGAGGCGTTTAAATAATAGTTACAGATAACATAGCTACTACCTAGCAGAGGTAGAACTTGAACATGGCTCTGGCTGGCTCCATGGGCCTTGGCCCTGGAGGTGACCAGCATTCAGACTCATTTAAAAAGGGTGTGAATGTGACAGGTTTGAGTAAAACCATGTGATTAAAATGGTATAGATCAGTAATAATCTTCTTCACTTTAAAAATAGGTCGTTCTGACATAAAGGTTAAGAATATTACCGACATATCCCAGAAGACACTGAGAATTGCTGATCTTCAAGGTAAAACAAGTTACCATCTGGTCTTGCGAGCCTATACAGATGGAGGAATGGGGCCAGAGAAGAGCATGTTTGTGGTGACGAAGGAAAATTGTAAGTTAAATGTTGTCATCGAGTTGCTTTCCAAGCTTAAGTGCATTGTGTTTCTAGTGATTTTTGTTTGTATAGGAACGCCCCTTTTTAAAATTTCACGTTTTGTTACGCGTTTATAGTGGGTGGAGGGCAGTATTGAAAGGCCATGAGATGACTTCATATTTATTCTTACCAGTTATTGCCTAATGTGTACTTAAGAAATTAATGAATTAAGGGTACCTCTGAAGTCTAGAGTTCTAAATTCATGTTGAACTTATATAACGGTCAACTGGTTTAAAATTTTTTTACCCAAAATATTCTGTGATTTTTGACATATCCAGGGAAGAGTGTAAGAAATAGCCTTAAAAAAAAAGCATAAAGCACAACGCTCATAAATTTGAGATGGAAAGTAGAGAAGAGTGATGGACTTGACTAGCTTGTCAACAGCAAAGAACTTTCATTTGATCACGGGCTTATTCTCTAGCCCTGGGCTGGAGTTCATACATGCCCTTAAATAAAGGACCATGTGGAGATGGTTCTCAGCTGGGGGTGATTTTGCCTCCTAGGGGACAGTTGGCAGTGTCTGGTGACATTTTTGGTTGGTACTACTGGTCTCTGGTCATTAGAAGCCCAAGGATGCTGTTAAACTTCCTACAATGCGTGTGATAGCCTCCTCCCTGCAGAACACACAGGAAAGAAGTATCTGCCCACCATGTCAGTAGTGCCAAGGTAGAGAAACGCTGCTCTGAAGAATTTAAGTGTTAGTATAAAAATTATTACAGTACTTTTTAAGGTTATATTTTAATAGTTTTTCAGTTTCCCTGGAGCAGTTTGGATTTTTTCTTCAAATAATCTACTGACTTAAGTATCTGATAATGCGAATTTATTCTCTAGTTCATACTAAAAATGTTGATTTTAATATCTGCAATATTCTCTTTTCAGCTGTGGGATTGATTATTGCCATTCTCATCCCAGTGGCAGTGGCTGTCATCGTCGGAGTGGTAACGAGTATCCTTTGCTATCGGAAACGAGAATGGTAATGGTTTACTCTTGCTGTTTTGTCCTTAAGGGCATGATTATTTAGTTTATGTGTTAAAAAATAAGTACAACTTTTTGGTGGAAACAAGGTAGTAAAAAATATTTGTATTGGTCAGAATTAATATTGGAGTTAATATTAGGAAAGAACATGGCACATTATTTAAAAATTTTAAAATTAGCAAAGTAAAAGTGTAAATTTTTCCCTACTGTATTTACTAATTAAAGTAATAGCAGTTGTACTAAAAAAATATTTACAGGCATAAATAGGTCAATAGCTATATGCAAGATTAAATGTAGCTTAATGATTGAGGTATCACTTGTCCTGGTGACCTATTTAGAAAATCTGGTCATTTATTCATTTATTCAACAAATAAGAATGACCCCTCCCATGTGAAGGGGGACATACTGGTGAACGAAATAAGAATGGTCATTAGAATTATAGGATAGTGGGGAGGATGGACGTGAAACCCATAAGCATTTAATAAATATATGGGTACAGATTGTGAGTGGGTGCTAGGAAGGGCACGGGCGGCATGAGGAGAAGAGCGGGGAATCACGTCACAGGAGGTGGTCAGGCATCCCTGTGGCAGTTCCACGGCAGCAGGGTCCCGAAGGGGAAGGAGAGGGAGAGAATGTGCCAGGCAGAGAGAACAGATTCTGTGGGGGCCCGGAAACTGGAAAGAGCTTGATCTTCTGGAGGAAGTGAGACGTGTGTGTCTGGGTGCAGCAGCCGAGGGAGTGGTGTGAGCTGAGTGAGGTGAGGGAGGGTAAGAGAGTGCCTCGTGGTCAGCCAGCAGGAGCTGTCCTGGGCTGGGCTTGTGGCACCTGGCTATGTTCATGCATAGACTGTCCTCACTGGCCTTAAAAATGCCGTCATTCATGAAGGGAATGTACTCTAGCAATCCTGGCTTATAAATCAAAATAGTGATAGTTTAGAACTGTAGAATACCTTGTTTGGTAACCATATTCTCATTACCCAAAATCACATTTAAAAAATTATTTCAATACAAAAAAAAAAGATAAAGTTAGGAGATAGTTTAGAAGTTAGAGCATTTCGGACTTACATTAACAACATTTCTTTTTCCTGCAGGAATTTCAAATAATAAAGGTTTTTTAACAGCTATAAATATGATAGGGCACTAAGCAAATTTCATTTTTGTTTGTGTTTAGTTTTTGCTCAAGATTAACAGCCTTCCTTTTTCTGATAATCCAGAGCCTGTTTTGAGCAGTAGAGAACTACATAATGCGAACATGTTCCCAAGTAGTTGACTGTGCTGAATCCAGTCTGCAGTATGAATATTTTGGTTATGAGTAATGCCCGTATTTGACTTTTGACTTGATAGCACAATCACCATTTTAATTCTTTGCTCTCCATTTCCATAAGATACCTAAGATACTGTAGTTCTAGTAATAGAAGTACTGTTCCTGCTTTTCAGATAGGAACCTCTCAGTGCATTGTATTGAAAACTCTAGTGACTGATCACGCTGAAAATGATCTTCCATTTTTATCTCAGATATTCATTAGAGTATTCATATGAAACGTCAGAATAAGCCTGATAACTTATTAACTTATTTATTGTCTAATTGATAATCTTATCATTATTAAATGTACTTAATCATCTTTATTTAAAGGATTAAAGAAACCTTCTACCCTGATATTCCAAATCCAGAAAATTGTAAAGCTTTACAGTTTCAAAAGAGTGTCTGTGAGGTAATCCTTTATTTTCTTACGTTTACCTTTGAAGTACTGACTTCCTTTTTTTAGTTTTTTGTGAAAAGTTTTTAACATGTCAGTGTCATCCAAAGTAAAATGTATTGAGAAAATAGCAGTGCTTGAACATCTGCTGAACTTCTAAAATTATTCATTTTGAATTGTTTGTACATGGTCTTTTTTTCACTACTATTAAGACCAAGGAAAATACTGATATGTAGAAAAGAAAGTAGCTTTGCTCTAGTATGCACTACAGAATAGTAGAGACACATTTTTATAAGCAGCTGTGAAAAACACTATAAAATAATGCTTCTTTTTGTAGGAGAGGCATTGCAGCGGCTTTCTGTGGCATCCTAATCCCTGTTTTAAAACTTATTTCTAGGGAAACAGTGCTCTTAAAACATTGGAAATGAATCCTTGTACCCCAAATAATGTCGAGGTTCTGGAAACTCGATCAACAGTTCCTAAAATAGAAGATACAGAAATAATTTCTCCAGTAGCTGAGCGTCCAGAAGATAGCACTGATGCGCAACTGGAAAACCATGTGGTTGTATCATATTGTCCACCGGTCATTGAGGAAGAGATAGTGAACCCAGGAGCGGATGAAGCCGGAGGGGCCTCACAAGTCATTTACATTGACATTCAGTCCATGTACCAGCCTCAGGCAAAACCAGAGGAAGAACCCGAAAACGACCCTGTAGTGGGGACAGGCTATAAGCCACAAATGCACCTCCTCGTTACTTCTACTGTAGAAGATCTGGCTGCAGATGATGATTTAGACAAAACTGCAGGTTACAGACCTCAGGCAAATGTAAATACTTGGAACTTAGTATCTCCAGACTCACCTAGGTCCACAGACAGCAACAGTGAAATTGTCTCTTTTGGAAGTCCGTGCTCCATTAACTCCCGACAATTTTTGATTCCTCCTAAAGATGAAGATTCTCCTAAATCTAATGGAGGAGGCTGGTCCTTCACAAACTTTTTTCAGAACAAACCAAACGATTAACAGTGTCTCCCTGTCACTTCAGTCTACCATCTCAATAAGCTCCTGTTGCCGGGTCAGCACTGGGCACCTTGGAGGGATCCTGTGAAGTGTTGCTAGTGAGGTGGACTTACTCATGCAAGTTACACTGAAAGTGTTAATGTGCTTTTAATGTGGTCTCAAAGCCAAAGTACAATAACTCAGAAATTCAATCCACACAACTCACAATTTGGAGCTATTTGTGATTCGAGCCAAAGAATTCTAATATTGCTTTACCTTTAGGAAGCATTTCAATAACGGATACTGCCTGGTTCATACGTGCAAAACAAATCCCACAGCAACTGTGTTCTGTTCTGTTGTTCATCAGGTTTTCTCATGCATATACCTTATGGAATTGTAAGCAGATTTGCAGGCAAGGGAGAAAAATGTCAGAGTAACAGATGATGTTTATTTGCCTGACATTTGCTCCATTCTAGATGAAAAACAAGCACAGATTTTAAAACTTTTAACATTATTCTCTATCCACAGCATTTAAGAAAATTAATATAATTTTTAATGTATCAACAGCAACACCTATTTAGTGTTTTGTTTGATAAAGTATGTTGATTTCTGTGCCTACTGTATAATGGTTATCAAACAGTTTTCTCAGGGGTACAAACTTGGAAAACGAGCGTGACACTGACCAGCTCAAATCAGAATCATGTTTTCTTGCTTTGGAAGATTTTTCACACCGTTCCATTATTTTTTAGCTTTTATGCTAGCTTCCCTTATTAGGTTGCCCTAATATTTAAAACTAAATTTCTAGGACTATAGACCTTAAGTTTAAAAAAAAAATTCATTGTTTTGTTTTTTGGTGACAGTGTCAGCTTTATAAATATATGAGCAAATTCAGTATTCCTCATAAGCATGTAATTCCAGTGACTTACTATTTGAGACGACTACTAAGCAATATCTGGCGGCATTAGCCGTCTGTATAGTTCGGATTGGCCTCAGTCCCTCCTGAGAAGACCATGCTTTAAGCCCCGGTTGCCCAGGCAGTGACGATCTCTGACACCTTCTAGCAGGTGTTCCTCCTCATTGTGCATCTTAGCAGTTCCTCCCTCTTAAAGGGTCATCAGTCCAGACTATCTGATTCAGTCCTCAGATTTTCACATGTAAAACTAAAAAGATAATGCGTCTTACAGGGACAGTTACTCAAGGGCTGTTTTATGTGGAATATCATAAGACGGCTTTGAACCCGTGGGCATACCCGTGGGCATACCCGTATTAAAGGTGCAGCAGTTGCTCTGGGCGTCGTCCAGAGTTGTGTCCTCGCAGCATCCTCTGCCCACCGCTGGTTTTCATAAGTGATGTCTAGAATGAATGTGGTTCTTGGAAAAGCAAACTGAAAATCTAAAAAGTGTATATTTTCCCTGCCCTCAGGTTGTCTATGTATTTTGAGTTAAGGCCAAAGTACTTGAAAATTTGGAAGATCTAAAGAAGTCAAGATATGCCTTTTTTTTTTTTTTATCATCTGAGGTTCTGTAATGTGTTTGCACATAATGGATCAGTTATTTTTTTTCTAGCCCATAATGTATCGTTGTAAAAACCATGTTGTGGAAAAAAGCCACAATATGTGTGACAAGGGAGAAAGTCTGTTTAGGTACTCTGTTTATGAATCCTGATTTTAATTGCTAGGATTCAGTTAAATTCCTGAGCTTCTTGATATATGAACATGTGGAATGAAATACAATTAATTATGTATACAAATAGTGTAGTAAAACTACATAATAGCTCACAGAAATTTTCAACAATGAAAATTATATCAAACCAGAGCCACCTGTAAACAGTTTGCTCTGTCTTCTCATTTCTCCTGTTGGGCTCCTTCCCTTTGCTTCCACCCCAGACACTCAGACCTGGGCCTGCCCTCTCTCCCTGCAGAAGCTTGTCGTTACCACACCCCTCTTGCCCCCAACTCATGCCTTTTCCCCATCAAAACTCACCAGTCGTGTACCTCCTCTCTTTAGGATAAGTGTTGGCCAAGGTAGAAGTTTACTGATCTAAACTCCACTAACCTGAGGTAACGGGAAAAGGCCAGAAGAGATTGTTTGATCTCCGCCATTAATGCATATGTGTTTCAACTGTGACCATCTGTATCCAGAGCCCTATCTAACCTACATTATGACTCATTTGTTTGGCTAATGGTGAATATCACCGGGGCTCTTGAGTCCTATCACTCCATCCAAGACTGCACAGCTTTTTCTGCATGAAGAAGATTCAGAGTGCAGCTCACCTCTCCCCTGCCTCTGGAGAGCCATACGCCGGATCACTGGGTCAATGAGAAGCAGAGTATCACTCTGTTAGTCTGGGCAGGCTCCTTAGAACCTGTGATATGCTTAGAAGAGTGTGGTTTAGGTCTGAGGTCAAAACAGTTTCCTTATCTTTTCCCGTTGAATTGAGGATGGCCAGACCTGCTCTGCAGATGGGAAGGGATTACTTCCCAACCCCTGCCCCACCTGGGCACATGGGGACAGGGCGAGGGGAGGGAGCTGGGGAGAGAGAAAACACGCTCTGTCACATATCTCTGGTTGCTTGTGGCACTGGAGACCCTGGTAAACATGCACTGTTTGTCAGTGCCAGGACCATGCACACGGGTGACAGGTGGTCTAATAGGGCCTTTCTCTGTCCAGTCACATTAGCTCCTCTTTCTGGGGGAGGGCTAACCAAAGGCTGCTTAGACGGGGAGGCTAGATGCGTTCCCTCCAGCGCTTCCTGACTGAGAGAATAATTGGGAAACCCCTCTTTCCTGCTAAAGTTTCCAACTAGAGCCCAATCATTGGTTAGAAAATTCTAAATGTCTGAAGCAGAAGTATATCCCATTATGTCTTGATTAGTGCTGTGTAAAGGATACATTTTCACATCTCCTACAAGCCAGTTAACTTATCAGCCAGTTTCAGATCAAGCTTCCCTTGTGAGGAATGGAGATTCTGGTGGTCATTTTGACTGCATTTCTCTTGTGAGTGGCCATCTTAAATAAACAATATTGAACATAAAAGTATTCTTGGAAGCCTTAGCTAGGCTTTTGACATTAGACAGACCTTGTAAATTATGTATTGCATGGATTAGCATCCGTATACAATTGAAGTCTTCAGTGTGCTGAACCTGTAGAAGCCTGGATTTGACATGATGGCCCGAGTATCTGGATAGTTGAGTTGGGTGTTCATGTGCTTAGGTGATAGAGGTGCTTTGTTCCTGCAGCTTAGACACAGAGGCAGCCATTCACGGAAAAGTTTCAGCCTCATTTTCCATACCAGCATTGCTTTCATGGTTCACGGATCTGAAGGATTGCATTTAGAACATCTACTCCTCTTGCGCTCTCGGAAACTGTGGTAAAAGTCACATTCTTCAACCTTCATGCAACTTGGATTCTTGTTGGAAATTAGTCCTGTAATTTCTTAATTGTCTTCATACCGTCCATATTTAAAGAACATTACAGGCCTTTCTGTATTTGAATAATTAGATGTAGTTTAGTGGAGACTAGGGAACACTTTCTTCCAAAAGGAATTTGGAATCAATTTTATGATAGCTTGAAATGAAAGTACTCCCTAACCTGTCAATATGCAGAAAATGTTATGTCAAATTTTTCTACTGCTCAGGCACATAACCAGATAAAACTTTTTTTTTCTATTTAATTTTTACTGTTTTCTGTTTTGAACCATGTTAAAATTTGTATATCTTTTATAAAATGCCTTTTTATCCTTATTTTGAAAGTATAAAATCAGGCATCTCAGAAGTCAAATGTAGGATCATTAGCTAATCAGTGGAAGTTCAGTCAATTTTTTATTGACTGAGTTCCATCCCAGAATGTGCAGATTCAACAGAGTTTTCCTGAAAGGTGGTATGTGTCAAGATCTAGCTTGTGTAGGTCTGAGACCATTGGCTTGAAGATTCAAATCTACTCTAGAAGTGACTCCACAGTTTGAGTGAAAACTTGAGAAAGACTCATGCAGAAGCATCACTAGATATCTTATTCCAACCTAATTTTAAGTGTTCACAGTATCTTTTTATTTGATGGGTACACAACGTGGGACATGTTTGTACCAACCAAGTGTTTCTAGTAAATCAACAGCACATTGATGTGTGAGCTTAACTGACTAGGATAAGCACTCATTCTCCTGATAAACTCTTTCTTCAAAGCATTATTTTAAACTGGTATTTCCTGCTGAAACAACGTTTCATGGTAGCATGCCCATCTTTATTTTTTATATCCAGGAGAAAATCTTTCACAAAAGAAAATAAGTTGTGACTAAACTTACTGGAAATGCAGCTTTTAGACATGACCTTAGAATATCATTGTTAATGGCTTGTTTTGAATTTGGTCTATTTATACCTCCATGGATTATATACCAGGGCTATTAATATTTAAACCTCTTATTTCAATAGGGTGGTGAGATTTTTATTCCTTTTCAGTTAGTACTTTTGTCTTAACTATTACATGATCATATTCATGCTAATTATAATACAAAGGAACTATTTTTAATGCTGATAATGGATTAAAGAACAACATTCTGTTCATTGAAATGTCAGGCTTTATTGTATATGGTAAAATTTCAGGGAATGTGATTTGAATATATCCAAACTCTTATAATTATGATACTGAGTTATGACAGGATTCTATTAATTTTAACCATGGGTAGCATTTGTTCCTCTATTAAGAATGTTAATATTTTGGATTATACGTGTCCATGTTATCAAGAGAATTTACCTGTGCAAGACAAATTCTAACTGTGCAACATTTTTATGAAAATGAAAAGTGATGTTTTTAAGAGGGAAACCCTCTGAATTCTTTTTCCTATGTGCAGGTGCCTAGTTGAAGAAACGTAGAAACAATAAATTCAAAAGCTCTTAAATACTAACCAAATACAAAACAGTAATAACTTATATTACTTTTTGGTTGCTATAACTGAATACCCTAAAAACTGAGAGATGTGAATGGGGGAAAAAAATGAATGTTTAATCGATAAAGAATTGGTTTTTATTACATTTACATATATCTTCTAAGATTGCCTTTGCAGTAGCCAATCAGAACTTTAAAACAAACAAAAAAACTAATAATATAGACCTTATGCTGCACTTAAGCCAAAAATATTTTGTATACCTGATTGAATGGATCACTTAAATGTATTGAATTTCCTTATACGTTTAAAATGTACTTCCCTTAAGAATTACTCCATTTTAAATGGGTAACTTTCAATTTCTGAACTTACTATTTTTCCTCAGCATTCCGGTGGTATATTATAAAAGATCGGAAGATTTCTAGGTGGTAATGCAATTTTAATTAAAAAACATGGACAAGTTAACTGTTAGGTTTAACCTTAACATTAGTATTTTTGTAGTTGATCGTAGAAAACAGTACTGAATAATGATTTTCATAAATTTTTTTTTTCAAATACTCTGTCCCCTGTTTGCTTTTCAGTACTTTTTCCTATTATTTATGATATATCCTTCAATTTCATTTTTTCCTTCCAACATAATGTTTCAGAAAAATGTGAATACGTTATGAATACAACACACAAACAGAAACCCTATTCCATTCACTGTTGTGGAAGGGTAGGTATTACATGATACCCTGGGATTGGGATTTGTTTTCTCCAAAAGGAGCAAGGCGTTTTCTTACATTTCAATTCAGAATTGCTTGAAAACGATTGGCCTGGATAGAGAGACATCCTCAGTTTGGGGTGGTGCCACCTTAAGGTATGTCCAAAGGTAAAGTCATGTTACAACACTCAGTTTTCCTAGTAGGGGTGTGGTGCCTACCTTTCTCTTTCATTAGCTGGCCACAAGTCAGAGGTCCTTATGATGCTAGGAAGTTACCATTTTTTACTTTCAAAATTGCATTATCGTGAATTACTGTTTACAAAATACACATACTGTGAACAGATATGTTTTTGTCTTTTATAAGGTTGTTTGTAGAATGCGTGTTTTTTTAAAGGGGATGTTATATGTTAAATATTTTCAGTTTTTTATAAATACTAGTAACTGTTTACTAATTTTTGTTTGGTCAGGTGTGTGCAAATGTAGCTGAAAGATAGGGAGAAACTGCAAATCCAGAACTGTTTCATTTTTCATTTCTTGAAATGTTACCACTACAGGCTTTTTTTTTTTTAATCTGAATGATCAGTTGTGATGCTCTGTACCTAAAATCGTGCTTAATCATATCAGGAAACATTTGAATATACATATGCAGGAAGCAAACTATAGATTGCAGTATATTTGTGTGATATTCAGTCTGATTCACACAAGTCTGAGTTTAATATGGAATAAAACAGCTCCACTTACAGAGACAACAACTGAAGTATTTTCTACCTTATGAAAATTTGGAGATTATGTTGCTGTTAGAAGGAAAAATTTGAACATTTTATATCATTGTATAATTTCAGAATTTAGTTTCCATATCTTTTGGGAGACATGGTTAGTAGCAAGAACATAGAATATAAGTAACCTATTACTAAGACACCTTAAATGTAAAACTAGTATGCTTGGCCGTTAACTCTAAAGATGTTACTTATGTTTGTTTTTAAAACATGCATGTATTTAACAATTTTATCATAGTATTGTCATGGAAAAAATAAATATATTTTCTTACAACTTACACTGACAGATTTGGGCATTATTTTGGGGTTTTTTTTTTTCCTCCTATTTTAAGCACTTAGGAGAAGTGGCTCCTGCTTTGTTGTTAATACTTTCGTTTCTGTCTCATAAGAATTATAGTGGTTATGAAGCAATCACATAGGGCTCTGACTAAATTTTTAATATTTTAATATATTTCTATGCCATTGATATAACCTTCCATAAGTTTTCTTAAATCTATATTCTATTTACCAGACAGGTTACCATAAAATAATCAGATAGTGGGGAGCCAACATTATAAAACACATACTAAATAAATACTGGTCCTTAAAGTATGGTTTTTAATTTTTTTCCTCTGAGGATAACCTAAACATTTCTTGAAATTCTAGAAATATATCAAAATTTTATTATCAACTTTTTGAATTTGGAAATATAGTCATTGATTCAGCAAAACCTCAGTAATTTTAAAGGATGAAGTGATCTTAAATAGAATTTCATAAGGGGGGAAGTTAAGTCTTCAGTCTTCTGTAGCCTACGCTCACCCACAGAAACAACTGATGTATTATGAAGAAACTGTAGACACCAATTTTAAATTAACTGTGAAACACATGTTAGTATTTAAGTACTATTTAAGAGCTCATACATGTGGTCTGTCCTTTACGGAGACCTCAGTGCATATCTAGTTTCCCAGATGGTGAGTTCTTGAGCCAAAATGTATAGCACCATCAACCCCAGGAAGTTTGAAAGGATCAAAAGGAGAGGAATGATGTAGTTATTAGGGGAAAGCAAAATAGAGGTGTATGAGTAATGTTTTTCATGTATGGTATTCAACATTACACTAAAATGTTAGCGTACAAACAAGTTCATTACAAAAGGCCTGTGTAAGAATAGGTTTTCAGTGGCCTATAAATTTGATCCATTACCCTTCCCCCGGAGTGACTAATAATAGAATTGAATTAAAAGTACTTATTCAGTCTGCAAGAACCAATGAAGTTGAAGTAACAAGAGATGTCTTAAACTGATTTGGGATTAAACCCGAGATGATTTTTATCCCAGAGTAATTACTTTCAGATTAAAGAAACAAGAAAAGCTTTTAAGGATGATTTTGATAGAAACTGTTAAGTGGGAATCATGTTAAAATGAGTACAACTGCTGTGCATGGAGCTCATAATTATCCATCCCTACACGTTTGCAAGATGAGAAAGAATATCAAGTCTCAGCTGACATTGAAACCTTTTCCCCCTCCTGTCCCCAGCCAACTTGATCTCGGCCGCAGAGCTGGGTCTTCACTCTGGACTCAGCCTTCAGAAGCAGGGTGGGTCTGGTTCTCTTCCTGGCACTAGAGGCCTTGCACACACACCCCACCCACATTTTCCTCGAGTTGATGGAGAGGCGGGAAGCCTTGAGGAAGCAGAGCATTAACAACACGTGGCCCTTCCTGGCCCCAAACTGCCCAAGGACCAGTGCAGACGACACACCCTCTTCAGAGATGTACCTGGAGTCTGACTTTCTCAGTCACCTTTTGTGGCTCCTTTCCTCTTCTGTGGCTTCTGCAGGTGTCACGCCCCGGGCAGCGGCTGCCTCGTGTGAGCTGCGCAGCCCTGGCTCCCGGCCAGTTTCACCACCACTGACTACCTGGGCGACCCCGGAGAAATTCCTCCACCTCTCACCTCAGCTGTGGGTCTTGATAACCTACCTTTGCGCAGTTGCGGGGATGGCGGGTGGCGGACACAACGCTCCCGACAGAACAGATGTCGGGTTGTTACGCGCTCCTCTATCCCTTGAGAAACCTCCGGAGCACCTCGGACTTTCTGACCCGCACCTTAAAGATGTAAATGCCTTAAAACTGGCTTAGATGCACCTTAGGTTAGTGACATCTCTCAGGTACCCAGAGGGGAGTTAGTCAGCAGGAGGCCTGCTAATTAAAGCACGGGATCTCTTCCCACGGGACCCGATGCTGTAGCCTTCACCTTTCTTCACTTGGGTAACTTCTTCCGGTCTCCGTTTAAGCGGTGCTGCTCAGAGTAAGTCTTTCCAGGCTCCTGGGCGCCCCGTCGTCTGCCTTCCCAGCACGCCCACCTCTCCGCGGTCCGAGCGGCTTCGTTTGATAGCACGAGTTGAACGGCTGCATCCACAGAGCTTAGCGTAGTGTCCGCCGCATCACAAGTGCTTGATGAATATTCTTTGAATAATTGCGCCTTGAAAGAAAAAGCAGTTTAATATGTTTCCCTAGATATTAGAAATGTTGTCTTACAGGGAGGTGATACGCCTGTGGAAGAGTCTCCAAGGATGGAAAGACAGGGCAGTCCTCGTGGAGCTGGCATGCCTCGGAAGAGGAAGGAGTCTTCCCAGGTCATCTGGGAGAAGATCCTGCTGTTCACGGTGAGATGCTCCAGTATTTGTTGCATGCAGCTACCCTTTGTTCTCCTCAAAGCAGATTTGCCCTCATCCTGTTATCTCTTTGACAGGAGCAGATAGGGGATAAATGGGCTGTATCGGAAGTGACCACAGGTTAGGGCCCTTCTCCCACCCACTGCCCATTCCCCACCTCCTCCCGCTTTAAAATGTATTTCAGCCTCTCTGTCGGGTTCTCTCCATCCTTCCAAGTGACAATTTGCATCACCAAGCGATTCGTTCCTGCCCCCATCTGTCTTTCCACAATCGCATATCTGCTTCTCTAGGAGACAATCCTTGCCCCATCTCCCAGGCATTTACTTGGTGGGCAGGTGCCCTGGTACTTGCTGCAGGCTGCACTGGGCTATAGTCTCCTACTCCACCCAGAACTGACACATACCTCTTCTCTACACCCGAAACTCTCAGGCCAGACGTCCCCAAAGAGCTGGACCCGTGGTTTCAGGCTCCTCCAAGTCTACAGCCTTACATTCAGAGAGAAGAGGGCGCCCTTCCTCCCGGCTGCCAGGGAGGACTCTGGTTGGCCTGGCCTGTGTCACGTGTCCATCGCTGGTCCAGTCGTGTGGCCCAACAGAAGTTCTATTCAAGGGCCACTTCCACAAGTACCACATAGTTAGAGTTGGAAGAGGACCAGTCCCCCAAAAGAAGGGAGGTGATATTCTGAGTGGACAGAACAATAAATCAGCACTATAGACTCACTGAAGAAAAGCTAGAGAAGAGATATAAAAGGAAAAAGAAAAAAAAAATCCCTCAACCTTCTCATGCAGCATTAGCTATTTTTAACGTTTTACTTTTTGTCCTTTCAGACATTTTTCTATGTGAATGTGTATGTATATATATATTTACACGTATTTTCATATGTTTGTACCTGTATGCATATATATAAAATTATATTGTATATTCTATTTTGGAACTTGATTCTTTTATATAATATTTTGAAAATCTTTGAATATCAATAGGATATTTTATGGCATTATTCTTTCATGGATATATAAGATTCCAAAGTATAGATGAATTCTTTAAATTCAGCATTCTGGACATTTGTACTGTTCACACTTTTCATTAAATAATGGATGACTTTAAAACTCAGATGAAGCTGTTTGGCACTGATTTTTTTCAGCATTAAGAAGCCACACTTGAATTCACACTAGGTGCCACTGGCCTGTGATGCTCAAGAACTCCCAAACCAGCTTTCCTATGCTGTCATATGTGGTTTTCACCACTGAGTGACTAGTGAAGATTATGACCTAATGCAGAGTTCTACTGCTTACATGCCGTTTCCTCTAAGATGATGGGGCGGCCAGCAGGAGCTTGGAGCAGGGGCTGCTCAGGGCTCATCCACTGAATTCCAAGCTGGGCCCCTAGTCATTGGTGACAGTTCCAGGACCCAGGGGAAACAGGATTTTGCAATATTTATTGATATAAGGAGAAATTTTAAAAGACTGCCATGCTCTCTGGGAATAGAAGTTCTCTTATCCTGGGAGTCTTGGTTTGGCTCATGGTTTGGGGAACTAACAGACTGTGGCACATTCTTCGGATGGGACAGCACATGACGTAAAGTGCACTTGAAGGAAACAAAGCAGGTCTCTGGTGAAGTACGGTCTGGAGGTGGGAGAGACTGGGGTCAGAGGTGAAGAGGGTTGGCGGAGGCAGATTCTCAGATGGTCCCTGGGACTCCTGGGCCCGGCTCTACACACCTGGTACAATCCCGCCCCCTGGAGTGTGGCCCGGCCTATGACGGGAAGGCACTCCCACAATCAGGTTACTCATCAGTCGACCCTGTGTTAACGAAAAGGGAGGCTGCACAGGGCGGGCCTAACCTCATCAGGAGAGCTCTTACAAGAGAGACCGGGCCTCTCAGAAAGACGGTCTCCTGCTGGCTTTGAGGAAGCAGGTGCCCAGTGGCCTTGGAAGAGGGCCCGAGTCTCCAAGGACCCCACAGGCCTGGCCGATCCTGGTTTGAGGAACAGAGACTTCACTGGCCTTTATGTTCTCCCCGGTGCCTCGTCCAGGTTGGTTTGCATACAGTGAGTACCCACGAGGGGCCGCTCCAGCAGTGCTTGTGAGGATCCAGGAAATCATTTCGCATCCCCACCCCATCCTAACAACCCCAAAGCCTCCGAACAAACCCCGAAGACTTCAGGCTTCCAGGCCAGAGGTAGTCACGTGACTGTGAGTCAGATCCCCCCACCCCCAACCCTGGGCAAATCCTCTGAGGTGCTGGACCAGGAGATCACACAGCTTATTCTATTTCTGGGGCGAATATGTGGCCTGGACAACTATTGGGCACATTTTCTACTCTACTGGACAGTGCCCCCCGTTTCATATCCACCTGCCCACAGTTGCCACGTGAACCCTAAGGTCTGTGAGAGCAAGGCATGCCTGCCGCCAGGGCTGAGAGTCACCATGAAGCAGGCCTTGCACCCCGACCCTCTCTCCTCCACAGTCCTCTTGTCTGAGGGTCCCTTTACTCTGCCTCTACTTTCCTTCAGCCAGTTTCCTAACAGGGCTTTCCATAGCTAATCCTCTGGCGTGGTGCCCGTTGCTTTTGTTTCTAAATGAGCGCAGATGAGCAGATTCCTTGCGCTTCCCTGGCCTTCCTTCTCACAGATATTCCCATCCAAGTCCCCTTTTAGCCAAGTTGGAGGTGCAGCCCCTTAGCACCAGGCTGTCTGAGGCGGCCAGAGCCCCAGGCGGGGCCCTTGCTTGAAGGTGGGCAGCTGGGACATGGGGGGAGGCTTTACCACGTGTTCAAAGATCTCTGTGCCTTGGTAAACCTTTTGGATCTTGAGCAAGTCAGAGAGACAAAGAGAGACAATGAGAAAGGCAGCAAACGCAGCCCAAGCGCTGAGACACATAGTTTCTCGCACGTCTTTCCAGGAAAAGGCGAGTGCTCCTGGGAGCCGTGCACTTTCTAGGATAAAGACGTCTTAGCAAGGGCAGGAGGAGGAGGAGAGGCAGGGAGTTTTTTTCTGTTGCCTGCCCTGCTCTTGCTGTTCTCAGCTTGGCCAGGGCCGGGCAGGGGCCCAGGGGAGCACACCACTGCTTGGAAATAGCTTGCAGCAACTCCCCTGAGTGCTGGAGGTTATTTGTGGAGGAGAAGCCAGAGGCGAGAAGGAAAAGACTTCAAGCCCAGACCTCATTGCCCGTCGGGGGCCCTGAATCCCTCTCCGATGGAGTGGCTCTGGTCTCTGCTTTCAGATTTGTTCAACCCGGAGTCCTTGCGACGGGAGAGCTTTGGAAGAAAGCAGACTTGGAGCTGTGATGAGAGCCCAGCAGGCAGACACTAGGGGACTGGCCTCTGCCCAAATCCCCCTCACCCACAAGACTCTCCTGCCAATGACAGCTAACCGGAGGGAGCCCCAGAATGCCCCTAAACAAGCCTCGGGTCCACGGGCCGCTGCATCTGACTGAAGGTTGGGTAAGGGGTAGAAAAGTTCCACAGTGAAGCACCGTGGTTGTGTCCTGTGGTAGAACCAGGAGCAAGTCACTTGGTCTTTCTGGCCGGCTTTTGTCTTTGTGAGTCAAACTGGCCTTGCCCATGTGCTCTGGCTGTCATCAAAGGAGGGCTGTTGCTGAGATCAAATATGTGAACATTCTTTGAACATGAGGTTGAAGTGCAATTACTCACAGGGCCTGTCTCAGCAGCCAGACCATGCTGTTGAACTGGATTAGTCACTTAGCTGCCTGAATATAGCCACCTGTAAACTGGAACTTCCTAATGACAGCCTGTCACTTCCACCAGGACGCACCAGCTTAAATGCTTGCATACCTCATACTCCACGGCCTCCCCCAGGCTGAGGCAGGGCCACTGATATTTCCCTTGTCTGTTCAGTGCGAGCTGTAGAATAATACCCAGTGCTGATGCAGTTGAATGACCCCCCTTTTCCATCTTGGCAAGTAATTATGCAGACCGGGCTGAAAGCAGCACAAATCCCTTACTTTGGATTCTGATCTTGGACTCCGTGCTGGCAGCCCTCGTCCCTCTGGGCTCCTTCTGGATGGTAGCCCTAGAGCTCTTCTTTCCTGCCTTTGACCAGCTAAGCACACACCCTTCTCAGCTAAGGGACTGGCTATCTCAGAGCACACACCTTACCGCCCCTCCACCTGCAAGGGCAGCGACTGAGGGTTCCTAGAAGAGACCAGGAAGGGACTGGGAAGCAAGCAGTAAATGCTCTGTCCAAGCCCCTCTCCTCAAGGATGAATCGTCTTTCCATGTGGAGCTGGAATTCTCTGCCTTTATTCTCGCCCTCAGCCAGGCCTCCGCAGGCTGCCCCTTGGTGCTTCCCTCCCCGGGGAGAGCAGCCTTGGAGGCAGGGGGCTGGCTATCAGAGCTCTGAGAGGGGCTGCGAGCCCCTCCTTCTCGCTCTTCTCTTTCCTTTGGGAGCTCTCTGTGCTAAAAACAAGCTTGCTGAGAATCCTATTTTTCTGGGTGAAAGGTGAAAAATGCAGCACTTCCTCCAAGTGGAAAGCACTGGGCCTGCCAGCTCCGGGCACATTTCCGAGATCCCTCCTCCCACTCGGGGGAGGAGACAGCTCCTTGCCAGGGGGAGAGGAGAAGAGGTGGGCGGTGGAGGGAGGGAGGGAGGCGAGGAAACCGGAAGGGAAGCACCGGTTACTCTGAAGCCTGGGCTGTGGGCATGTGGAAAGCAGAGGGCCCGTTTGTGTTGGAGGGGCCTGGGGGCTGGACAGGCCTGGGGCCCAGAAATGGAAGGCAAAGAAGAGGGCGGGAGACCGGCAGCTGCTCAGAGGTGCCTGAGTCGCAGGGTCACAAGCTGCCGCTCCTCGGGCCCTGGGGCAGCATGGGGACAAAGTTGACCCCGCAGACCTTTCTGAGAAAGAACCCCCAGGCGAGCTTAGAGGAAGCACGTGCCGGTGCGCGAGTCAGTTTTTGTAGGAAAAGCAAGAACATTCCCCTTCTTGACACCACCCCAGCCGTCCTTGCTTAGAACACATGGGAAGTTCTGGAGAATTTCCTCAGATGCTGATTGTGGGACAAAAGCTTTTCAGTAACCCAGGCTTCGTAATATCCTTCCTGGGCGGGACAGGGATGGCGTTAACCTTCGAGCTCCCTGGCTCCTCCTCAAACCTCTTCCTCCAGCCAAGAGCCCAGCCAGCCTTCTCCGACATGCCCCTCCACAGAGCCGCTGCCCAGAAGCCATGGCGCAGATCCCTCCCCCTGCCAGGCCCTCCTCCTCAGAACGACAACACGGCTGCCAGGTACCAGGCAGCAGGTGGAGGAAGGGGGGACAGCAGGGGCACAGCAGGCAGGGCTGGAAGAGGCAGACGCTGCTCCCCCCGCTGGGCCCGTGACTGCAACCTCCCAGGCCTCCGTGCAGCCCCAGGGATCCCACGGATGAACTCCTGTCAGGGGCCGCCTCATCCCTGTTGCACCATTTCCTCAACAGCACAGGACTTGCGGTGGTGGATTGGTTGCGCTAATGGCCCTAATTTTCCACCCTCCCTGAATCCATGCTCTGTGCCAGGTGACTTTGCAGTTGCTCTCACAATGGAGATAGAGTCTATTTCTTCATCTCTTGAATGTACGGACTTTGACTAACACAATGTGGCAAAGGTGACATGAGGCAGTTCCAATCCTAGGCTGTAAAACGCCTTAGACCTCAGTTCCGGTGCTCTCATCCTCCTCCATCACCGAGTGAAGGGCATGTCAGGCTAGCTCACGGGTCCCAGCAGGAGGGCAGAGCAGACCCAAGTCACCTCCCCATCCCAGCCAAGGCTACGATAAGTGAGCCACCTTACACATGTGAACAAGTCCCACTGAGACCAGAAGAACCGCCTAGTCAAGCCCGGACAGGATCAGCAGAAATGCCAAGCTGACCACTCGAGGCATGGAAGCTATCAGCACATCTTGCGGTATGCCACTGTAGTTCTGTGGTTGTTTGTCGTGCAGCATTATTGTGGCGATAGATAGCAGATACACTTAGAGAGGAAACCGGGGGACCCACAAAACCAGGCTGCGTTCTCCTTGGCTCTCCTGCACATCTGAACCCAGGTCTAATCCCTCAGCTTCAGGACAAAGTTTATATTCTCCCAACCACCTGTGCTATAAACTCATCCCATGTTTCCCGAATTTTGGCCACTGAGAGGGTGAAAGAGCTTGGTATCATATACTGTCTCTTACCCTGTTCTCCCACGCTGAGCCCTCCCATATGATCAGCTCCTCTTGGGTCCCCCTATTCTGCTGTCTTCTCACCCGCAGCCTCTCTACGGCTCTGACTTCATCACGTGTCACCCCTCTTTTCCTAGCCCACCTAGGGAAAGGCAATTCATCACCCTCATCACTCCCGGGCCCCCAGCCCCGGGTTACCGTGCTTTTCTCAGGATGACACTTGCAGGGAACAACAGCCCATCCGCAGCACAACTCTTCTGGCTTCAGCTCAACTGGACGTTTTGACAAAATCACCGTGACTTTTTTTTTTGGACTGGAGGCAATCGATTCAAAATGTGAATCAATTGGAGTTGTGAAAGCAACTCCATTATATCTTGGGAAGCACTGACCCTGGATGTCTCCAAGGAGACGGTGTTGAGGTGAGGGTGACAGGGAGGTGGTACACCCACTCTCTACCACGTGGCTTTCTCCACACCGCACTCACAGGTGACATACGCGGGAGAGGATGACTTGCTGTTGTCGTGAGCATTATTGCTCTGAGAGGAAGGGTCCTGGTCATCGAAGGTTCCCAAAGACAGCAGGTGGAAGGGTGAAGCTCAAGGTGAACGTCTCTAGTTTATTTATTCATTTTTTTAGAACCCTTAATGTGCCTAAAACTGTGCTTGGCACAAAGCTCGAAGCCTTCGCTGACCGCCTGCTGCACAAGCAAGGGCAGAGTCATGATGAGACTAATTATAGGTGCTTGTGTGAGGTGGGTCACATTTCCCTCCTCTCTGGTGGCAGCATTCATCTCACTTGCCCTTAGCAAGTCCTGCCATGGGGATCTGCCAGTGAGCCAGCTGTCTCTGGGGTCACCGCATAAGTAGCAAAGTGGCACTGTGATGGCTCAGAAGGAAGCAGCGCCGCTTCTCTGGTTCTTGCCCAGATGCTCAGACCAGGCTGAGGGCGCCCCCAGCTCAGCCTGAGAAACACTGACTGTATTCGTGTCCATTTCTAGACACCGCCTCGGGAGGGATCAGTAACCCCTCCACAGGTGAACGAACGACTAAATGAACGTGCTGTAGCCTTCTTCATCTTCTTTATTCAAGTTCACTACAGACACCCCCCCACTTAGAACCAGAATGACAGTGACCCACCTCAGTAACACATGTGCCTTTCCATCTGCTTATTCTGGAAGCTTCACAGTCACCTCCTTGAGTCACCATTTACTGAGAGAGAACCGTCAGCTCCCCGAAGTGCCCACCCCAAGTTACCTACCCTGCTCTGCTGATGCCACAAAGGGCCCAGACAAGTCTCCTTTGGGAGAAAATTCTTAGGAAGTGTGCAAAGAATTCAGGGCTGTCCACCCAAACTTGCAAAAGTATACTGTATGGACAATCTGTAGCTATAAAAATATACACATACAAAAGGACAGCTACAAAGTCATGGCGCCCATTCTCTTAGATTTGCATTATAAAAAGTACGGATTTCTCATTAAAGGTAAACTTTCGGGGGGGGGCAGCTTTATAATTATGATTCTATCTCTAGTCTCCCTTAATCCTTATTTTCATAGTCAGAGCACATTGAACCAGCCAGTGAGGAGGGGAAGGGGTTAATCCTAGTAATTCATGGACCAAAGTAGAGAAATTTGAGGTTCAAGGTCTTACAGTCATTCTGCTGTCAGTAAGAGTGTCAAGAGTCATGGGAGGAGAGAAGTATTTTAATACTGCCCTTTGGGTCTCTCTCTCTCTTTTTTTTTTCCTTTCTTTCTTTTTTTTTTGTTTTTCTTACAAACTATGAATCACAACACAGTCATTGAGCTACAGCAGACAGGCTCGGAAATTCGCCGTGATGTGTGATCTCTGGCGGCCACTACACATTCAATGGACAAAGTCCGATGTTTCCTACACAGAGCATTCCGTTGGGTTTGGCCCACAGAATGTCAGCAGGAAAGGCCACCCAGGGACTCTTGTCTCGGTCCTAGTTTCCCATCAGGGTGCACTTGCTCCTTGATGAGAGGAAACACACCTGGTCCCCGTGCCTCTGTGTGTAGTGTCAGGCAAGGTCTTGGGGCCCCCGGGATTCTCAGGATAGAAGGTTCTGTCCCTCGGGCAGAGCCAACTGCTGTTACTTGGCTCCACAAGTGTTGATGTTTTTCCCATCCACGGCGTCTTCCACGAGGGAAATGTGGTAATCGGTGGACAGGGTAAAATGAGAAATGCAGCCCACGAGGCCTCGCATGTACTGCCTGTTAGTGTGCAGAGCAATTTCCTTCATTCCACCTGCCAGGAAGCCAAAGGAAGATGACGTGAGTCAAAGGGAAGGATGTCTCTTCAGTATGCCTGAGTGTCTACTGACCAAGGCGTCCCTCAGCTGATAAGATAGGTGAGGCTGCGGTACCTAGAACTCAGGACATCGCAGCTGTCTAATTTATAATTATCCTTGAAGGAACAAGCTGACTTGGATCAATTTGATACACAATCAGAGACTATAAGTATCCAACTCATAAGTGATTTCTGACCTAGTTGACCACTTAAAACCAAATAGTACCTGGTAAATTTTGAAATGTTGTATAATGTCAACAAAATGTAGTATGTGTGGTAAGAGGTGATGTTATCTTAAACCGAGAGAAATACACTGATGTTGAATGCTTTCGATTAAGTTCACTTTTAGGAAATATCATACAGAGGTATCTTTTCATGTTGATGTGTCAGCGTTAGTGGGTTCTAAGCTATTTACAAAAATACCACTCATTCTAACTCTGAGGGGGCCGGAAAGACAGATCCTCCTTCCTCAGGGAGAATTCAAGGAGCTATATTTAGCAGGTTCCTGTTCTATAAACAAGAAAAGCAGGGTTTTCCTGGTGGATCAGTCCACAGCACAAAAGCATCTAAGTGCTTCCTGACCCCTCAGCCATGAGTCAGAAGTTCAGAAAATGGAAGAATGGAATATCTGGAGAGCTTCCTGATTTCCAAGTATTTGACTGATCCAGTGAAGTACACAGCTTTGGGAAGCCCCAGCATGACAAACGGAAGGCTAAGAAGAAAATGCACTGGCATAATTTAGGTTTCGTCAAAGGTCAAGGTCACTTACCCACATACAGCGCTCCATTGATGTTGAGCTGCCTCATCACGCCAGGTGACTTGCCTGTTCTGGCCCCATAGTCATCCACAGTTATCTTTCCTGATTGGCCATCCCTGTAAAAACCGCCGCCATTTTTGGAGCTTCATTCACTAATTCAGTCATGCATTCATTTTAATACAAATGTATTATTGAAATCCTTACTAAGCACCAGGCACTATACTAAATGATGGAGCTGCCAAAATGAAACAAACAAAAACAAACAAACAAAAAACCACGGAAATTCCTAAGACAAACAAAAATCAAATTGCCGGTGATCCCACAGTGTCACCACTCTATGGTAGAAGAATGGCCGGGAGCTGTGGAATTCTACAGGATGACAACAGAAGCCCAGGGAAAGCTTCTGAAAAAAAGATTCTGAGATGCGTTTTGAAGGCTGGGTGGGTCAGGTGAAGGAGAAGGCTAATGCAGACAGGAAGTGGTAACGACAAAGAGAGAAAGGACATGGCGGTTGGTACAGACTGAACATACAGAATTCTAGAGGTGGGAACAGAGTAGTAAAAGATGAAGCCAGAAGCAGATGGTGAGGGGCATAAGGAGCTTAGTTAGAATTTATCCTGAAGGTGAGAGGGAACCAGAGAAGAACTTTAACAGGAGGAGTGGTGGTGACATGGTGACGCATGGTGAGTGTGGATGTTATTCTAAGCACAATGGGAAGCCAATGCAGTAGTCTTTGTTGGTAGAAGATTACTCTCAGGGAGGACGAAGAATGGCTTTGAGGTTTCTAAAGGACCCAGAGAGTCACCCAAAAGTGACTCTGAGGACAGTGGAATGGAGGTGGTCATCTGTGGCAAGGGCTTTGCAGTTTTTTAAGGTGGTTTCCAAAAAGCAGCCACACTTCTCCTCCTTCTCCTTCTTTTCTTCCTCTTTTTTTAACGAGTTCTTTATTGGTCTTTTAATGTTCCTTTTTTATAGCAATCACTTCTTGTTTCTTGGGTTAATAGCCTCTCTTATCTCACTGATGATATTAATGTTTTCATCATTGTTTTCATTCATAGTCTCTGTTTCCTCCAAGTTGCTTTGTTATATCTATTTGTTCTGATATCCATCTTTCATACTGGAAACCTTTTTCAAATGCCTAGTGATCCCCGACTGCCACACAGATAAGTGTTGAGCGCCAAGAAACAGACTGGAAGCCCTGTGTGCTGGATGGCTTTTGTTGACTGTGCTGTGATCTGGCTCAGTAATTGCCTTGGGGGAATACCTGGATTTCCTATTCTTCTTACTGTGGGGTATAGACCTGGCTCCCAGCATTCTGGAATCTCCTCAAAGTCCACCTGCTCTGAAATCTTATCTCACTAGAGATATCTAGATCTCCCTGGAAGGTGAGGGCTTCTTCAAGTTTAGCCATCGACATTCTTTCTCTAGAAGATCTCTGCTGAGTGAAGATTTGGGAGTTCAGCCTCTCTGGCCTGCTAGTGTTAGTAAAGGGCACAGGTGGGAGTTGGTACCGAGATGCCCTAATGACCCGGATCAAGGATACTTGGATGCCAGGCCAGGATGGGGAACAGGAAATGGGACTAAAGGGAATTGGAGAGCACATGGCGTCAGCTCTGTCTCACACTGTGGCAGGTACTCACCGAACAGCCTTGACTCGGTGCCACCGACCGTCATTGAATGAACCATTCACCATGATGGATGCTACACCACTGCCCAGGTTATAGCTAAAGGCGTCGGAGAAGAACAAGACAGAGAACAGAATAAAACACTGATGTACAGACCGATGGTCGTTCACAAATGATTCTCACTGAGAAAGTTCTTTGGAGCTCAGGATGTAGTTTCTTTAACACAAAACAAAACAATGTTATAAAGACACTAGGTCCCCAGATTAGGCCATGAGTGACCAAAACTGGTTTTTTATTTTTAATTGTGGTAAAGTTTACAGTCTTAACCATTTTTAAGTGTACAGTTCAGTAGTGTTAAGTATATTCACATTGCTATGCAACCAATTCCAGAACTTTCTCATCCTGTAAAACTGAAACCCTCTACCCATTAAACAACTTCCCATTTCGCCCTCCCCCAGCCCTTGGCAACCACCATTCTACTTTCTGTTTCTATGAATTTGACTGCCCTAGGTACCTTGTATAAGTAGGGTCATACAGTGTTTGTCTCTTTGTAACTGGCTTTTTTCACTTAGCATAATGTCCTCAAGGTTGATTTATTTTAGGCTCTATGTACAGTATTAGAGCATAAGGAACAAAAGGGCTTTATCATTTGTAATGTGTTGTATCAATACTAGGTTGAATAGTATCCCCCCAAAATTAATGTCCACCCAGAATCTCAAAATGTGACCTTATTTGGAAACAAGGTCTTTGCATATGTAATTAGTTAAGAGGGGTTATAAGGGGGTTATATGGGGTTAGGGAGGAAGTCATATGGGGTTAGGGAGGCCCTAAATCCAATATGACCGGTGTCCTTATAAAAAGAGGAAATTTGGACACAGAGACAAAGACATACAGAGAAGAACGCCACATGAAGATGGGACTGGAACGATGCATCTATAAGCCAAGGAACACCAAGGATTGCCAGCAACCATCAGAACCTAGGGGAGAGTCATAGAACAGACTGCCTCAGAGCCCCCAGAAGGAAGCCACCCTGCCAACAGCTCCAGGTTGAAATTCTCGCCTCCAGAACTGTGCGAGAATACATTTCTATTGTTTTAAGTCACCCAATTTGTGGTAATTTGTTATAGCAGTCCTCAGAAACTAATACATGTGTTTTTACTTTTCAAAAAACAAAACAGAAGAAAACATTGCAGAGCAAGCTGAGCCCCAAAGAATTTATGGGAAGTTGCCTAAAATCTCAAAGCTAACATATAGGACTTGAACTTGATGTCTTACCTGCCTCCCACCCTGCCACATTTTACTTGGTAGCTTTCTATTTCCTATTTCAGTTGCCAGATACTGTGATATGCTAAGGGGATCAGAAGACATGCATATGTTGTTTACCAGAGAGAAATAACCCTCTTAGTCCACTGTTCATTCAATTATTCTAATTTAATTCAATACAACAAATATTTGGTGAGTGACTATTCTAGGCTGGGCACTGGACCAGCTGCCTAGACCTCCCCTTGATAAAATAATAAAGCCTATGTAATCATGCTTTTGAAGGAAAATGTATTCCACCTGGACAACCCTTTTCTCATCTTGTAAGAGGACATGTCTCTCCTTCAGCTCATTGGCCAAGAAATAGGAATATTGAGAGGAAACCCGCATTAGCCACTGAGCTCTTGCATGCACTCAGTATAAGAAAAGAGCAAGAATAGAAAGCTTTGGCTTTCCCCAGGGAAAGCACTATGGGTCCTTTCTTTAATACTGGAGCCTCAAAGAAGTCACACAGCCCATCGACATTTAACCAAGAATAGAACTCGGGTGACTTGACAAACTCTGAGACAAAGCTGTTGCTCTGACCCAGAAAAATCCACTGTTTTCTAATGAATTTTCCCACATCAAGTGTCTCCTTGTATGAAGCAGCCTGGAGGTGGAATTTTCAGATTTCATTATTTAGTGGCCAAATGCTTGTTGAAGAAATGAATGAGTATAAGGCAGGGCTGAGAGCTGGTTGGCAGAAACCAACCAGCTGAATTACTGGGGCTGAATTACTATGTGGGCTTTTATGAGAGGCAGAACGGGGCGATAGAAAGAGCCTAGACACTTGGATTAGATGAATCTGCCTCAATTCCCAGTCTCGCCAATTACTAGTTCTGTGATCTTGGGCAATTTGCTTCGTTTCTCTGAGCCTAAATTTTCTAATCTGTGAAATGGGGTACTAATACCTTCCCTGAAGGATCTTAGGGAAGATTCAGTAAGATAACATATGTAAAGAGCACAGCACATAGTAGGAGCCAAACAAATAATCCCACCGCCCCCAATATATGCAGTACTTAATGCAGCTTGGATATAGCGTCAAACAATACAACCTGGGGGAACTAGCAATAGGAGAAAGTTGCCGCCAAGAGATAAACTTATCAAGCCTCTCCTGGAAGAGTAGTCATGTGTGAGAGTAAACCAACAGGCTGTAAATATGTAACCAGAACGTCCAGAAACACCCAGGTCTCAGAATCAAGGTGACTTGGGTATAGCTGCAGTGGCACTGGACTGGAATGTGATTGTAATCCAGTGAAT
Organism: Balaenoptera acutorostrata; assembly: GCF_949987535.1. NCBI lineage: Eukaryota > Metazoa > Chordata > Mammalia > Artiodactyla > Balaenopteridae > Balaenoptera > Balaenoptera acutorostrata. Next base: position 34,925,818 of record NC_080065.1, on the reverse strand, counting down.
GGAAACCTTTTCAGTTGTGTTCGGACAAAGGACGGGCCTTCTTCTTCTGTTCTCCAGCCTGGTAACATGCCTGTTCATGCAATGAGCCAGATTGTATTCAAGGGAGCAAACGCTGAACCCAGCAGACAGGAATCCAGCCATCACTGCAGGTGGTGGCGTGGCCCAGTTGCCACATCTCGGCCTGACTCTCCAACCCCCCTCGACTCTCTCTGATTTCAGACCCTCCGAATAACCTCCTGCTCCCCCAGACACCTGATACATCACCCTGGAACTTCTCTTTCTTTTAAATAATAAATGACCAAGAATAGTGGTTGCCTTCGTTGGGAGAGGGCATGAGGGAGCCTTCCTGGGTGTGGGTGGAGAAATGTTTTATACCTTGTTCTGGGTGGTGGTTACACAGGTGTTTACATGTTTAAAAATGTATTGAGCTGTACACCTAGTATTTTGCACTTTATGTAAATTATACCTCAATTTTTTAAAAATTGAACTATAGTTGAATTACAACGTTGAGTTAGGTTCTGGTGTACAGGGAAGTGTACACCACCAGTCTATGTATATGCTTTTTCAGATTCTTTTCCATTATAGGTTATTACAAGATACTGAATATAGTTCCCTGTGCTATACAGTAGGACCCTGTTGTTCATTTTATATATAGAACTGTGTATCTGTTAATCCCAAACTCCTAATTTATCCCTCCCAACCCCCTTCCCCTTCGGTAACCATAAATTTGTTTTCTCTGTCTGTGAGTGTGCTTGTTTTGTAGATAAGTTCATTTGCATCACATTTTTTTTAGATTCCACATATGAGTGATATCATATAATATTTGTCTTTCTCTGACTCACTTCACTTAGTTATACCTCAATTTTTTTAAAAAGGTAAAAACATGTGAATGAACGAATAAATGAATAAATGCACGACTGGTTTCTCTATCAATCAATGTCCTGTGTATCCGGTTCGTGTGAATCGGTTATCCTGATCCAAGTGTACCTACTCAATTTGGTGCTCACGAAAGGCTAGGAGGCTGAGCACCAAGGTGGGCCACCAGGAAATGCCATCAGGTGGGGTCCTTATGGTGGCACTTATACTTAGGCCTCCTTTAAAGTATAGCACAGGGTACTTTGCTAATGTCAGACTGCTTTCCTTTCTCTGCAGCATGAAAATGTTATCAAGGTCACATGGAAAATTAGTGGGAAAGATCGCCCGTAAAGTGATATTCACACACCTGGTTTCATGCCCTAAACATAATCATAAACCAAAATGAAACAAAACAAACAGCAAACACCACACTCTTCGCTGAGCATTTTGATTCCCTTTCTTTTACTTAACCTTGCACCAAAACCATACATAATATTTTTTTAGAATTCCACTGTTTTTCCTTATTCTCTGGCTGAAGTGCTTTGAGCACTAAATTAGCAAAAGGACAAGCATTCAGGTGAAGAAAGCTGAGATTATATTGTATTATCTTAGGTTTCCTACTGTTTGCTTTGGACCTGGATCAAACACCAAAACCTCAAAAATGGTTCATCTACCCAATCAACCAGTTCACTCTCTAGGTTCCACTGATGTAAACTGCTTGAGGGCAGGGCCTTATTCAGATTAATAACAACAATAACAATAATAATAGCTAAATTTTATTTAGTAGATATTGTGCCAACTTCCTGACATATGTTAGCGATCAGAGTTTTTAGAACATAGAAAACACCCGATCAGGGGTAATCATGATCACTAATAACTAGATATGCCAGGCCCTGCACTAAGCCCTTTCTATGAATTAACTCATTCAGTCCTCATGACTAACCGTTTCCTTTTACGGAGGTCGGGTAACTTGCAGGAGATCACGTGGCCGTGGGAACCCGGCACGTCTGACTCTGAAGCCCATGCTTCAGACCCTGTTTCTCAGGGCGTGGTGGTTCCTGATGGCTTCCAATGAGGATCTGGCGCTCAGCGGGACTTCCTCCACCAGCACCTCTGGGTGTGAGCCCAGGAATCCGGTAACCTCTAACACGAGACCCGCAGCTGACTCTCTGTATGCTGACAATTTCAAACCAGTGGCCACACTCCGACTCCTCTCTGTGCCCAGCCTCCCGCAGGGCTTCCATACTTCTGTGTCGGGTGAGTAATGTTGGGGGGAGTAGCTGCCCAGAGGCAGGAAATGCAGCAAAGCAGCCGCGCCGGGCCTGGGGCCCAGGGAAGAGTTCAGATGTCTGCCTGCCTCCTGTGGTGTACCCTTTACGCAGAGCACAGCCAGAACTCCAGGCTTAAGAGGACAGCACGGGGCCTATTTCCAGAAACCTGAGAAAGAGATGGTAAGAAAAGAAATACATCGGGATGGCGTGGAGTGGTAAGAAGGGTGCCCCGGGGCCTGGGGGTCTGCCCAGGGCCGGGTGTGAGAGCCAGCGGGGGCTGTGAGGGGGCCCCGAGCAGATCAAGCTTCCCTGTCCAGCTGGGTTTTCGCTGGCGGTTTAGGGGGAAGTTGGGCCTCCCACCCACGGCTGAGCTACTGTTTCAGTTCCCTTTTCTGGGCACAATCAAGTACTTGAGGCCTTGGCGAGGTTAACCACAGGAAAACCACAAGAAAATGGCTTTGCGCAGCCAGCCTGAAACTGGGGTGTGAAGAGCTCAGCATTTGACCTCAGGGCCCGGGGGAGGGGACGGAGGTGGTGAGAACTGCTCTCTCCAGCTTTCAACCACACACTCGGCTCCCCAAAGTCCCCAACAACCATAGGGCCGCATCGCTGAGCGCGCTCTGCTAGGTAGGGGCAAGCGTGGTGTTGGATAAGTGACATTTCCTTTCGAAATGCCTTTTGTTCGAATTGCAAAGACACAGCATTCTACCCTGGCTGTCAGCAATCCCAGCGCATGACCCACTGAAGCCCCACAATTAAGCCATCATCTCCTCTGCAGTTCCGCTCTCACTTTCATCTATTTCAATTCCAATTAATTCCGTATCATTTAGTGAACACTTGTGCTAGTCACCAGAGGAGGGATTAAAGAAGGGAAAGCCAGAGAAACTCCTGTCCCCATGGAACAGATGGTGAGTAGGGGTTTCAGACCTTAGCAGGTGTCAGAATCACGTGGAGAAACAGTTAACAGATTGCTGGGTCCCACCTCTAGAGTTTTTCTGGTTCAGTAGGTCAGGGGTGGAGCCTGAAAATTTGTATTTTTAATAAGTTCCCAGGAGATGCTGATGCTGTGGGTCCGGGGACCACAGTTTGAGAACCACTGGTCTAAACAAGATATTTCTAACCTCGAGTGAGGCTGTGCTATCACAACCTCTAGAGAAGCTTTTTCATATTACACAGCTGGGGCCTGCCCCTTGGGAATCCCGCCGGCACCCAGCTGCCACCCAGCTTCTGGTGGTGAGAAGTCGTCCAGGTAATCCTTTAGCTACTTCATAGGTACCCATTTGACAAATCTGAGCAGTCTGAACTCACGTAAAAGATGTTAAAACTTCTGGAACTGGCTTATCCGTTATCACCCAAGAAGCACTTTTAAAAATCCAAATGTTGGGTTGCCCTATTGAGATATGAATCTGTGCTTTGTTCTCTGCAGTGGGAGATTGGAAAAAGCAGGCATTCTCCTTCCCAAGGCTCCAGAGTGAATAGGGAGCAGAGTCAGAATATAAAGAAAGGTCTCGAGACTAAATCTTCAGATCTTCCTGAGCTGGAGGGCACTGGGCCAAGTACCCGAGTCCATGCTTGGCAGGATCAAAGTCCTCTTTCGACTACTTCCTAATTTGTAAGTGGGGAGTATATGGCAGTAACATACTAGAACAGGAGTCACAAAATTTTCCTCTAAGGGGCCAGATAATAAATATTTCAGGCTTTGCCGTACAGTCCCTATTGAAACTACTCAAGTGTATCACTGGCGCGTGAAAGCAGCCATTGACAGTACATAAATGAATGAGGGTGGCGGTATTCTGATAAAACTTCATTTACAAAAATGGGTGGTGTGGGCTTCCCTCGTGGCGCAGTGGTTGAGAATCTGCCTGCCAATGCAGGGGACACGGGTTCGAGCCCTGGTCTGGGAAGATCCCACATGCCGCGGAGCAACTGGGCCCGTGAGCCACAATTACTGAGCCTGCGCGTCTGGAGCCTGTGCTCCGCAACAAGAGAGGCTGCGATAATGAGAGGCCCGCGCACCGCGATGAAGAGTGGACCCCGCTTGCCGCAACTAGAGAAAGCCCTCGCACAGAAACGAAGACCCAACACAGCCAAAAATAAATAAATTAAAAAAAAAAAAATGGGTGGTGTGCCAGATTTGGCCGTCAGGCTATAGCTGACCAACTGCTGCTCTAGGGATGGATATTGGAAAGAAAGACCAGGAGCCTCAAATTAACTCGGAGCTGCAGGCAGCTGTTCATTCTAGCAGACTGTGTTCTGGCTCCTTCTGCAACCCTCCGTTTGGCGTGATCTGTACTGTCTGAGAAAAATCGCAAGGTGATGTAGAAAGCAGCTGGAGTAGGAGTTACCTGAACACCAGGGCTCCATCCCGAAGGCCCAAGGAAATGAAGTCACTGTTGGGTCTCATGGGGCTGTCTCCCCTCCACATCAACAGGCCATCTTTAGCAGTTGTCTTAAACCTCATGAATGCATTTGATCTGGATCCTGACACCCTGGAGGAAATACACAAATAGTTACATCAAATCAACCAGTCTCCACCAACATTCATTTCTGAGGAATCCCAGTTTTGTCTGCCAATTATAAAGATAATCTGACATTTCTGACTCTTACTACCAGGAGATTAGAAAAGGCATCACCACCACGAGTCATGCCATGGGTCTAAAGGTCTGACCTCCTCATTCTGCAGTTTGGAGTCTGTCTCTCTCCCCAGGTGTGGTCAAATGCCACAAGAGAGCATTTGATGAGTCACAGATCAGCCAGACTGTGGCCAATGCCACGGTCCCAGCCTGCACCCCCAATACACACCTCAGTCTTCCCTCTTTCCTGTACTACCACTCACGGGTCCTTGGGAAAGTGTATCCTATTCCTCAAAAGGAAGTGGTTTCCTTAATTACCAAGAGGTTCAAGTTGGCAGCTACTCTGGGCTATTACCGTGGCTGTGGATGGTTATCTCTGGAGATGACATCCTTGAGGGCAGAGGAGGAATGACTGGACAAGGGGCAGAGTGTCAGTCAAGGAAGGTGCCTTGATGGGATAATGGTCTCGAGGGGTGTTGGGGCAAAAGCAGGGTGGAGAGGAACAGGAAGATGAGAGGAAGGAAGGGGTGGTCAGGAAGGTCAGGTCCCGGCCCTACAGCTTTGGCTGGGAATAGGATCACGTGATTATGTGTCCCTATCAGTTCTGGGATGTTCTTAACAATTCTTGGGAATAGACTAGTTCACAGATCCAGATTCCCTAGAAATTGACCAGTGTTTCATCTGCAATAAGGAGAAAAGCAACCATGAGGTCCTTAAATAAAAGGTGAGATAAGAGTAAACATAATTTAATATTGCTCCTAAGATGGCACTACTGGAAAAAGCTCTTTGTCCATTTTCCTGTTATGTGTACCATCCCTCTGTCTCACGAACATGGCCTGAGGCTGCAGAGTACATTCCATAGTGAACAGTGGAGGGGACTTTTGTCTAAGGCTTCCCAGAGCCTGAGCTAGACAGGAAGAGATCAATTTTGCCCTCCCCAGGCAGGGTCTCAGAGTGGTGAGCGAGGAGCAGGGTCCATGATACTGACTTCTTCACCAGGCCAGGTGCAGAGCAATCCAGCCCTGGGCTGTTCCCTAGAGAGCTGTTTTCCCAATCTTTTGCCCAAGTTTCCTTCTTTCCCTCACTTGCCTTGGATACACTGATTGGTACAAGCCAATCACGATGGTTCCATTTCTCTTGCAGTGACTGGTTTAGGGGTGGGCATGTGACCCACTGTTGTCCAATGAGACAGAGGAAATTTATCAGGAGAATTCTAGAAAAGACTCCTTTCCTTTTTAAAAGAGTCACATGAAAAAAAAACGTTTTTTTACTTGCATGGGATATTGCCATGATTTATAGCCATTTAATGAGCATTTATGAACAACTGTCTTGTAACCACAAAGGGTATAACCATTGGAAAATATGCTGAAGATAGCAAGGCAGGAAAATGGGTCTTTGATAATACAGTTAATTATCTGAATTAATCAACTCAGGATCCAGTCTAAGTCTGGACAGCTTGTTATGTGAAATAATAAATACCCTTCATGTTTAAGACATTTTGAGCTGAGTTTCCCGTTACTTGCAGCCAAAGGCATCTAACTGAAACAGACCCTGAACTTGACTTTTACCTGCAGCTTCACACACATGCACACGTACATGCACCTACATATATGCACACAGGTGCCGTCGGGCTTTCTGCTTTGGGGCACTGCACCTCCTACTTTCACCAAATCCCTCTGCTCCCAACCACCCAGGGCCTCTCACTAAGCACCAGGGGGCTAGAAACTTGGGCCCTGTTCACACCCTCCCAGTTTCTGGGGACTGAACACCCTTCCATCTCTGGGGAAAAAGGGCTGAAGAAAGAAGAGGGTTTCTTGGCTGGGAATCCATTTTGCCTAAGGCCCATGCAAGACAACCTTGATCAACACAACATGGGATTAAAGAAACAAAACCCTGCCTGTCTGGTGTGTGTCCAGAGTCACCAGGGACACCCAATGCCCCAGGAAAATGTCTCTCAACCTCTTTTGTTCCTCGAAAAGCCACCAAATCCCACCCTAAGAACTGGATGCCTTTGGCTTAAAGCATTGCCTTAGTCTGTGAATATGCGATCAACCTGAAGAGGATGGAAAAATTCTAGAATGATTGTGCTGGCGGTAGGGTGAGGGATGGCACACTCTAAACTACAAAGAGCTAGGGGGAAGGAAAAGAAAGAGAAAAGGGTAAACTGAAAGCGCCAAAGCCAAGCTTCACTCGATTGAAGACTTTGCCTAGAACCAGTCTTTCCCCTGTCGTGTAAAATAGGCTATTCCAGACCAGGAGCTTGGACCCCAGAGCAGGGCTGGAGCTTCTGCCACCAGCGATTAAAAGCCACAGCTGTGACTCAGGCATCTCCTTGGATCAGGCTCTTGTATCCACATGAAGAGAGCTGAGGAGCCCCCCACCGAACTGGAAAGAGCCTGAAGAGGACAGTGGACCTCGTTGATGAAGACGCAAAGTAGGACACGGACTTGGGGCTGTTGTCTGGTGGAGGGTGCCCCAGAACCCTTCCTCGGCTGGCCTCTTCAGACCATGGCCACAGAGCAGCATGACACTGACTGCCCTGCTGGGGAATCGGACTCATATAACCCTGGCTTCGGGAGCATCAAGTTCTCACTGCTTCTCAAAGCCTGAATATTAGAAATCCCGGGGCTGGGCACGTCCCTCTCTCTGGGAACGTTCCTTGGACCAGAAAGGCTTTGGGTTGTTTGTCATGGGCTTGTTTCAAAGGCTGCATTTTTGAGTTTGTTTTTTGTGTTGTTTTGTTCTAGTTTCTATGTTTATTTTGTATGTTTTTCCCCCCGGGACTATGGCTAAATTCTCGTGCCTTTTTGGAGAGCTATCTTCTGGCACGGAAGACAAGGAAAAGCTCTGGGAAAGATATTGAGAAACTGACCTACCAGGAGATAAGGGAGGTGCCTGTGGAAGCTTCTTACCTCTTGAGGATATCTGGATGGTCATATGTCAGGTAACTGCGGCCGATAAACTGAGGGATCTCAATGGCTTCCGTGATGGCTGAGACAGAACAGAAAATGGAGGTTACATGCTACATGACTCTCTTGACCCCGGCACTCCACCACGTGGCAGGAAAATACAAAGAAAGCCAGCTCCTGGAGGTAGGACATTTATCAACTTGGCGGCCCCTTCCTCTTGGCTGCACAGGCACTTGGCCTGGTTTGGGACTGCCCGGCCTGATGGCCTGTAATTGGCATCTCTCTGCTGTCCCCTCTCTGGGGCTGGCTGTCACTCCTATCGGTCTCAGCACTGCCGAGAAGGCTCGCAATATGCCAAAACTTGAACTGTGCCCAATTATTCTTGGAAGCCAAAGGGCAGGTCTTGGGCCATGCGAGGAGCAGCTGGGGATAACCCTCCTTCTCCAAGGGAGGCAGAGAAAACAATCCCTTCAACAAAACCCACCAGGATTTCTCTAGCTGAAGCCAATCCGGTCCAGAGCCCTTTCAGCCATGACCTCAGACACTGGTGAAGCAGAGGGGATGAGGCTTTGACAATTGTTTGCAAATCACCTCCCCGTGTCGTATTTCACAAGATTTTCACCACAATCACAGGAAGGAGCAGGGAGTGCGGGGGTGGGGGGGGGGGGAAGGGGAGTGTTTGATTGTTCCCATTTTTATAGAATAGGAAAATGAGGCATAAAATCATCAAGGATTTGCCCAAGATCATACAGCTAAGAAAGCAATAGACCATGAGCCAGACCGACTCTCCCCAGTTCTGGCCCTCAGCCCACTTTTTACTTTTCAATATTTTAGAAGCGTGTTTCCTTCCTCCCAACTTCTCATCTTTGTTTTCTTGAGGAATCTCCTTCTTCCATACAGTCAGTAAAAGAATAGGCTAAGGAGTTGTGTTTGGTGTCACAAATTAGGGATAATTTAGGGGATTTCTTCTAAAGAGATTATAGCAATATCTCTTTTCTCTTTAGAAAGACACAAACGGCAGTTTAAATAAATTAAGGTAGAGTGAATCTCATGTTTAAAGAAATGTACAAAACGAGAGAGAATAAGCCAGCTTATAAAACGAGTTCTAGTTTCACAAAAATTTGTTGTTGGTACAAAGAAGACACTGAACTAAGGACTCTATACCCAGGGGAGAAAACGTATAATTATTGACACTACAAACGACAGGAGAGTTTAAACTCAACTTCTAAACATTAAAAGAAAGAAGGAAGGAGGGAAGGAAGGAAGGAAGGAAGGAAGGAAGGAAGGAAGGAAAGCAAAACACAAAACCCAATGACACTGGGCCCCCAAATATAAGTTCCTATGTTAGCAGGTCACCCACAGCAGGCTCCCATCCTCTTCATAAAAAAAATAAAGGAAGGAAGGAAAGGAGGAAGGGAGAAAGAAAGAAAACAAGAAATGCAGAACAGAAGTAAAAAAATGTTAAAGACAGTTTCTGAGGTAACTATCCAAGAAATTGCTTCACTGTCCTCTGAGGCAGCACAGCCCAAGACAAGGGCCTGCTGACCGGAGGGCCTTTTAGAGACTGAAATGAACAGCTCTTGCATCTTAAATTCTGGGCTGTACCACAGGCCTGTCTTCCTCTGCTTAAAGTGAGTAGGAGGAAGAAGGAAGAAAAAGAAGTCGAGAGAAGGAAAAAGATGCAAAATGGCACGAGTAGAAAGATGGTGGGAAGAGGGAAGAAGAAGGGGAAAGTAGATGCCAGAAGAGGAGAAAAGAAAACATGGAGGAGAAGGTGTAAAAATGGACGGCAGCCCCGGGCAGGGGAAGGAGACGGGGATGGGAAAGGTGAGGCTGGGATAGAGGACCCAGAGGAGCAGAAACAGAAAGGAGAGGGCCAGAGGGGGGGATGAGAGGGAAGAGTGCGGAAATGCAGGAGGGCAGGAGAGCTCTTAGCTGGGCCGGCAGGCCCCGGGCTGCAGGCTGCTAGTGCTGAGACAGGAGGAGAGCTAAACATCACCCCGGCGCCCCTGCTGGGTTTGGCTGAGCCTCAGGCAGGGCCTGTCCCTGCTGTTATTGGCCATGGATGTGGGTCTGTGGCCAATAGTCATCATTCCCCTGGACTCCTTGAAATGGTCAGGACGCGCTCTGCACCTGGACCCTCAGAGGGGTGTGTATGAGCCCCGTCCAGGTGCCTGCTAAGCCCCCCAGCTCAGGAGCTCAGGGCTCCCCGAGGTCCAGCTGGGAGACAAGTGCGTTCCCAGGGCCGGCGATTTTGGAGGAAGGATGCCCTACCACCCTGGGAGGTGTGTCCCCCTCATTACCTCTGCAGGCGGTTGGCCTGCCCTGTGCCCGCAGCCTGCCCTGGCATGAGCCCAGGGCACTGTCACAGCTTCTCAGAGGACTCACTGTACTTACTATTGAGGCAGTAGTTCCCACACTCTGCCAGGTGCCAGCATGAAACAGAACAGGGAAGGTCAGAATCTCACAGTCATTGTAAAATCCCAATTACTTTGGTTGCAGATTTCTGGGAACCAGCCTTGCTGCCCTCGTGGAGCCCTGCAGGAATTCACATTCCTCTTACGGAATGTGAATCTGATTCCCAACGGCACCAAGTCACCCAACACGCCTCGCCAGTCCCAGCTCACGAGGGGAGGCGCAGGTGGTGGTGGGCCAAGAAGATGTGTGTAATAAATTATCCAACACCTCTGAGGCTCCCCTGAGCTTGCGCTGACGGTCCCCATTTAATCTAAACCTGGAGAAATAACTCCTTGCTGAAGTTACTTACCTTGTCAATGACCATTTATTTTCTTGGCTCCAGGTTACGTGTGAAAAAGGAATGATAAGCCAGCCAGCTGCCTCTTTTCTCTCCCTAGTGGAAAATATCACCCTAATTCCCACCCCACCCCCTTTGCAATATTCCAGAGCCCTGGTGATGTGGTGATTAACAAAGAGCAGGGGAACGCTCTAGAAATGACACCACTGAATACAAAAATGGTGGAAATATACTCAGTGTCGTCACTGAGTGGATAAACATTAATTCCGTCCTACAACATTACAGCTAGAAGTGACCATCTAGCCCTTTCTGGCCCTTTGTGGTTTGTTTAAATATTGTAAGCACAGCTATATTTGATCCTAACCCTTTATATCTGATTTCTTCTACATTGTCTTTTTTTCTGTGGTAAAGGCACGAGTCGAAAAGTGTTTTGGGTGCTTCCTCACATTTAGACCTAAAAGCTCGTGCCATCTGGTAACACAAATAATACCCCAATGAATAGCAGCCTGCAAGCTAGGCAAAGCATTTTCCACTGCAGGGACTTGAAATTCCCAAGGGACCATGACGAGTTAAAGGGAGCTTGCTGGCTCCTTCATACAGTCCCAGGACCAGTGAAGGAAGGACCTGGGGTGGTGTAACCTAGCTTTCCCAGCAGCCAGGACTCCTCTCAACAACCCCCTGAGACATGGCCATCCAGCCCCAGGGAACACTTTCCACGATGGGTAGCTCTGTCGCCCATAGGGCAGCACCCTCCCCTGCCAGACAGCTCTACTTGGAGCAGATGTCTTGGTTCCAAGAAACTGACTCTGCAGCCATAAAGTAAAGAACAGCAAAAAAAATGCTTTTCAATACTACCAGTCTTCAGCTATCTAAACATGAACATCTAGGTTGAACACCCCCCCCCAAATTTTCCATTGTTTATGATACACCATCAAAAGAAAACAAATTCCCTGTAGTATGCACAATTTCTATGTTTTATTCACTTGTGTTTTTTCATACTGAGTTTTCTTAAATTATAGCCCATACTTAATGATGCTATGTGTTTTATGCACTGGGACCCCTCTCCCCGGCCAAAAAAAAAAATCACCCAAATCAGACCCAGCAATACGATGTGAATTTACTAAACACAACATAAAATGTCCAGAAGGTGGGAGATCAGTATAGGTCAGGCAGGTTCCCATCTTTGAGGACTGCGCACCCCTGACAAATGTGTGACCTAAGCCATTAGCTTTTGGTGTCGGTAGTGAGTGTGGCGCAGCTTCAGCTGCTACAGAGAAACAACCCCATCTAGTGGCCTGCAGGGTCCTGCATGGTCTGAGTCCAAACTCTAATGCAGGGAAGGGAAAGAAGGACCGGGCTCAGAGTTCTTTCCCAAGTGGCCTGTCTGCTATGGGCTGGGGGAACCCCAGGAGGAAACAGCTGCATCCTGCACCCCTGTCTTGGACACGCAGAACATAGCAAATGCGCTAAGTCCCACAGAAGAGACAGTTGTTTGTTTACCCAGGATTACCCAGATTTATTAGACCCCAGAAGCCCCCTCCCATTTTGTGCCTATGAATGTATGTTGTCTTGTCTCTCTGTGTGAGCGCAAAACAGCCATCAGTATTCCTTGGAACTTAATTTTTTACATGTGCTTCGTGGAACTCTGCTTTAACTTGTTAGTAACTTAAATACAAGAGCCCCGAGGGACTGGGACACAGGTGGGTAAATGTGGATGAGAGCAGAGAGAAAGAAGACAGAAATCTCTAAGGATGGGGAGTATCTTTTTGAGGAGGGCGGCTTTTTGACACTCCTCTGGTGAGATGAGAAAAGGGCCTCGGTACTGGGGTACAGCATGGGGTGCTGAGGTTTGAGGTGGAAGAAGGCACCTAAGAGTGACAGCCCCCAAATGGAAGGTGAGGGGACCACCAAGCCCTATGGTTTTTGCTGGTACCTGAAGTCGTGGCTGGGAGTTAGAAGACCCTCTGGCTCCTCCTGCCCCAGCTGGGGACAGAGAGGCTCACTTTTCTGCAGTTCAGTGGGAGCCCGGTGCCCACCTCCATCTGGGCTCAGGCTCTGCTCCTGCCTCTGATTTTGCCAGAGACAAAGGGCAGGATGGGGGTCCCAAAATCCCCTCAATGTTCTGATGGTCTGGGAGCCTGGACCGCTCCAGGATTTGTCTGAGTTTCTGGCCCCAGCCCGTCTGCACCACCAAGAGGTGAGAACAAGTTTCCAATCTCCCAATTAGGGTCCCAGTGGAATTTGCCTCTGAGGAGGGTAGAAAGAACCAGACTCACTGAGGATCCCAGAAGCTAATTTCCTGACGGAGAAGGTGCGCCTTGGTAAGGACTGAGCAAGGCCTGGCGCGCTGGGGATTTCTACAACATGCTGCCCACTGTAAAAGGACTGCTTTAACTTCTGTGGGGAGTGCTAGGAAAGGTTCATGCTTTTGAAGCATGATCTGTTAATCAGGGAGGGAAACAACCCTTAAATACATGAGGCTAAGAATCACCTTGCTGGATCAGACAGGATTCTCTTTGACAACCAAGGATGGCTTCTAACCATTCTTTGTCTTTCTCACGAAGAATATACCCCAACTTTTAGACTGTTCTCCTTCATCTCTGTGGAACCAGCTCTCCTCCCTTTATTTCCGATCCTTACTCAGGACTAGATGCTCACCTCAAAAGTCTGTCTGGTAAGTGTGCACCTCTGAGAGCCTGCTGGGGCCTGGAAAAATTGTCCTTAACAGTCCTAACCTGCACCCAGAGTCCCATTAATCCTCTCAAGCCATATAACAGGAGAAGAAATTATGTGATACAGGCCATGCCTCCTATATATGAATTTTCTTAGGATTGGCAACAGCTGCCATTTTGCCAGAAACACCATCTTTATTTCAAAGCACAAGGAAATACTGATATAACACAAGGACAGCTGATGTTCTGTCTGGGTTTTAATCTTGGCTCTAGCCTAGGATGTTGCAGAAAAAGAGCCCTAAAAGCCCCCCAGATCCCCCCTGCCACTGTCCATTCCCTTGGATCTTGCCAGGAGGCCCAGGCCCTCATCAGCGATCTGACTCTTCATTCTGGGGAGATTTATTTCTCATTGAACCTGAACCTACAGTTACAAAGCTATACACGTGAGCACTTTATATCTGTACAGCTAATGTTCTGTAACGGGAAAGGAGGGTTAACAAGATCACAAATTATCCTTTCCTTCCTCCTTTAATTCCCAAAGCTAAATGTTCACTTAAGCTTGGACTCTATATATTGACCATTAGTGTTAGCATATGAGGCAGGAGCAAGGTTGAATTTGCCTGCAGTAAAATTGAAGACCTAGGAGATTCAAATGCTGATGTGTGAAATCCAGATCCAGTTTTCTGAATGAACGGGCCACTAGAGCTAAACCTCTTCAAGTACATGCTGTTAGCTAAACAGTGATTTCCTCGTTAGAATTATAATCAGGCTCATTCACAAATGTTCTTCTTCTTTGGGGGTTCGTCACCAAGGTGAGCTATGTTAATAAACATATTTCATATGATTTGCCATGCAGGTTTCAAAATTCATTTCAGTATACTGCTACTTAGTCTTCCAGCTGGAAAATTGGCACCTTTCATATTTTCCAAGACTGCTGCAAAATAAGCTCTCCTAGCACCCCATGTACCGAAATATCTACCTGTTTTCCTCTAAACCCCACTTCTAATAAAAATCAGGAACCTGGAAACAAATAGGAAAGAGAAAGAGCACGTTCCTTCACTTAGGATGGCTGCCTTCTTTCCTTCAGGTCTGTCTACCTTTTTTAATTAGTTCCCAGACAGGTGAAGTCACCTGGCATTTTAACAAGAAGGCCCACGTGGCCTGACATGACACAGTTGCACAACGCAGGCCTCCTCCAGACCCACCGTGGCCTCCGCCTCCTTGAGCTGGTGTGGAAAGCTCAGTCCAGCAGGGCCTGTGGTCCGGGACCTGCTCTGCTTTCACACAAGGGCAGGTTGAAAGCTGAGCAGCTCACAGCACTTGCTGGTGCATTTTATTTTTCTCACCAAGAATAATAATGCTTAATATTGGTTGAGTACTTACCAGGCATTCTTCTAAGGAATATGCGCTGCCTCATTCTTCTTCTAAGGAATATGCATTGCCTCACTTAATCTACGCTACAATTCTCTGTGCTAGACAATATTGCTCTATTACTCCCATTTTACAAATGAGGAAACTGAGGTACAGAGGAAACATATACAGCATGGAAAATAGCAGTCTACAGAAGGTTATTCATATTTTTGTTTGGAGCAACTAACGTACAGTTCATATTTTGCCATACTCGGCAAGATTTCTCAGATTTCTCTTTACAGCATTCACAGGTAGGAGTCAAAAATATTTAGTCAAGATATTTATCCGTCTATGAAGCCCAGGCATCCACCTGTCAGGATAGGCTCTGGGAGTGGCTCAGATGTACGAGTCCTGGAAAACTCCCTTACCCATATTATGAGTTAAACTTTTTTTTTTTAATTTGGCTGCCCGACCAGGGATCGAACCCGGGCCCCAGCAGTGACAGCGCGGAGTCCTAACCACTGGACCAACAGGGAACTCCCTACGAGTTAACCTTTTGATTGCTAGACCATGAGGGGATTCTCAGGCAAGGAGCCATGGTAGGTTGGGGGAAGGGGGGGGAACTATTTACTTACTGTTTACAGAACTGTTTCAGCATTTTAATTCTTATTAAATAATTATAGTAGTTTATATATAATTCATCATCTAATATGTTATTGACATCACTGATAAAAATAATTGGTATGGCTGTCCTGGGGTTATCAACTGGTCCCCCAAACGGTCTGTCCATTCCCTCTGCTTCCAGAAGCAGCACCTGCGTCCCCTCTCCCCTCCCCTCCCCGTGGTGTACCTTTCTGGCAGTGCAGCCCCTCGAAGCCCAAGGGACAGTCACACTCATAGCCCTCCTTCCTGGGTCGGCAGCTGCCCCCGTGGGCGCAGGGGGCTCCCACACAGGGGTGGGCTGCATTCTCCACGTTCACGCCCCACGTGAAGTCATGCTTCACGTGGATGGTCCGGTCATTCAGGATGATCTTAGGAAAGAAAATGTAAAGAAATTCAGGAATTCAGAAAACGTCTTTTCGGTCTTCTACAGCTTTCCTCAGCTAATGTGAACTATGCCTAGTGAGGGAGCTTTAAACAAAAGAGAAGAAGTCCGGTTGCTGCTTTTATAGTCTCGTAAGTGACACAGGAACTGAAGTGATTACATCTGGTGTTTGGGAGTTTCTGCATCATTTATAAGACTATACACGCAGCTTCCTCTGTCTCTGGAAGACCTGGCTACTCAGTGAGGTCGTAAAGAAGTCCCAATAACCACAAAATTAGGGTTCTAATTCTGCATATTAGAATCACCCGAGGTGGAGGGGGGGGGGGAGGGTTAAGAAATATACTCATGCCCAAGCCCCACCCAGATCAAGTGAACCAGAATCTCTGTGGGTGAAATGGAGTCATCGGTAACTTTAAAAAGCTTCCCAGATGATTCTAAGGTGCAGCCAAGGTTGAGAGATGCTGCTAATAAAGCGGAGTAAGGAAGAATACAACACAAAATGCTACGCAGGCAGGAATCCAAGGGCGGGTGATTGCGTCTGGAGGTGGTGGAATTGTACTGCTGTGTCCTCCTGGCCAGAGTTCTCTGCAGCTTCTCCCAGCTCCACCAACTCGGCCTCCCCAGTTGCCCCCCTCCCTCCTGCTTCCTTCCTCCCCTGACACTCTGGAATCCCCTTCCTCTCCACATCCTCTTCCCTGGAGTGAAACCCAGGTCACATTCTTAGCTCTGCTGGGCATATTCACTGGACAAGAGAGCGCTTTGCTTTCACCCCTTTTCCCTGCCATGGGGCTCTAGTGAAACTGATGAATTACAGGGCGAGGTTACTGGTCTCCCCAGCCACAAATAAACGGAGTGTGCACTGGCCCTGAGCTGTTGGTATTTCAATGTCTCACAGGCTTTGCTGAACTCAGAGACAGAGAGAGAACATGTCCCAGGGGAAGGTCCACCATGCAGGGGGTCCTAAGAGATTAGCAGTGGCACTTCCAGCCACTAATCCATGTTTCCACAGGTTTGCCTAGTTGTTAGGGAGTGTCAGGAGAGCTGGGAGAAAACTTTTCCCTAGCCCTGAATCTCAGAAGCTGCCAGACAAGAGCCAGAACCTTTCCGCAGTCTCCTCCTTTTCTTGCTGAGAATGCAGGACTTGAACAAGCCAAGAATGGCGCGGCCCGCTGCAGGATAAGGCAGAGCCGATGACTGGGTCACTGGGAGGGGAGGAGGGCCTTTCCAGGAAGTAAGGAGGAAAGGCTTGTGTGTGCTGTGTGAAGAAGGGGCAAAGCCTGACACAGTAGGAAGGAAGGTGAAGCCTCTTAGCAACTCAGCCCGCTTCCTAATTTCAAACCCGTGATTACACACGGCCGATGGGGGCCGTGTCCCCGCCCCATTCCTGGAGGGACAACGGTCCGAACTGAGGTGTCACTGATATCACAGTGAAGCAACAAAGGGAAGCACACCAGAGAGAGGAAATATTGACTGGGATACAGAGTACAGAGTCCCAGGGGCCCTTCCCAGAGTCCAGATGTGCAAATCGTGAGAGGACCCTCTCTCACCGTCCCTCTGTCATCTTAGCCTCTCCTTACTTTGCTGCAGGTCTGAAAGGGATCAGTGGCCCCCATTCCCCCAGTGGTTGCTAAAGGGAAACAGGACGCGGCTAACATCCAGGAACCGGATGTGCTTTTCTTCAAATTCTTTCCCCCCAGTGTTTAGTGGTCCTGGAAATCTGGGTTGGTGGGTCAACCTGCACATCTGTTGCAGACAGAACATAATCTCATGACTGGTGAGATCATGGGCAGCCCCAAGAGAAGGAATAAGAGACAGATATGAATGGGGTCAGCATCCTGTCTCTTTTTACTAGCTGAGTGGATTTTTTCCAGACCTTCTATGGAAGGGCTCTAATCTGTGCTCAAGAATATGGTTACATGATTGATGAACAACTGTTAAATCATGGTGGTGGGGATGGGAGTGGAGGCGGCGAAAACAATTGGGTCTTGCCTTGAGCAAAAAGCAAAGTGACCCCAAAGAGAAGCAGGAGTCCCTATGAAACTCCATCCTCTTCCTTCCCTTTTGTAGAAGTGTCTAGAGCGACCTGGCGCCAGGTGCTTCCCTCAACAATCCCAGGATATTTTAGTGGATGTGTTGTACAAATTCATCTTCACTGAGTTGCATTCATGGGATGTCTGCTGGATCTAGCTAGGAGCAGACGTTATAAGAAAGTGGGGTTGGAAAGGTATGCTCTGAGCACTAAAAAATATAATCTTAAAAACGTTAAAAGTTTCTCCAGCTTTCTTTCTTGGGTGCAGCAGGTTGCACTGATCACAGTCTTCAGTTCCATTGTCTGCAGTCAAGGTCACACAATACACATGAGGAAGGGAAGCCTGTACCTTCTGGATGCTCCCACTGAATGGCTTGAGGATGCCTGAGTTCTTCTTCACGTCATCATAATTGGGGACCCCACCAATGAAAATGTCCGAGTTGCACTTAATCTGGGTGAAGCCTCCCTGCCAACAGATGAAAAACAAAACACGGTGCAACTTCAGAAAAAAAATGGTTAAGATTACCAAAGGTACCTTTGGTTCCCTGTCAGGGAGCAAATGGCAGAGACAGTCTCAAGACTCATCCTGACAATCTGTCTACACATTGACTTGACCTTTGCCTTGTTTTGCATTGCTACTTACCACCTGTTTGAAAGTAAATTTCTTGACATTTCTGAGACTCAGTTTCATCATCTATAAAATGCGAGCGAATATGGTAGACTGTTCTATCATCAATACCCCTCTCCCTGCAGGAAGATTACCTCCAACCTGTCAGTCTCAAGTGGGGTTATGTAACTTGCTTTGGTCAATAAAGCATGAGCAGAAGAGAAATGAATCACTTCTGGGCAGAGGCTTTCGGAGCCAGGAGTGGTTCACCATGCCCTCTTCCCCCATGCCCTGTTCCTTCAGCCTGGGTCTCAGATTAAAGCTGCAGCTGACCATTGATGGACATGTAGTGTGAGTGAGAAATAACTCCTTATTATAAGGTGCTGCTATTTTGGGCTTATGTGTGCCTGACTGCAGTACAGTCTAGCCTGTCCTGGCGGCTGAGATTCCACTGATTTAGCACTTTGCCTAGAGTTGGATGCAGGATCTGCGTTCCAGTATGGCAGCTATTGTTATATTCACTAATGGTAAAGATAGAACCTCTTTAGGCCAAGAGAAAGGGAAGGCATGGCAGGTGGGAGGCATTCCTTGTTATCAAATACAAGGGCAGAGAAACTCTTTTCCAGGTTCTCAAAGAATTCCCCATTGTCAATCCCCAAAGGCTTCCCCTGCTTCTGGTCTTTTCAACAGCCTAAACCCAATGGCTGGGCTAGATAACAAGCTGTGTGTGAGACGTAATGTCTAAACTCCTTTAAACATGAGTCTTAATTAAGCAAAATGTTAAAATGTCCTAAGATAACATACAAATTTGAGACCTCTGGGGGTGAACACACTTTGGGTAACATAAGTTATTGTTTCCTTTGATTTATGATCAAAAGAAATACAAACAGTAGCAGCATTTAATTATTTAACAAATATTATTGGGTACCTACTATGTCCCAGGTACTAAGTGCTGCACAAACAACAGTAAATAAGAAAGCCCAGGTCCCTGCCCTCCAGAGGCTTATGCTGGGGTGAACACAGACAAGTGACCGGGCAGGTAAGATTAACCCTTTGAGGACTGTCCAGGTGACTGTGGGTGCACCTGGCGGGGAGGGGGCATCGCATACTCTACCCCGGACATAGGGAGTGGGGAGGTGCACTAGGAAGAGTTAAAACTGAGAAAGAAACTGGACAAAGTCAGGGCTTAGAGGGCATGTAGGTATAGGGCAGAGGCAGGGAGGGACCAGATCATGCATGGATAGAAATGTGCACTTCACCCCAAAAGCAATGAGTTTTCAGCAGGAGAGAGAACAGTCAGACTGTGTTTTAGGAATATAACTGGCCAGAGGGAGGAGAATGGATTTGGGGTCTGGTTGGGATGGAGAAGAGGAGACAGAGAGGAGGGAGCTCCATCTAGGGGAGCGCTCACAGTGGCGGGGTCCAGCCAGGTAGAAGCAGAGAGGTCTTGGATTAAACAGATTGAACTGCCTTCCGTCAATAACCTTCAGGCAGCTTCGAGGGTTCTTATTTAACTAGCGGGGAGGTGGAGGGGGGTGGTCATCAAAGAAGGGCTTTCGCGAATTCTTGTGGGCCGATGAAACAGAGAGCCAGACAGGAGCTGTCAGCACACACCCCCATGAACCCATCTCCATCTTGTCTTTAAAATAAAATACTAGGAGGAAAGCAGGAAGGCTGCAGGGTCAAAGGGATTTCAGAGAAGCAGGCCGTTTTGAAAACGCTTGCAGTTTCTTGGTTGGGTCCAGCGAAAGGGGCGGGGTCTCGTGGAGAGAGAGGCGTCCCTTTGCCTGCCCATCAAAATCCTCCCCCGCCACCGGCCGGGGGGATAAGAGGCGGGGCTGCAGCGGCCACGCCCACGCAGGACCGCAGGAGATAAACAAACAGACCCACCAAGGTGGGCCTGTTCTGCCGTGGGATGCTCTGGGCCTGGATCTGCCGCTTCCGTTCGGCTGCGAGTGGTTGGAAAACCTGAGCAAACGCCCTGGTTGGGTTCTCCTGAAGCCCTGGGAAGCACTGCCTTTCCTCTGAGTCTGCACAGCTTGGCTCACCTTGCGCTGTTGGTGTTTCTCAGTGCAGCCAGCGATCTGGCCTCGAGTGTAGCCCGGACACTTAGGGGCTGGGTTAGCCCCCAGCAGTATCCTCTAATCCCTGTCCCCACCCGTCTCGAAGCTCCAAGACCTCTGCCCCTGTCAGCCACACCTTTGAACACGGTATGTACGGACAGGACAGCTGGGGGGGCAGAGACCCCTGCGGGGTGATCTGATTAAGGTTTAACTCCTGGAGATCAAGCACTGGGCCTTCCCACTCCCGTCTCAAGGCAGCGTCACAAGAACCGCCCTCAGGTGCACACAGAATAGCCACGCCTTCCCTCCCACATGCTTATACTGTTTCCAGGTGGGCAGCCCTCCCGTGTCAGCTCCATCCGTGCAAATAGCCAATAGGGAGGACACTGGTTTTACCATATTGTTTAATTCTCATTCCCTGGCGTGGTAGTAACAGAACCCGAGGTGTGGTTTCTACCTTTGTGTTACCTCTTCACTGTAGGATCCCAATGGTAAATGCTGCCTCCTGAAGAGTTGCTTATTTAGAATCAAAGGCCTTAAGCCCACTATTTACAAACACACCCGTCCTAAGTTTTTGTTACTGTTTTACAGATGTTGGTAACTAGGGCCTAAAGCGATACACTGCTTTTTTGAATTTATATTATTAAGTCAACACACAGTCAGATCTATGCTTGTGAGCTTCTAATCTTGTCTTGGACTAAAGTCAGCTGTTAGAGTTTTCTGGATTGTACAAGAAGTGACTCCCATTCTCCCTTTAAAATCCATTTTCCTTTATTCATCTCCCTTCCTTCTTCCCTGCTTTCCTTTCTTCCTTCCATCTTTCCTCCCTCCCTTCCCCTCTCCCTTCCTTCCTTCCACAAATATATATGGGATATTTTCTAAGGTACTCGCCTCTTGAAGCAGAGCCCAGTTTCTGATTCTTCTAATTCCCAAGGAGGTCCTTGATTCTGATAGGACCACCCACCATTGTTGTCCCCCAAGCTCCCTTCTTGACATGTGTGTCCTTCTTTCTTCTCTCCTCCTCAACCAAATACCTCTTACCACCAAGAGTCCCTTTTCCTTCCTTTTCTTTTTTCTATCAATTCATTTTCTTATCAGAACACCCACATTCATCAATGCTCCCTTTAAATCTGTGATGCACAAAATGAAGACTGTTGTAATGAACATCCTGGCAAATCTAAAGTCCCCTCTGTTTTAGGGGTCTGTAAATTTCGTGTGTGTACAGAATCGCAGTAGGTTATAGTTTAAAGCAAATCTCTCTTATCGCTCCTTAAAAATGTCATTTTCCTTTGAACATGACCTTGGAAATAAAATCATGGATGAAAGTTATAAACTTGAGTGGAAATTCTGAGCTCTTGAGGTTATTATGATAGTACACTATTAACAATAAGTAAAGCTACAAAGTGCTGATCATATGCCAGGTTCTGTGGTGTTTTATAAATACAGTTATTCTAATTCTCACAACTCTATAAAACATCATTATTGTATCACCATTACCCCATTTTTTAGATGCAAAAACACCAACTTGGGAGATCGAGTGGCTGGTCTGAGTTCACACTATTGGTGAGGAATGGAGCTAGATTTTGAACCCCGTGAGTCTGGTTTCAGAGTCTGTGTTCTTGTCAGCTGTGCGACCACCCCATCTCTGGTCCTGCCTTGGAGTTGTGTTCTGAACTACCTTATACACCAACATGAACAAAGGCAGAGGTTGGGAGGCATGGAGGTAGGCAGGCAATTTTCTAAGCGCTACATTTGTATTAGCTCACTCCATCCTTCCAACCGCCCTATGAGGCCCCTCTTATTATCATCCCCATTCACAGTTGAGGAATTGCAAAGTTAAGAAACTTGCCCAGTAGGAAGCTTGGTTGTTAGCCCAGGTAAACTGGCACTGTGTTTAATCATTATGCCACCACTTTCATCTCCAAGACAGGAAGGAAATAGTAACCCCATTCACATAAGCCATCAGGAGGTGACGTCCTTCTTACCTCCGCCATTCCCTCCACTACCTTCTGCTTATCCACCTGTAAGATACCATTCTTCGCTGTGCGAGACACGTGCAGCTCGTGCCAGTGACCCAGGGTGAGGGGCTCTTCACTCCTGTTGAAGGAAGGAAACTGAGCATGGGTTAGCGTCACTGGCGTTAGAAATAATGTCCACCAATCTGGCTCACATGAAACGTGCCAACCTTAGGCACCTCACTCTCTTCAGCAAAAAGAAAAACCTTCTTTCCTTATTGGTAAACACCGCAGTGCTAGCTCCATTTATTGGACCCCTTCATGGAAGGAGTAAGTATCTCACTTATCATTTTACTTATTCCTTACAACAAGTCTGAAATGGGGGTAGGATTAGTCTGGTTTTCAAGATGAGGGGTGACATGAGGCTAAAATGTGATCAGAGTTGCATACAAGCTTTGAAGAAGAGAAAATTATATAGGCTATGATGCATAACAGATTCCTTGATGTACTGATGTCTGTAGCATCCTCTGAAATGCATAAAAAATAAGATGGATGGATGGATGGATGGGGAATATAAGGATAAATAGATACATGATAAAGCAAATACAGCAGAATGTTAATTGTAGACTATAGGTGGTGGGTATAAGGATTTTACTGTACAATTCTTTCAACTTTTCTATATGTTTGAAATGTTTCATAATAGAATACTGGGGGAACAGTTTCCATGTTGTCTGATATTGTGAAAAGGATTAGAAGTACTTTAAAAATTCAATTATTAATTCAAGATGGAAACGAAGTTTAAATGATATTGATAAGAGTTTTACATGTTACATTTTACAGCGAGGTGTGTAAAAGGGTATAAGTATTGCATTTGTGTTTCTAAAGATGTCTATATAGTTCCTGGCCTTCACTGAACCTCCCAATTATTTTTTGATCCTGGATCATCTTTAGAAACCCACCAGGAATACCAATGGGCACAATTATTGAAAGGTCTCCACCCCCTCACTTGATTTTTTGCTCTGGCAAATGCTTTTGCCATTTGTCCTTAGCAATTAGAATTTAATCACCTTGGCTCAATCAATATGCAATAAAGATCCTGTTCAGCAGCCCGTCTCCATAATAACTAACGGCGCCTGAGCCTGTTGTCGTGTAGAGGTCATTCCCCGTCGACACGCTGCTTCCCTCAGCGGAGTGATACTGATCGTGGCCATCATGAGCTCACTGCAGTTGTCTCGAGTTTTGAATCAAGTTCATCATAAATCAGACCACCTTATCCTTTTCCTAAAGTTAAAATGATTTGGCCAATTCCGCAGCTTCCTGTAGTTGAGTCTTTCGCTGAATTGTCTTAATGAAGCAGGAAGTCTTGGAACTGGTTTTCAGAATAAACATCTTCCAAAGGGCCGTCTGAAACACTAACCGTGATCGGTGTTGTCAGTTACACTGGAGAGGGGATGGCCCAGGGGAGCAGACGGTGGTCTGTTCCTTGGAATCTCTGAGTTCTTGCCTCCTTTTCATCACACCTAATACTAAAGAATTCTTTTTCCAGGCGCCTTTCCTGACAGGCAGGGAAGCAATAACTCATGTGAAAAAAAATGAAAAACACCTCTTGTCAAAAATAGAAACAGAATTATGAAAGAGGGAAATGCTGGACTTCTAAGGTTCCACTGTGACCCCATAGCTGGAGCTGCCACTGTCGAGGTGCAGGGGGCAGGGGGCAATCTGTGCAGGAGGAGGGCTGATGAGCCCCGACCCTCCCCAGCCCTTTCTGTTCATTCCTTATCCAGGAAGAGGCCATTTGAAAGTACAAGGTGATATTCAAGGTGTCTTCCTTTCTCGACCTGACAAATAGTTCTAAGTGAATTGCTTAGACTGTTTTGCATAATCATATGTAAATTGAATCAATTAAATACCCACCAAAGTTGTCTTGAGACATAGGATGTTCTTGCATAACCAGAGGTACAAAAGTGTTTGTCCATTCCCCACGTGGGAGGGCTCACTGATGTGTAGGAATTCAGCCCTTAAGGACAGAAATGAACTGTCCTTTTAAAGAACTGTTGAAACCTAATGCAGTAAGCACTTCCCATCAGCCATGAAATATGATCAGCAATTAAGGGCAACGCATGGCTATAAGATCTCAGCGACAAACTCTTTCTAGAAATGAGTCTAGCAATATGAATTGTGATTCAATACAGCCCGCGATTTCCTTTAAAACAACAACAAAGACTAACCGATTTCTTGCTGCAGGGCACTGTTGAACAAAACACCACAGTGTGTTTCAAAAGCGAAGAAATCGCCAAATGTAGGAACAAGAGGCATGCCTGCATTAGATTAGCAGGCCTCCGGCTTGAAGGTAAAAACTACGCGATGGGAGGAACACAGTGAGAAGAGGGAGACATAAACAAGTAAGAAAAATATCTGCACCTCCCAACTGCAGGCTCCGAGGGGTTCACAAAGATACTGCCACACTGTATGGGAACAATCGATCTGCTAAGTCAACGAATAGTACAAACTAGATAACAGAAGGAAAGTTTTGATAACCCAGAACCAAATCTGCAGACACCAGCAAGCGCTTTAGAAGCACTTAGTTACTCCATGCTATTGAAACCAGTCATCACACAGCCTTCACGAGCACGTTGGTCAGGGAAGGGTCTTTGCAGTTGCTGGTGATTTGCTATCAGCTTCTCTATACGGAGAACAATAAGAGCCATGCCAAATAAGTAGTTGCCACCAAAGAAATAAAGCAAGAGGAAAGTTAAAATTTAAAGTGAGGCCACCCCAATCTATTGATGCATAGCAACGAATGATTATGTGACAATTATGTATTTATTCACGTATGAGCATGTGTAATGTAATGCCACAATGTGTTCACTCAATGCTGGTGAAGAAGTAGGTGTCCTTTTGAAATCCTCTTAATCTAATGGAAACAACTTGTTAAGCTTCTATCAATAGGACGTTTGTGGGAAATAGGGCAGATGAATAATAATTTGATGTTTTTAAGTGATTGTGGCTCTGATACACACTACTTCCAATGGACAAAATAAATAAATAAAGTGAGGTCACCAAGGAAATTTCTGTTCATTACATTTCTATTGGTACTTTGTAAACTAGTTGTTATATATTTGCCCACCAAGTGATGCTCTGAGCAAGGTACTGATTGACAATTTATCACGTTTCTGCTGATTGCGTTGCATGATCTTAGGTGGAGAGGACTGGCTAGTTATTCAAGAAGAGGAAACCTTGCCAGCAGTAGAGCATGATCTCTGGGAAGCACGTCATCTGTATGAATCAGGACAGGTTTCAGAAAAGATAACTGTGTAGGGAAGACAGGAAGAGAGCAAGCTGGTAGATGACAAATTTGTCTTTCTTCAAAGTGACTGTTGTCTGGCTTTTGAGGGGAGGGGGGGCCCTGACGGTCTCAGCCCTTACCTGAGAACACCAGTCCCAGAGCCGCAGTCAAAGCGGAACTCCACGTGGCCCCCTGCCATGTTGATAGACAGGAAGTCTTTGCTGTCCGTGTCATAGCTGTACAGGAGGACGCCGTCATCTGAGTCAGGCCAAAACGTGATCTCAAACTCCATGAAGGAAAGGTAATGCCTGGGCTCCAGCGGCCAGGGTGTTGCAGCGTAGGACCTCAGAGACTCTCTGAACTGAGGAACGGTCAAGGTGAAGGCTGAAAGAACAAGCACGTGGTTAGAAATCCCTCCGTGCCAGAACTAGCATCTTCTTTTCCTCCTGGGTACGGAACTAAACTCTATTTCTCAGCTGCTCGGAAGATAGGTGGCTGGTGTAGCTGAGTTCTGGCCACTGGAATGTGGGTGGGAGGAGTACACAGAATTCCAGGTCTGGCCCCTAAAGCTTCCCTCCCTCCTCCACTTGCTCTGGCTTCCTCGCCTGCTGGCGGGATGCAGGACTCAGTGGAGGACGCTAAGGCCCCAGCAGAGCCACTAGAAGGCAGGCGTCTACGTCCCTGAATGACTATGTGGAGCAGAGCACGTGGCTCCCACGGACCTCCAGTGACGTGAGCAGGGATCAACCTTTAGTACGTTAGGCTGCAGAAACATGAAGGTGGCGTATAACAGCTTGGGCTTACTCTGACTCACAACGCCCTCTTCTAGGTGACAAGAAATTTGAGATTACACAGTGTTAAAAAAAAACTTTTCCCCGGGATGGTGTTTTAGGGCCAAATCTGAATCACTGGCAGAAAAGTTAAAACATGTTCAACCCTGCTTGGTTTTTCCAAAATCTTTTAAATCTTTCAAAATTTCCATTATTATATGTGTGTATTTGTGTGCACGTGTGTGTTTATATGTATGTATACATATATGTGTATATATATAAATATCAATATATACAGTATTGAGAGGTAGAATAATTCAGCAGAACAGTACAAAGAAAAAGAAACATCACATTGTTAATGTTTCTGTGTGTGTACCTTCCCAACATTTTCTCTGGAACCATCAGATATTCTAAGGAGCCTGAGTTGTGAATGCTTCAAATTCTGACACAAACCACACAAATATAGGCTTTTCAAAGCTATTTGAGGGCCAAGATGAGCCCACCAAAGCCTGGCCCAGGAACATCTTAAAGAGAACTTGCCTTTGGCTGGTTTGCCACTCTGACACTTGAAGACACTCCAACCTGGTTAAAGAGAAGATTCTCCCATCCCTCCCAACAAAGCAACATTAATCCCATAAAAATATACGGGACCTTGCTAAAAGTACATTGATGAAAAATTACATCAACATGAATTAACAATGCAGACAGAAATCGCCATCAGCTTGCTTCTTTCTCACCATCTTCACAGTGGCGACCTCTAAATCCCAGGGGACAGAGGCAGATGTAGGAGTCGGCTCTGCTTGCTGTGCAGGTGCCACCATTGATGCAGGAGGCTTCATCACAGATTCCACTGCTGCATTCCCCTAAATACAGAATGGGAATGACAAAGCCCGATTCATCGCGTGAGCCAGTCCAAGCCTGAGCACGCCGACAGCTCACGATTCTGAACAAATACAGTTCACGCCCCACTCCTACTGATTTGCTCCTCTGCACAGCTGCAAACCAGCTTTCAGGAGAAGTGGAACTTCCCTCCATTTTAATTTGATTTTGGTTTACTCTTTATGAAGAGCCACAGGGACGCTTTAAAACATGGTGGACACAGTAAATCAAATAATAAATTACTGGGCGATTTTATGACCACTGACAGGGAGGACAGAGTTGTTTCTGCCTGTAACTCATCTCGCTGTTGTTCTCACAAGAGTGTGTTACCATCCCTCCAATGTCAGCAGAGTGTTTATGTTAAAAGCGTTCTCATTTGTTTGGCCCCAATTACCTTAAGTGCTGCCCGCCTTCTTGGCTGAATGTTGGGTCAAGCAAGATAAGCACAGAAGGAGGTAAGGAGCCTTGTCGAAGCTTATTAACTGGCCTGGACTGTCAACTCCTCTGTCTGGAGCAGGGAGGGGAGGAGGGTGTTCCATGATACCTTAGCAGGGGGCTCCAGAATCTCTACTTCTAAACTCAAGGTTACAGTCTTATGAGGGACAGCAAGGTGACCGGAAGTAAAAAGTGCTGAAAGGTTCAACATCAGATGGGTTAGTTCTCTCTACCAAACACACACCGGAGAGACCCGTAAAGGGTACACTTGGTCATTTCCAAGTGTAGGTCACCAGATGAAGTGAAAGCAAACTGACTTTTCCTGGGCTGCTTTTCTTCCTTTCTTTTGCTTTCCCTTTCTTCTTGTGTATAAGAAATAAATGAGGCAGATGGGCCACAATCTGGCCCAGAACTACAAAGGTGAATCCAAAGCCCCTTTTCTTGGGATGGAGGCAAAGGGGGTGCATCTCTGGTTGAGCCGCGAGGGGTCCAGCTCTGCGTCGCACAGTCTCCAAGGTGACGCCCGTGGGAGCTGGTAGCCGCCCCCCTCCCCCCTCCCCCCCCCCGCCCCCCCGTGAGATGAGGAACCCCCGAGGCCTGATTGTGTCATCTCAGCAGGTGAGTCTCTCATCCTTTCATCATCGGTCATCTGTTTGTGTTGAACGGATCCAGTCTTTTCTTTTCCTAAAGCCTCCTCGGGAGGAGGGGGAAGGGCTTGGCATACTGCGTACCCAGGAGAGGAGACCCCCTTCAGGAGCTGATAACAGGATTTAATTACAGCCCTTCCAGATGGCTTGCCCCTCCAGCCGGGTGGGCTGGCCTCTATGAATTCCAGCTGGGGGCCACTGGAAGTTCAGGCAGAATTGACGGTGGTCTCTTTTTTTTTTCAGCCACAGCCCTGAGAACACTGCCAGCAACCACAGCCTCCATAGAGAGGCTGACTTGAATTTAGAGAGTCAAACTCTCACAGGGCCCCATGCTCCACCGATTTCTGTGGGCTGGGAGGCTTTCTCAGAGAAGGGCTGGTCCCACAGGAAGAAGTGGAGTCCTTGGCTTATCTTAGATACACATGGGAAAAATTATTTCACAAATTTGCTTTGTAACTATTTATTTTTTATAGGTGGGAGTTGACGGGGAGGGGGGTTGAAAGCCAGCCAGAGATGTTTACTTGATGAAAGCAGTGTTTCAGCAAGATTGTGCTGGCAATGGTATGCAAGATAGATTGTGAGCCATGGGGGCGGGAAAGAGGAGAGAAATCCTACGGGGAGGTAAACTGTGGCTGGAGAGGGTGATGGCAGAGGAAATGGAGAGAAAGCGAACAATCAAAGATGGACAGGGCAAGCAGGAGTAGCCAGCTCATTCTAGAAGTTGAAGGTGGAGGAAGACTCCAGCATAACCTCCAGGCTTCTAGCTTGGAAGACTGAAAGGAGAGTGGCAAGAGGAAGGAAACGAGGGAGGCTGGGAACAGGACCTGGCTTCCAGCGAGCAGAGGAGCTGACTTTCGTTCAACTTAAGCGTAAGGTGATGGTGGAAATATCTGCTGCTGAGCCCTTCCTGCACACAGGTGAGGGCTGGAGGGGCAGCGGCAAGGTAGGGGTGACCCTGATACCAAGAACGTATGCGCTCCTTGAGAGAGGACAGGATGGAAGGGCCCCTGGAAATCCCAGGGCACCAAAGGAGGGTGAGGAGCTGGCAGAGAAGACAAAGGGGGAACAGATGAAGGACACAGAGGACCCAGACGAGGTGGGTTCCCAGAAGCTCAGGGGAAGCAAAAACCAAGAGAGAAGTCAAGTTAATATCGCTGAGAGGTCCAGGAGGGGTTTGCAAAGAGAGAACCACTCACAGCTTCAGGAGAGCAGCTTTGCTTGCAGTGGAAGGCAGAACCCCATCACAGGAAGTTCAGACAGGGGGGCTGGAGGGTTGCTGGACTCAGGTTTTGAAAGAGAGGAGAGAAGTCCGCAGGGTTCCCGAATCAGAAGGGTCCAGGGTCACGCAAACATGGCACTGGTTGAAGCTGGAGAGGACCTGAGTGGGTGTGAATAAGCTAGAGCGAGGCGTCCATGAACTTTGATGGGGAAAAACTTTTATCTTTATTTTCCATGATCTCTAACCGGACTTGAGTATTTCCCTTACTTATTAATGGAGGTAACCAATCTCCAGTATTAGCAGTTCTTGTGAATTGTGCCCAGTGGACCTAAGAATGGGGTAAATCACTTTCCATTTGTTACGGGTATCTCAAAACATCATTTATTCTCATCACTCCTTTGACAGCATGGTCGTTATTGTACCCACCATTGAAGAATCCTGTTCTTTAATGCTTTATAAAGAAGCATATACATTACTATAGTAACAGAACTTTATTATATAGCTTTATTTCAATATAATTTTTCCCTATCATGTATATTTATTATCTGCATTTGAAAACATCCTTCTGAGAAGAGGTCCATAGACTTCACCAGACTGCCAAAGGGGTCCATGGCATACGAAAGCTTAAGAAGCCTTGGGTTATTGAGAAGTGACAACCTCGGCAGCAAGGTCCCAGGAACATAGGGAAGGATGGGTGCAGAGTGTAGATGAAAAGGTTAGTTTGAGAAAGGAGAACTCTCAACTCTGAGAGTAGGAGGAAGGAGGTGCCAGATCATGTGTACAGGGCGCTGGCAGGACCGCATCATCAATATATAAAATAACTTTTATTGACACTGATACTTTCTATACACCAGCCGTTACGTAAGTTTATGCAAGATGATGAAGTGAGGGGCAGGAGAGAGATCAGGCTCCCAAGGAGGGAAGAGAAGGCGGAGTGGAATACACTAAGGAGACCATAGGCAGTGAGCAGTCTCCCTGCCCCTCGTCCCCCAATGCAGCACAACAGTGAGGCTTGTCTACTTCCCCTCCTAAAGATCTGTCAAGTGTGTCACCACTACCACCCTGGATCAAACAACCATCACCTCTGATCTGAACTACTGCACAGCCTCCCAGCTGGTCTACATGTCCCCCGTGAAGACCCTTTCCAATACGCTGTCTATAGTCAGAGAGACCTTTCCAAAACACAGGCAAAATCATGAGACCCACCTCCCCTCATACTCCCACTGGGACAGGCCGTTTCCTCTGCCTGGAATGCACTTCCCTCTCATCTCTGCTTTTTAACTCCTACTCTTGCTTCAGATATCAACTTCACATTACAGCCTCAGAAATGCTTTTCCTGACCCCCAGCCCATAAATCTCCCTATTATACATTAGGATTGCACTTCCCCTTTGTAACACTCCAAATTGTAATTTTACATTTATTTGTGTGATGTTTATTTGATCTATCCTAGGGAGAGTTACAACAGGAGGGATGAGCTGAGATCCTGTCTTGTTTATTGCTTTATCTTAAGCACCCAGTGCTGTGACCAGCACAGGAGCTTAAATAAGTATTTACCAAGTGGAAGAAAGAGTAAGAGAGTGATAAGCCACAGTGAGACCCGTGGCCCCTGCAGACCTCATGAGTCTCGAATAACTTGGGAAGTTGGCTCTGTGACACTGCAGGGCGGGGATCCAAGATGGGATTGGAAAAAATGAGTGGTGGTGGCTTAGGTGGAAATAATAAAAGAAACGTCTGGGCCAGAGAATACAAAATTTTGCTGAGATTGCTCACTATTCTAGAATGTGAGTTCACAGAGAATCCAATAGCTGGAAATAATTTAATGAAGGAGATGAGGTGGGAGGGGTCAAGTAATGAAAGGCCCCTTGGAAACAGGTTTCTTGGGTTTGGGGAGGTGGGACAGAGAAAAAACTGTGGTTGAAGCCGGCAAGGCCAAGTTAGAGATCAGAGGGAGGAGCCATGACTTGCAACTGTCCTCACTCTCTTCTGGAAGCCTGCATCTCCACGGGAACTTCACCGCTGCTTCCAAGAGTCCCGTCTCCCCCATGGTGAGACTGCATTTAAGTTATAGGAACTTGGACTTCAAGAGGACTTACTCAAAGGAAAGCAAATATGGAGGTGAGGAAGGCTAGCCAGCCCTGTTCTTGTACCCCAGGGGGGAAAATGGGAAGAAATGGAAAAAAAAGGCCATGTGACCAATGCCTGCCACTAAGGTTGACAGAGAGCAATGGAATAATCCAATAGCTGCCCCCAGGGAGCCCAGAGCCAGCAAGGTGGGTCCTCTGGGTTCATGTGCTCGATGGAGAGGTTAGTATTGTACCGGGTGAGAATTTAAAACGCTGTCAGAAATTTGTCCTTACTCAATTTTACAACTTCTTAACTACCTGTCAGAGATTACAAGACTGCCAGATCTGTCCTTCAAGGCTGTTTCCCTGTTAGTTCAATGAAGAGAGAAGAAACAACTTATACCCTGTGGATTGGTAGAGTCAGAATATTAATAATAATATCAACAACAGGAAACATTTACAACATATTTGCTATGTGCAAGGCTTTATTCTAAGTACTCTATATGCACCATGACTCATCAGGACAAAATAATCTTATGAGGCAGTTACTATTTATAGATGGGGATATTGAGTGTCAAAGAGGTTAACTGACCTGCCAAATCCAGGCAATCTGCCTTCAGAGTCCAGACTCTTCAACACCACAGGAGACTTCTCGTGGGCCTGCTGGTTCTCACCTAACCACAGCGGGAGCCTTTGTAATAGCTTTAGTCACTACTGTTGATTGTTTGCTTTGACCAAGTGATCAATTGAGGGAAAAAGTAACATAGGGAATAACAGGTGGAGAGTAATGTTTTCCTTTCAAGTAAACTCCATCTTTTGTAGTTTTAACAATGGTGTCACCTTTAGGAGTGAGAAAAGTAGAAGGAAGCAATTTGAAACCAATTTGGGAGCCTCTGATGTGGCAGATGTGGTTAAGAGGGCAGGCACTGGTGCCAGAATTGCTGAGGTCACCATTTACCAGCTTTACCACCTACTAGCTGTGTGACCTTAGGCAAGTTACTTAACTGTTCTGAACCACCAGCTCTCATCTGTAAACACGAACACTAATCATAGCACCTACTTTGTAGGAATCTCGAGAAGATTAAAGTAGTTCCGAATGGTGGCTACATGTAGTAGGTGCTCAACTAATATTAGCTACAAAACAGAGAAACAAAACAAACAAACTGTACTTGGAGTCATGAAGATCGAATCCTAGCTCTGACTCAGGAATGGAGAGAGGGAGGAATAGGATCATATGTGGTAAAGCAAATGCAGCCAAATGTGAATGGTAGAAGCTAGATCGTGCGCACGTGGTATTCACCATGCATTCTTTCAAAATGTCATCTTGAAGATGGAGAACAAAGAGACCCAAGAAAGGAACTTGCCATTTCTTGCAATAACAATGTCACATGAGGATGTGATGCTCAGAGTTGTGGCACCATCTTGGGATTATGAGTGAAAAACAAGAGAACCACTGAGATACCGACCCAGAGTTCTAACATCATTGAGTCACTGTTAGGGACTGAACTGTGTCCTCCCAAAATTCATAGGTTGAAGCCCTAACTCCCAATGTGACTGTATTTGGAGACAGGGCATTTAAAGAGGTAATGAAAGTTAAATGAGGTCATGTGAGTGGTCCTAATCCAATCTGACTGGTGTCCTTATAAGAAAAGGGAGAGACACAGGATTCAAGCACAGACAAAAGGCCATGTGAGGGCACAGTGAGAAGGTGGCCATTTGCAAGCCAAGGAGAGAGGCTTCAGGAGAAACCAAACATGACAACACCTTGACCTTGGATTTCCAACCTCCAGAACTGTGAGAAAATAAATATCTGTTGTTTAAACCACCCAGTCTGTGGTATTTTGTTATGGTGGCCCTAGTTGACTAAAACAGTCATTGAATTAACCAACCTTAGAATTATCTATCTGCTGCCTTCAGTGATGGAATAAATGTCCTTATTTCTTTAAAACCAATCCTAGTCTTTTCAACAAATGGTGCTGGAACAACTGGGCTTCCACATACAAAAAAAAAATGAATCTAGACACAGACCTTACACCCTTCACAGAAATTAACTCAAAATGGATCACAGACCTAAATGTAAACATGAAACTATAAAACTCATAGAAGATAACATAGGTGAAAACCTAGATGACCTTGGGTAAGGCAATGATTTTTTAGGTATAACACCAAAGACAGGATCCATGAAAGAAATAATCGATAAGCTGAACTTCATTAAAATTAAAAACTTCTGGGCTTCCCTGGTGGTGCAGTGGTTGAGAGTCTGCCTGCCAATGCAGGGGACACGGGTTCGAGCCCTGGTCTGGGAAGATCCCACATGCCGTGGAGCGACTAGGTCCATGAGCCACAATTGCTGAGCCTGCGCGCCTGGAGCCTGTGCTCCACAACAAGAGAGGCCGCGACAGTGAGAGGCCCGCGCACTGCGATGAAGAGTGGCCCCCGCTTGCCGCAACTAGAGAAAGCCCTCACACAGAAATGAAGACCCAACACAGCCATAAATAAATAAATAAATAAATGTTAAAAAAAAAAAATTAAAAACTTCTGCTCTGTGAAACACAATGTCAAGAGGATGAGAAAACAAGCCACAGATAAGAAAACATTTTCAGAAGACACATCTGATAAAGGATTGTTATCCAAAATAAATAAAGAACTCTTAAAACTCAATAATAAGAAAACAAACAACTCAATTGAAAATGAGCCAAAGATCTTAACAGATACCTCACCAAAGAAGATATACAGATGGCAAATAAACATGTGAGAAGATGCTCCATATCATATGTCATCAGGGAAATGCAAATTACAACAACAAGATGCCACTATGCACCTATCAGAATGGCCAGAATATGGAACACTGACAACATCAAACGCTAACAAGACTGTGGAGCAAAAGGAACTCTCATACATTCACGGCGGGAATGCAAAATGATACAGTCCACAGTTTGGTGGTTTCTTACAAAACTAAACATACTCTTATCACATGATCAAGCAATCACGCTCCTGGGTGTTTACCCAAAAGAGCTGAAAACTTATGTCCACCCAAAAACCTGGATGTTTATAGCAGCTTTATTGATAATTACCAAAGCTTGGAAGCAGCCAAGATGTCCTTCAGTAGGTGAACAGATAAATTGTGGTCCATCCAGACAATGGAATATTATTCAGTGCTAAAAAAAAATGAGCTATCAAGCCGTGAAAAGACCTGGAGGGAACTTAGATTCATATTACTAACTGAAAGAAGCCAATCTATTAAGGCTACATAATGTATGATTACAACTATATGACATTCTGGAAAAGGCAAAACTATAAAGAATATAAAAAGATCAGTGGTTGCCAGGGGTTGGAGATGGGGGGAGGAGATGAATAAGCAGAGCACAGAGGAATTTTAAGGCAGTGAAAATACTCTGTATGATACCATAACGATGGATATATGTTATTATACATTTGTCCAAACCCATAGAACATAAAACACTATAAGTGAACCATAATGTAAACTATGGATTTGGGGCAATTATGATGTGTCAACAGGTTCATCAATTGTAACAAATATACCACTCCAATCGGGGATGTTGATAATTGGGGGGTGGGGGGCTACGAGTGTGTGGGACCAGAGGGCATATGGGAAATCTCTGTACCTTCTCCTCAATTTTGCTGTGAACCTTAAACTACTCAAAAAATAATCTTAATTTAAAAAAAGGAAAATAGAAAAAAAGGATAATCCTAGTTCTGCCCTATTTTGGAGAAGTTCTTTAACTTTTATAAGTCCCAGTGTCTTCATGTGTAAAATAAGTATAATAATAATTTCTACCTCCTCGAGTCAGTATGAGGAGTAAATGAGAGGGCGTCAAGAACGTGTTTGGCACGGTGGTCAAGGATTGGAATGTGGCCATTTCTTTTAGAAGCAAAGAGTACACGAAAGATCTTTCTACATTATTGTGTTGGTTCTTCCACTGGACTGGGTGAGGAAGGGTGAAAGGGCTGAACTGCTGTTGCCTTGTCAGATGAGACCAGGCTACGTTTCATGAAGAGGGCCAAGATGGCAGCAGGACACAACCAAGGGTTTGGTGCACCCTTGGTCTTATTTACCACGTCCGAGTGTTCAGATTCAAGGTCATCATGTCTTCAGAGCACCAACCTCACCCCTCAGGCCCACCTCCCTCCTAAAGCTCTGCATTAACCATCTGCCTAGGGTTGTAGCCCATGAAGCTTCTCCCCACCCTGGCCCAAAGCAGAAAGTCAGTCCCATGAGAGCATCCCACCCACTGGGCAACCACTTACCCACATCAGCCCCGCTGAGTGCCTTCCCCAGCGGCCAGGGCCTCAAGTCCATTCTCTTCCCATTAACAGTGAGTGACTGTACACAGCCTTGAAAGCCTTGGTTTGTCCCCGTTGCTCTCACCAACCAGTAAGCACGGGGAGCCCCACCAAGATAGAGAGGCGTCCGGAAGGTAATTTTACTGTACTGGCCCTTTAAGAAAGATGGAAACAGTAACTTACTACACAAAGTCAAAAGCTAAAACACAACAGATTTTCATGAGGGACATGGTTAAGATGCAATTTATAGCGCCAGTGTTTTCTTCCATCTGTACTTAAGTCATTGTCCTACTGGAAAATTAAACCCACGGTTACCATAGAAAACTCAAGAGAGATTCTCAGAGGGCTGTCTTTCAAGAAGGGATGATTTTGGAACCTAGAAGGTAAGGGAAGGTGGGTTAGAGCCAAGAGCAACCCAACAGGCAGTGGACCATGATGGGCATGCAAAAAAAATTTTCTCTTTCCAGTCCTGACACCAATTTACTGTGTATCTTGGATGGGTCATAGGGCTATTCTGTGTCTCAAAAGGTGATAATACTAATTTTGTGTATACGTGGGCTAATGTTTACCCTTTTACTGTCCTAGTCACCTTTATACTATATCCTGCAAGAGGCATTTGTGAGGGAGAGGGAAATTGCCAAGACTGAGTTGCAAAATATTTTGAAATTTGCTCATGGATACAATTTTTTTAAAGTGTTATTACAGCTAAGTAGGAACATTTCCAATCTTAGACTAAACCACAATCTGGATTGTAGATTTTGAGGTTACAAAATACAGAGCTGAACATTAGGTGGGACAGAATTAAGGTGCTCTTGGTTATTTGTTATTTTTATTGTAGAAATATCTCATTTGCTTGGACTAAAGGGTATAGATGGAGGTTGGGAAAAGGTAGTTATAAAATGCCTAGAATGTAAGTCACTGAAATGTAATCTTTATCCTTTATACTTTTGTTATCAATAAGTAAAACATCTAATCATTGCTTTATCTTTTCTAATGAATAGATAAGAATCATTTGTAAATAGTATATTAAATATGAGCTTGGCAGCTTTAAAGTATTTACAGTGGATTTTAAGGATTAGTTATTTGCCAGCCACTGGCATATAGCTTTCGTTAGACGAATTGAGTGCCCCGTTGGCTTATTTCACCAAGATCCTCAGGATTTACTTCTTCTGGATCCCTTCCTCACACTTCTGGCCCTATTCCCTGATCCAGGACCACAGCAGGAGCCCGACAGCTAAATCCTTTTCTCCTTTTTTGGAACATTAAGTGCATCATAGGGGTGGGTAGCTCCTCTGAAGCTCCCTTCACAACATCCCAGGCAATAGTCTTTGAGCCTAGCCTTTACCTTCCTCTAATGAGGGTTGCCTTTGGGCCTCTGGAGGCTGCTTTGCCTGCCTATGCAGAGAACTGGTGGTATCCTGGAGTTTGCATTCCCCTGGCACAGCCCTTAACAAGTTTTAATGGGTGCTTAAGTGTGAAAGTCCAATTCCCTTGCTTTGGGTTGGCATCACTCCGTGGTTCTACTTACACTCCAGAGCTCCCCTGTGGAATCAGGCTAAAGCCAGACCCTGATGAACTTTGCCTGAGATCTCACTCTTACTGACTTCTGCCCCTCCCCCGCTCATCTTAATCCCCTCTCTTACAGGTTTCCTATGGGATCCCTTTCTTAGTGCATCATTTGCATAAGACTCCTCATCTCAGGTCTGTTTTGGGGGAACCCTGACTTAAGACAGAGTCACTATCTCTTGAGACAGTTTTCTCAAACATTCCACATCTGTGGTCCTGCTTATACAACTTGCTTAGCAAGTCCTGGTAGTAGACAGGCAGATGTTGCCCTGAGTATCCACAAAATTATATGCTTTTTGTAATCAATGCTTACATGCATTAAAATCATATACTCTGAAGGCAATACTCTTCGAGGATTAGAGTCCCTGTTAGAGCACTGCAAACTACACACATAGGCACCAGAATAGAATAGGATTATCACCTCCATTTTCCTAGATGCTATGCCTCTATTAATGCAGCCTATAATTTCTTTAGCTTGTTGTTATCACATGGCCCTATTTATTAACCTTTATTGAATTTCCTTGTTTTAAACCATAAGACATTTACACATGTGTTACTTCTGTTACAGCTTCTCCACCTGTATTCATGTTAGTACTTTGGACCCAAGTTCAAAGTTTCTTTATTCCTATCAAATTTAATTTTAACCATAGTAGGCCTATTGTTCTGGCATTTATGTGATTCTGCAGTGCATTTATCCCATCTTTCCCTTCCTTAGAAATATATGCATATCTGCATAAATGATCTTCCTGGATTCACATTCACTATATTTGGACTTTTGTTCTTTTGGAACCACTGGGATTCAAATGAATGAGATTTATTTTTTCTATTCTTTTTTTTTTTTTATCAGCAAGTCATGACCCTTAATATAACATGTCTTGTCAGCAAAGAATAGTGAAGAGCCCAGGCAAGGAGAAAGCTATACACATATACACAAAGGCTTTCTTGCTACTTTTTTCCTCAGAGAATACAGATACCTGCCTGATTAGAATTACAGGCTCGGTTCCTTGGCAGGTTGCTAATCCCAACTGTTTATTCTAAACACAGTCCTAAAGTTGCTCAGAGCGTGACAAATATGTGAATACCTAGGTGATCTGCTGAGTAGCCCAGCGGTTACGCTGCTTTGCCACTTCCTATAATCATGGCCCCAAAAAGTGGATGAATGGATTACTCCTGAATATTGAACCAAGTGAACCTTTCGGGACGATTTTCTAAAGCCACAGGATTGCAACACCTCTGCCTTAAAAGCAAGCTTTGTGTTTGGCACTAATAATGGCTTCAATTCTTCCAATATGGGCCTTCCTCCACCCCCTGGCATCGATGTCCTTGTAGAAAGAGAACATGTCCCCGGGCACAGAGCTTACTGCACGTCCCTGTGCACCCAGGGCCAGGATGCTGGCAAAGTCCTCCTCCTCCTCGGTAGATGTGGGATGGACACGTGCCCTGAAAGCCCACCTAGAGTGGAAGGCTGGCAGGGGCACATCGAGCCAGGTTGCATGGGTTTGCCATGAAAAGCAGCCCATCTTCCAGGGCTGCCAGCTCTCTGCAGTGGGACCCTGCCAGGGTGCTTGTGGTGCGTGCTGGGCAGGGGGGCAGGGAGTGAGGCTCGCACTCACCTGGGACTGGCCTGTCACCGGGGTGCCGTTGTTCAGCTGCAGCAGCCCATTCAGCCCATCTCTGTAGAGCGTAACCGTGTGCCAGGCCCCTAGTTTGATTTTGGTCTCACTTACGATGATGGCAACCCCAGTTCCACAGTTAAACCTGCGGGGGAAGAAAAGAAAAGGACAATTCTTAGATCAACCAGTTCATTATGTTTTCAGACTCCATGGACATCACTTCCAGGGGAATGGCTTCTTTGAGAGCCAGTCTGTTCCGAGTTAGGTTTACAAATATCAAGAGCTGTTTAGATCTACACACGGAAGAACTAGACGCCTCCTTCCCTGGGACCACCTCAGCCTGGTTGTCTTTAATCTGCCCATAGAACCTTTCAATGTGGGGTCTCCTTTAACCCAATTTTCTCTGCAGCTTAGCTTAGAGAATCCTGGGCAACTAAGATCTTCCCTCTCCTTCTCAGCAATGACCAGATGCTGAACATGGACTCAAGGTGCAGAGAATTAGAGCTTGAGTCATTCTGCTTCTGGGGATTTCTCTGGGGACTTCCCACAACTCCCAAATGACAGGCTCAGTGATGTTAATAAAATGTAAAAAAAAAAAAAAAAGAAACCAAGTCTTCACACTCTTTTTGACAAGCTGGCCAGCACTGCCATCTGTGTTCAGCTGGGCCTGAGTGCAGGGATGGTTTCCATGGGAGTCTCCAGCTCAGAGGGGATGTGGGTGGAGAACGAGCATTCTCAGACAGTTGCATTATTCTTGTTTTTTTTCCCAACCTCCGTATGGCCTGGGGTGCCCTCTGGTCACTATGCCTGACATGTAGGATTCTGACCTTTTCCAGTCAACCTCCAACCCGCCACCATGCCACATCCGCATGGGTTCTGAGGCTGCCGGTGGGGAAGGAAGCATAGCGGGTGTCATCCTTATCAGGATGTGCACTAATTGCAGCCCACTTCTCATGGCCTCCCTTTGTCTCCTGACCCTCAGTGGAGTGGAGTGGGGTGGAGAGGCTCACCCAGAGTGGGGGATCTCAGAATCACGCAGTAGGAGTTGCAGAGATGGAGAGCTGCTACCAGCAAATAACCAGCAGGGCTAGCGGGAGTCAGTCAGATCCTCCAAGGGTTAGATCCGCATAAGGTCAGGGCCACTGCCCCAGATCCTGCTGGCTGACCTCAATCTCCCATCAATCAACGCATTTAGCAAAGGATGCCGGGACAGGGGTGGGGGCATTTTCTACCCCACGTGGGATGCTTGACAGTCTTATCCTTCTTAACCAAAAGTAATTTTTGTGCTAAAATAGTCAAAAGACAATCATGGTTGGTGCTTACTGAACGCTTTGGCTACGGGTCAGGCACTGCTCTAAGTACTCTTATGTTTTAATGCATTTAATCCTCACGGTAGTCCTGCGAGGAAACATGGGCTCGGAGAGGTTAAGTCATCTGCTGACGGTCAGGCCGCAGGAGAATGGTGTCATCAGGATCTTAACCAGTGAGCCACGGAGAAGCACCCAGCTGATCCCCATTGGTTGTCCTCAAATAGGTGCCGTGTGCACCTCCATGAGGGTGGTTAAAACACTCACACGTCCACAGAACTCTGCATGCAGAAAACCACACATAAACTAAAAGTGGCTTCCAAGGTGCGCTGGGACACAAATGATCAGGGCAGAGGAGGTAAGTCAAATAGTCCACCACAGCCGTGAGGAAAGACGAGGATGGGGTCTGAGCCTCTGGAAACCCTTAGGAGGCTATGGGCTCCTCTCTGGGCTCCGTGCTGTCAGCCGTATCTACCGCAGGGGACAAGGAGGAGGTCCCAGCCTTCTTCCCATCGCATCGACCAAAGCTCAGGAGAGAAGGGACTCCATCGCTTTGGCTCACTGCCGCATTCCCAGGCGCTGCAGCGGTGCCTGGTACACTGTGGCAGCTCAAGAAACATTTGCTGGTGAATGAATAAATGATTACAAGGTTCCAAACTCAAATCTGAGGGGTAACCCTGCAATCTTGATACCCCAGTATTTAGTAAACTGGCCCATGCTCATCTTATACACACTGTTCCTTTATTTACAGGGATCCATTGTGTATAGATTTTGTTCACACTATAAAAAGGAAAACGTAACGTAGGGTAGTATTAAAAATCTGAGGGGTTTTTGGCAGGAGTTACCTGAACTGGAGTGAGCGCTGGATGACAGCCAGGGACATGAAATCCCCCCTCCCGTGCTCATTCTCCCCGCAGTAGAGCAGTAAGCCATCCTCCGCCTCTGCCTGTTATTATAGGAACGAAAGGCACACGAACAATGAGCACCTCTTCTTCCATAAAGGGCCCCCTGGAAACACTCATGAATACGAAACTTGAGCATCTCCGCTGCGTTCCTATTTACGAGCATGTGGACTCCAATTACTTCCCAGTTCACTTTCACTAAACAAAGGGCAGCGATATAAACAGTGCGTGAGGAATTTTGCAGTGACGTGAGAGGAAGGTGGTCCCATATCTGACCCACTCTTTACTTGGCTTCATGGATCCACCAGCAGAGGTTCTGGGAAACCATGTGCACAAAGACCGCAGTCACACAGGGGCTGCTCTCATGCTCATCAAATTCTATTCTCACCAAAGAGCATTTTAGTTTTTCCTTTTTTTTAAAATTTCCCATGCGAATTTGCTTCTTTCCTTCCATTAGGAGAACATGACAATACAAACAGCCCATGGACTAGTTTAGTTTTCACCCATGTTGTCTGTCCTAGACTGGGACAGATCATCTTTTGGACCCTCAACACTTTGACCATGACCTGAAGGGGAATTGTTTCCATATCTCCAAACCTTTTCCTGTCATCTGAGATACCCAAAAGAATCACTTTAAGCTGAAGGCAATGAATTCTGATCCACAGCTGATTCAGATCAGAGAGCATCTATTGGGCCCTCACTGTGTGCCAGGGTTGCATATAGTCATTTTTCTACCTGTTCAGTTACAGTCATAATAATGAACGTTGTTTGGGCTTCCTTTAAAAGGAATTTTGGGCTGGAGAATGCACTTATACCTTCTGAAATCCTGGCCTGAGAAGTGTTACTATTATGAGTGTTGACCGAAAAAAAAAACACACAACCTAAAAGTTGAGAATTATGTTTTATTTGGTGGACTTGCTGAGGACTTTAGCCCGGGGAACAGTCCCTCAGAGCTATCGGGCTTAAGTCCTCAGCAAATTTGCTGAATAAAACATAATTCTCAACTTTTAGGTTATGCATTTTTTTTTCAGTCAACACGAGCAACATGTGTGGGACCCAAATATTCTTCCTGGGAACCTTCAGGCCAACCATTTCCATAGTTCAGTAACATACAGAACACACCCTCCCTTTGCTGCCGCCCTTGAGTGTGTAAGTGTGCCCATGGTTCTCGCTAACCTGTGAATGGGTTTACCCCCCTGCTTCCTCTCCCCCTCTCCTCCTCCCTTTGATGTAGCACACTGCTGTGTTAAGGTGTCCAGTAAGCACTCGTCAAAGGATTAATCCTTCTTACCCTAAATTCAAGAGTAATTTGAAATGCCTGATAAGAGTTCTTCAAAGGTTCAAAGGTTACATAGGAGTGGCCAAAGAACTGAGGATACTGTATAACCATATCTGAAAAGAGAAAAAGACAGAATAAAAGAATGCTGTTTCCTTACTTCAAATGCAAAAAATCAGTACACACCATTGCCTGGATGTCATTAAGTAAAAACCCCTGATAGTCTGTTAAACCTAGCTTACCATCTTCTTCACTCTACTCTTTACCCCCAGGATTATCATTCCTGGGGACTTTGAGCTTCTGAAATTCTTAGGGAGAAACTGGATCTTTGGAGATTGTTACTTACCACCCTAAAGAGAAATCAATGGCTTTAAGGCCACTGACACCTGCTTTCTAGCTGTACATCTGTGTAATATAAGTTGGCTCAATTATTATCCTTCTTAACCTTCACGCACATGTTTCTGCTGCATTTTCTTAGTAGAGGTGTGATAAAAGTAAACCCACCCCCAAGATGCCATCAGGATGATTTATTAATTGCTCCAAAAGGACTACGTGTTTGGCACATATAAGAATAGGGCTGCTATCTAACTAGAAGCAATGGAAGTCGCCTCACATTTGCCCTGTGTAGCTAACTAGCTAATTTAATGACTAAAACATGGGAGAAGGGGCTTATCTTAGAAAAAGGACTTGAAGGAACCACGTGTGGATGCAAAACTGCCCTCTGGCTCCCAGTAGGGCCAACACACCACCATGTTCCCCACCCCACCCCCCAAGGGCCTACCTTCTGAGCAGCTCTCACCACCTTTGCCCAGCTTGCAGTGGCATCGAGAGCCCCCCCAGTTGTAGTCATTGACACAAAAGCTGTCAGCAGAGCAGAGAGTTTCATCACAAGACACGTCAAAAAGCCTTGGCATCATAGCCACACCATTCTTCCCTTTCCTCTCCACTGGAGTGGGCTGAGGAGCTACCTCAGTCATGGGGAGAGATGCTGGGGTAGGGGGGACAAGCCTAGAAATGGTCATTGGGTTCGATATGGGCGCCATCTTGGATTCCACCCAAAATTTCTTATTCCCTTCTTTGATAGCAGGAAGCGGTTTAACCTAAAGACAGAGAAGGAAAAGAAGTTCAAGATTAACACAGAGCACAGTAATTAGATTGCCTTATTTATAGCTGACGCCTAATACTTGAAAATATAGTCACTTTTGATATTTACCAAAACCTTGGGATGTACAGAGGGCAAATAGTTCTGACTCCAGTTTATGGATAAAGAACTTGAGGCTCAAGGATTTTAAGTACCTTCTCTTATACTACTCAGAAAATCAGTGCTAAAGCTGATATTATGTGATTTATTATTATTACAATATCACAAAGATGCATTTACCTTGTCAAGGAATTGTTCATTTCCTTATAAAAACTGACTTTATAAAATTTCACTTAGTGGGACTCTAAATATGTTTCTGCCAGATTGTGAAGTCAGCAGGCAAGAGCTGACTACAGAACATCAGCATGGCTGGTACCTAGTTACTATTAATTTATGATCACCTGGTGCCTAAGAGTCAGAGGAAATAAATGTGTCCAAAGCAAATGAGCCAAGTTAAGTAAGTT
Source organism: Balaenoptera acutorostrata (assembly GCF_949987535.1). Lineage (NCBI taxonomy): Eukaryota > Metazoa > Chordata > Mammalia > Artiodactyla > Balaenopteridae > Balaenoptera > Balaenoptera acutorostrata. Next base: position 34,881,860 of record NC_080065.1, on the reverse strand, counting down.
TCAAGTAAAATGTTAGTGGTCCATTGACTAAATCACCTTGTTCAGCAAGGAAACAAAAACACCCAGGTTTTAAAGCAGTACTTTTCGTTACCTCCTCAAAGGAAATATCCAAATCTAAGTCGTCTTCATATGCGTCATCATCCTCGCTGACTTCTGTGTCAGTTATATAATGGGGTCCATAGCTCCCACTTCCTGATTCCTCGGGGCCTTCACAGAGAAAAGCAGCACACCGCAGTCAACACATGCCTTCGCTGCTCCCTTTTTTATGCTAACGCAGCCACATACAGAGCTGTGCTGAATGGATGGAGGTGTATCGGAAACACACAAGGAATTCAACACAAAAGAGGAAGCAGCACTGAGCAAAAAATATGAAAAACATTTCATCTCATAAGTAATCAAGGAAATGCCTGTTAAAACCAGAAGGAGCTGCCATTTTATACTGACGAGACTGGCAAATACAAAAGTTGGGCAATAAAAAATATTACCAAGGATGGGATCAATGGAGACTCATACTCTGATGTTAGGTGTGTAAACCGGTACATCCTCTTTGCAAAACACTTAGAAATATTTAATGAAGTAGAATATGTTCATACCTTTTGATGCGGCAATGTCACCCCAACTTACAAAATCTGGAGAAACTTTTCCACATGTGCAAAGAGACGTGCATAACACATTCATAGCATCAGAATTTGTAATTGTAAAAAAACCCAACTTTGCTATTTTTATAATATCAAGTAATACCCCAAAAATCTATCAACAGGTAATGGATAAATGAATTATAGTATATCTATGGAATGGGATACTATGTAACACAGGAAATGAATAAATGAATATTTAATGAATCAACATGGTTTAATCTCACAAGATTTCATGCAAAAAATGCAAGTTGCACAGGAACATATCCAGTTTGATGCCATTTATATAAAAGTCAACAGCAAGAAAAACTATATATTATTTAAGGATATATATATACAATTGTCCCTCTTCCCTTGGCATCTGAGGGGTGGTTTTGGTGCAGGACCCCCTCAGATACCAAAATCTCCGGATGCTCAAGTTCCTTATATAAAATGGCAGAGTACAGTCGGTCCTTGGTATCTGCGGATTCTGTATCCACGGACTCCACCAACCACGGATCAATATGGACGGCTGACTACATTCAAACTCTTAAGAAAAGTAACACAAGGGCCAAAACTACGTGGGAAAGGTTAGAAGAGGGATATGAATGAGGTGTGACTCACAGGGGCCTTTGATAGTACTCTATAATATTCTCCTTGTTAAGATAGATGCTAGGTACCCATGACTGTTCATATTATTTTTATATATTATATAAAAACATAAAAGTAATACCACATATATATAAAAGTATATATATATATATATATATATATATATATATATATATATATATATATATATATACTTTTGACGTATGAGATATTTCATTAAAAGTTCTTTAAAATAAGAAAGAGACAGTATACTAGAGCAAGCACTCCCACACCCAGGAAAAAAAGGGGCCCTGGGTGGCATCTTGGAGGTCAACCATTTCCATACATCTTAGCAGGACAACAGGATCTTTCAGAACTGGAAGGTGGGCTGAGAAGAACTCATAGGGGACAATACAGGGTATTGTTCTTTGGGAGATGGTCAGATTAACATTTTTATTCAGTTGTCACCCACAAAGTCTACTGACCCACAGCAGTCCTGACTTAGGCTAGACACAGGAAGCCCTACCCCCAGGATCTGAGAGTCCTTCAAAGTGCTGCTCCATAGCGCCCCCAATTCCTCCTGGTGGCTTTGGGTAGGCACAGGTACCAGCTGCCTTCTCTAATCCAGTCACACCGGGCACCTGGCTTTACGGCTGTAACAACTCTGGCAACAGAAACTGACTTTTGTAGGTCATTGATGCCCATTAGTTATTGAATGATTAGTTAAAAAAAAGAAAAAAATGACATTAAAAACATAAATTGAACTTAAAGACAATTCTGCTTTCAGCATAAGCTAAGCCAAACACCTTTCTCACAAAAGCAAACTCACCCTCTTCTAAGCAAAGAGCAAGCAGATTGAACACGAAACTAAAGGAAATGTCAGAAAGGGAGTGTGGGATGCCTGCTCAGGGGGCACGCTGCTGACCGGATATCTCCTCCTGCACCAGGAAGAGGGAGACGTGGTCGGCAGGTGATCCAAAGACATCGGGGAAGGTCCTGTTCTCAGGTATCAGGCACATCTTGGTGGAGGTGTTCTCACCACCTCCACACCAATTCCCCAGTTTTATTTAAAATAGCCCACATGTCAGCTGAAAATTCAAGCCTGTTGATGCCAAATTTATACCTGGATGCCAATTCTCTTAAGCCACCTGCATCCAGCCAGCACAGCTGTGTGCCAGACGTCTTCACACAAAAAGCCAGAGACCCTTGAAAACAGCTTCCCCTCTCTTGTCTCTCTGTATCTTTGTATCTTTCTATTTCTCTCCCCGCCTCTCTCTCTTTCTCTGGGTCTCTTTCTTCTCCCCCTCCTCACTCTCCATTTCTATCTCTGTCTCTCTCATATTTTCAGAATGGATGAATTTCACTAGAAAGAATTCATTTGGTAATAAAATAATTATGTAGCACATGCATGGAGAGACCTGGGTTTTATCTTCAGTAGGCGGACCTCCGTACCTCCAGGGTGTTCACCCTTGCCCTCTGCACATTTTAGCCATTCTTGTACGATTCTCATCATGTCAAGATTCTCTGCATTTCATCTTATAATACTCTATCTGGAAAAAAATTCTTCAAAGACCCCAACTGCCGACAAGATAGATGTCCAGGCTCCTTGGTCAAGAATCCCAACGATCACAACTCCTCTTTTTCCTCCCTTCTCCTATCACCATTATTTATTGAAACCTACTGCCTCTCTCCTACTGACAGGTACTGTTGTGTGCTTCATATCATACATTTCTAAACTTTACAATAATCCTGAAAGGTAAGTGTGGTAAATTTCATTTGGTAGATAAGAAACTGAAGTCAGGGAAGTTAAGTGGTTTGACCAAGATGAAATCCTTTGTAACTGGCCAAGCCTAACTCAAAACCAAATTTGTCTGATTGCTGCTTTCCCAGTGCCTGTAGGAGAAGAAATCACTGTGGAGAGAGGAAGAGCCTGGGATTTAGAAAATTAACATTTATTGCTCATTTTACTGTGCCAAGAGCTTTTCATAGATTGTTTCTATTAATTCTCACAAAATCCTGTGAAATTGGTATTATTACTCCCATTTTACCATGTGAAGGTATAAACTGAAAAAGATTAAATAACTTGCTCAAAGGCACACAGACAATAAACAGCAGCCCTAGATTTATCCTTGGTCTCTTTTTTGATTACATCATGCCACTTACAATCGGACTCCAAATCATGGTTTTGACTCTTTTTTTTCCCCTCTTCCAAAGTCTTAATGGCCAAACTGGTTTACCAGTTGACTTGTGAACACATCTTGTGTTTTCTTACCCCAAGACTTTGGTTAATGCTCTTCTCCACATCACCTTCCTTTTCCCTCTTGTGCGTCCTTATACATAGTCTACCCACCCTTCCAGCTGCATGCATTCTGTGGAGACAGAGCTGAATGTGTATCATCCAAAGACCAAAATCAAGTGATATTTTAAAAAGAGAACAACAGACTCTTCTGGAAAATAAAGGGTGACTCCAGAAACGACGGAGCAGCCAAGGCCTGTAGGACATTCTTGAACCCCTCCTGGATGGTGCCATCCACCCACGAATAAGTGCCCCTAATCATGAGCTCAGAATAAGCTTCCACAGTTTGTTGAACTCAATGGATATTTAAGATGGTTTTTACATCTTCTGGACTCCTGGCCTCAGAATGTTGCCCTTGTGTTTCTCAACTCAATTGTGAACCCCCTGAGGGCAGGAACCATATTTTAGACTTCTTGATATGCCTCCCCATCCTCCATTTAACTAATACTTCACATACTCACCAAAAGCCAAGGCTTCCACCAGGCACGGGAGATACCACCACAGTGCTGCACTATGGTGGGACTTTGTCCTGTCCTGGCCCAGCTGGTCAGGCCTGTTTAAGTGGTGGAAAAATCCTTGTATGGTGAGTCTTTGCCCCCAAATCCAAAGACATTCTCCCCAAACTGCCACCATTCCTGTCTCTTTCCCCAACTCAGAGCTAGACATTTAGAGCTGGAAGAGGACTTAGACACCATCCGGTCCAAAAGTCTCATTTCATAAATGTGGAAACTCAGGCCACAGAAGAGAAGTGACTTAAAACCAAGGTCATGCATCTCATTAGTGGAAAATTCAGGACAAAACCAGACCATATGACCCTTAGTTCAATACGCAAAATAACATACAAATGTTTTGACACCGAGTATCTAAGATACTTTAGCCAGAAGGATATAGAGGAACCAGGGGTTGGAGTGTGGGTAACTGAGTTCTCATCCTGCCCTTTAACCCACCCTAGGAAGTCTACCTTGAAGGAAACTCTTAGAGGAAAGGACCACAAATGCATTGCTGCAGCTATGAAATGGTACCATGATGAGAATGGAAATGACTCCAGCTTCTCTGCTCGTTTTGACAAGTAAAATAAGGCATATATTGTTCAATGAGTAAGGTTCCTCGGTCCTTATAATCATTGCTTCTGTTTGAGACTGCATATAACCTATCTCTTTGAAGCCAGAGGTTACTGCTCAGTTTGGGGAAACAAAGGGTGTGAGATAAGGGTGGGACGAGAATGTGGAATTAGAAGGACTTAGAGTCAAAGACATCTTGACTTTTGTAGAAAGGTCTTGGAGATCAGCTAGCACAAGTCCATTTTACAGAGGAGTAAACTGAGGCTCAGAGAGACCATGTGACTAGCCCACAGAGACAGTTCAGTGGCAGAGCTGGTCTAGAATTCTGGACTCCCGACGCTGTACTCCAATACTCTTTGCAGCATCTCTTCCTGTTTCTCATAATTATCCAGGCTAATTGTCATTTCCCATTTTTAACAGGAAGGAAATGAGCAGAGAGAGGACCAGACCCAGTATGGTGTGAAGACATCTGGAATGAACTTCCCCACTCTTGTTTCCTGATGACCCCACCACCTCAGATCTCAAATCCATGGCTTCCCTAAAGATTTTACCAATGCTGTTTCTAAGTGAGCACAGAATGTACAATCCAAGCCACTGATAAGAATTCTCCCAGTAGCCTGGGGTTATTGTAATTAAAGTGCACAACTCATCTCTCTCTCTACTTGACACTTTGTTAATTAGGAAAAGAGAACATTAAAAAGGAGTCATTTATTTAGAACCAGAATAGTCAAATCATTAACTGAATACAAAACAAGTTCAAGGGGCTTCCGTGGTGGCGCAGTGGTTGAGAATCCGCCTGCCAATGCAGGGGACACGGGTTCGAGCCCTGGTCTGGGAAGAGCCCACATGCCGTGGAGCAACTAGGCCCGTGAGCCACAACTACTGAGCCTGCGCGTCTGGAGCCTGTGCTCCGCAACAAGAGAGGCCGCGATAATGAGAGGCCCGCGCACCGCAAGGAAGAGTGGCCCCCGCTTGCCGCAACTAGAGAAAGCCCTCACACAGAAACGAAGACCCAACACAGCCAAAAATAAATAAATAAATAAATAAATAAATTTTGAAAAACAAGTTCAAGGGTTATTCCACTACAAGGAAAACTAATACAGAAAAGACAAATTTCTATTACTATATTACAAGATGACTTTTATTTTTTTTAAAAAAAACCTGTATGCTTGGTTTTATTGAGGCATCACTAGTTTTCTATAAACAGTAAGTTTCTCTGATGTATCGTGGTATAGTTGGAAATACCCCTAGTCATGAAAACCAAAAATTGGGAGAGAGATGGACACAAATGACTGTGTGACCTTGAACGAGTCATTTAATCTCACCGGTTCTTGTGTTTTCTAATAAAACAAGGAACTGGACTGGATTTGATGACCTGCTGGCACTAACATTCTGCGACCCTAAAGTTTACACTTTTAATTCAGATGCATTGCAGGCACCTGTTACTCCAAGCGAAGTTTGAAAAAGAAACAACTAGGGAATTTCACTTATGTGGATGAAAAAAGGAGTTAGTTCATCATGGGAGTTACACGTCTTGGGGATTGTAACTTTGTGTTCAATAATATAAGCCTCCCAGAAGATGTGAGTTATCATTTATCAGAATTCATCTTCATTCATAAGGACCAGGTTGTAGTTGGGTCTCTTTTCTTAACAGCTCTTAGCAATGATTAGAGAAGAGCACTTATTCTTCACTCCTGAAGCTGCAATCATGAGAAGAGCTTCCTGAAATACTGTTGAGTGCTCGTCCAACCTTTTCACCTCCCTACAGAGGTAGAGACAGAAACTTAGATGCTGAGTAGAAGCATTTGGTCCATATTTCTGAACTGAGTGAAGCTAATCTATCAAAGGACCTGGGGGAGGGAGGAGGAATTTGGGGCAAATTTGGTCTCTCCCACCTTCCCTCTCTACCTCGACAAGTGGAAAGCAGTGACCTGGGCAGGTGTGACCTCTCTGCAAACCCAAACTTTCCCTCAAGTGGGTTCCATAGCCTGGATTGGGCAAAAGGGAGTTTGCAAAAGGGAGCTTGTGCCTTAGAGTAAACTATGTTCTCTGATCTAGCCTTTATCATAAACAAGGACGAGGATGGCATTTGATTCTTTATCGTCTGAGTTTGCTGTCTTATTTCTCAGTTGGTTCAGAAAATTGACAAAGAGAAGAAGTGTTATCAGTTGGGCATCCTCAAAACCCCAACATCAGCCTTGGCGACACAGGGACTCAGAGGCTCTGCAAGAACGCTGAATGGTTTCCTTTGCTCCTCCCTTTCCCACAAATAATCTGTCTGGTTCTTTTCTTTCCACCTGAGCGAAACTAACTCATCCCGGGGTACGTTTCTGTGGTGGTAGGGGTGGGATGGTTGGGAGAGAATGGCTCTAAAGAACCAGCTATAGGCAGATATGTTTGCTCTTTTCCATTCATCATGCTTCATGAAACCCTTACTTGACAACAGCCCAAGAATGGCACCCCGGGCACCAAATGACTTCTAGAGCCCTCACCTCAAAAATTCCCTGACTCCTTTACCTTTATGATCTTTATGCCTGCACACACAGAGGAAGCGTCAACTGCATAACCCCTGTGGAGTGTTGTCTTTTGAGGAACACAAACAAGTCAACCAAGCACAACCCACTGTAGCCTTCTCCCTTGGAGTCTCCCTTTCTAAAGATAATGGGGCTGTGGAAAGCTAAGCAGATGGCCAGAAACCAAGGTGTTAGGTACCTGCTTCTCTACTACCTGCTGATGGAGGAGATACATAGGCAAAGCATAACGCCAGAGGTGGCTGTGAACATAGCAGGACAACCTACGACCATGTTTTCATCATGGTGTGCTAAAAATTTCAGGTGTGGACTCTTTGTAACTTCAGAGAATAATGAATACTAATTTGTTGACAACATTCTGTGGGGATACTCAGGACTTGAGGTGGAGTGGGCAGTGTACAATTTAGATAGGCAAGTAAAATATTTCTAAACAGCTGAAATAGTGGCTGGCAGGGTTATGTATACAGCAGGCCCTCAGTACGTATTACTTAGATAAGAGAGTGAGTGAATGACTGAATGTTCTCTATAAGAGCTAAGTCTTCTTACAGGGTGCTCTGCGCATGACAAATGCAAAAAAAAAAAAATGTTTGTTGAAAGACCCTAGCTTTAATCTGGTCATTGGCAATGCTGTAAGTGTTTAATCAGTCATTTTCACTGGGAGTTTAGTAGTAATTCTCAAGTAACTATTAATAACAGAAAACTACTGTCCATAGTGTCAGGAAGATAACAGGGCTTAAAAAGTGAGAGTTTACTCTCTCTCCACCCTACTCCTCTCTTTCTCTTTCTTCAAGATAATTTGACAGTATATACCAAGTGTTTGAGTTAGTTGATTTTCTGATTCTACTACTAGGAATTTGTCCTAAGAAAATAGTCAGATGTATAAAAACACTCATTATCATTTAAACATTACTTTAAGAAATTTAATGGCATGTTCTATGTTCATGGGATGAATTTATGTTTGGAAATATGGAGGTCATTGGCTCTCTTTCCATGAGTGGTGGGATTGGAAGCAGATTGGGGTGAGTTGAAGAGTTAATAGGAGGTTGGAATAAAAGTAGTAACAGTGAATGTAGACAACACAATAACTCTAGCCTGAAGGAAAGCAGAGAAATGAGATGGTAGGTGGAAGGGTTGTGGGATCCAGGAACTCTTTTCTGTGAGTGTGGAATACATGTTTGCATGCTGACGGGAATGATCTAGAAAAGCAGAGAGTGAAGGATGGATCATGTAGGAGAGATTGGGGGGCAGCAAACAAAGAACAGATGTATTTGGTGTGATCTCCAATTGGCTTAGTATTGTACAAGACAGGGCTTGGTTCAGATCTTGCACTTGGGAATCAGGAGGTAGAATAGAGAGACTGAGATGAGAAGGAGAGAGGAGATGCAGCTCACCAGTGGCTCACAATCCAGTGAGGAGGAAGACACATGTACCCACAACCGCAGGGCAAGATGATTGATGCTATTGTGAGTGTGATCTCCAGTGTCTCTGTGGGTTTTCTGTGCTCCTTAAAGTGGCTTCAGAGTGGAGCACCAACTGTGGTTCAGTTCTCTTGTAGGTATTCTGATTGGCAAATGGTCTAAACCAAAGACACTTACACCCTATCAATCATCCCTCTTCTCTCCTCCGAGAAAAGGTGCTAGGAGAAAATAATTACCATCACGAAATTCTGTGTTTGATTAAATGATAGTTCAGCAGTGAGAGTGAAACAAAAACATGATCGCAAAGCCTGAGAGAGTTTGTCCCTAACAGACCTTCAAGGATTTACTGAGAAGTATACTTCAGGAAGAAGAAGGAAGGAGTAAGATGCAAAGGGTAGTGGGCAGAGAAACTGTATGGATAAATCTAAACAAGCGTTACTGTAAAAATAAATAAATAAAAAGCCTAAACTTGTACCTATTAAACAAAGTGGAACAAAAATGCTGAAAAGTAACATGTAAGACAAGAAGGAATTAATTTGGATCGAAGCTGCTAAGGTCCTTTTATTGTTTGTGAAGAAGGTAATAGATGTTGATTAACTTTAGACCATAAAAGTTTGAAAGTTAACAATTTATGGGTAGTAAATAAAAGAATATATAATTTCATCCCAATAGAGAGGAAAGGGGACTAAGAAAATACAGTCAATTCTATAGAAGACAGGAAAGGAGCAAAGATAAAGACCCTGTCTCCAAGAAAATGGAAAAAGCAGAGTAAATAGTACAAAATAAGATGGTAGAAATAAATAAAATATGTCAACAATTATAATAACTGTTAACGTAATAAACTCGCCATTTAAAAGACAGTGCTTGTCAGATTGGATTTTTAAAAGTTAAGCTATAGGTTGTTTCCCAACAGTACTTAAAACATAAGACACAGAGAGATCAAATGTTTAATAAAAAAAAAAAAAGTAACAGATGTTTCAAGCAATAGCTAAAAGAAAGCTAGTGGATCTACATTATTATTGGACAACATAGACTTTAAGGGAAAAATGAAGTATTATTAATGATAAAAATTGTTACTAAGTAATGCATAAAGGAACCATCAGGAATACAAAACGTGTAGGTATCTACTATTACAACCTCATATATATATCAAAAAAATTGAGAGAGGTGCAGGGAGATACAATGGAAAATTTTAACGTATCTCTCTCAGTAATTGTTAGATCAAGCTGATAATATAGAAGATTTGAACAATGATATTAAAAACCTTGATCAAAAGGACATATATAAAACCCTAGACACCAAAATAAGAGGATGCATAGTCTTTTCAAAAGTACATGGGAAAATTGCATGAGAAGAAAATTGTAACTACAGAAAAAGAAAAGAAAATTCCACAGATTCCAAAAATTTAAAACAGACTTCTAAATATAAGAGCCTTGGGAATAAATCTAACAAAAGCTATGAAGGACTTTTATGAAAAAATGTGAAAAGCCTATTAAAAGCCTTTGAAAAATATCCAAACGAACAGATGAGATATAGCCATGAAGTGGATGATTCTATATCACAGAGATACTAATTCCTCCAAAATTATTTATAAATTTAATATAATTCTAATTTTTAAAATTCAACATAAGTCTGATTTTTAAAATCCCTTCAGGGTTTTTCACCATATTGGAAAACTGATTCTAAAACTTATATTGAAGAGCAAAGGGTCAAGAACAGACAATTTTGAAGAACAAAGTGCAGTAGAATTACCTACCAGATATCATGACTTTATAAAGCTGTAGAAACTAAGACAGTGTGGTATCCTATTTTATTTTACTTTATTTATTTATTTATTTGGCCACGCTGTGTGGCATGCAGGATCATAGTTCCCTGACCAGGGATGGAACCCATGTACCCTGCAGTGGAAGCATGGAGTCTTAACCACTGGACAGCCAGGGAAGTCAGTGTGGTACTGATAACGAAATAGACTACAGAACTCAGGAACAGATTCACAGATGTATGGAGATCTGATACATCAGAAAGATGCTGCTGCAAATCAACAGGAGAAAAGATGAATAATTCAATAATTGGTGCTGGGGCAAGTGGTTATCTGTATGGAAAAAAATATTAAATTAGCCTCCTACTTCTCCATACCTAAAACTAAATCCTAGATACATTAAGATTCTAAATATGAAAAGCAGAATTTTCAAAATTTTAGAATAAAATAGAAGATTTTGCTTAATGACCTTGGGGAAAGGAAGTAGTTTAAAAAAAAACACACACAGAAAGCATAAATTATAAAGAAAATTGAGATATTTAACTACATTAAAAAATACTTCTATTCAATAATTGATATCATAAGTGATATCATAAGTGAAGGATAAGTCACAGACTAGAAGAAGATATTTGCAACACATTATTGGCTAAGGATTAGAATTTAACTGTACATATATCAATGCTTATTAATATTTATTTATATGTAAATATACACTATGTATATAATTAAGTACATGTTTATTCCAATAAAAATAGGCAAAACATATAAAAAGTCATAAGATGACTAATAGTTATAAAATTATGTTTAACTTCACTAAAAATAGAGAGATGCAAATCAAAGCAATAATGCATCAGACGGACCACGTGTAAAAGTCTGACTAATACCAAGTGTCAGCAAGGACATACAGCAAGAAGAGTTTTGAACACACTTCCAGGGGGAGTGAAGATAGCTACGATCACTTTGAGGAACAAATTTCTCAAAGGCGATGGAGCTGAAGATATGCATGCACTACAACCTAGCAATTCCATTTGTAAGCACATACTCAAGGAAACATATATGAGATTGTTCATTGCAACACTGTAATGGCCAAAAATTGGAACAATTTAAATGTCCAACATCAAAATAATTGATGGATAAACTATGGTATATTTATACACCAGTGTCACTATACAGCAGTGACACTGCATTAAGTAGAACTTTACAATTTAATCTGCAAAACCATAATGCAGTGGGAAAAAATCAGTCACAAAAGGATACTTGCCATGTCACTGCATTTATAAGAAATGTAAAAACAATCAGAACCATACCACATTGTTTGTAAATAAATAAATATATATATATATGTTACATATAATGATTAAAATGCAGGGAAATCATAAACTCTAAATACAAATACCTCTCAGAAAGAAGGGATAAGAATGGTGTGGGGAGGGGTACACAGGGGCTGCCCCAATATCTGTAATTTTTGTTTGTTTGGTAACACTGAAGAAAATATGGCAACTCTTAAGATTCGGCAAGAAAGCTTAGCCAGTGCCCCGAGTTGTGGCACTCGGGATCTTCATTGCGGCATGAGAGATCATTAGTTGCAGCATGTGGAATCTTTAGTTGCGGCATGCATGAGGGATCTAGTTCCCTGACCAGGGATCGAACCTGCATTGGGAGCACAGAGTCTTAGCCAGTGGACCACCGGGGAAGTCATGGATCCAAAGGATTCCTGATATTTTTCACTCTGCTTGAAACTGTCCATAATAAAAAGAAAGCAATGTAACAAAGCCTGAATTTTATTAGGAGATTGAAAATCCACACCTAAGATAATAAGGAAAGGAAATAAGGAAAATTGATACTGGAGAAACTTGAACCAGTGATTTGAAGATGAACCTGAGGAATTACCCCAGAATGCTGAGAAAAATGTCAAAGAGATTAAAAAATATATGAGAGAAAGTAATAGATATGGATGTGGATATAGAGCACAAGGTCCAAACTGAGGGATTATGGGTGTTTCTCTGGTATTTACCAGAATAATGGGAACAGAAATGAGAATCAAAAGCATAAAAATATAACTTGTCTGAGCTGGAAAAAAAGCAGGAGAATATATTTTGAAAGGGCTAATATTTCCACTGAAATAAGATCTACACCTAGACGTAAACTGGCAAAATTTCGACAGGATAAAGAAAAACTTCAGGAATCAAGATGGTGATTTCTGTGTAGACAAGCAGTTGGGCAAGTAAAGAAATACTTGATGCTGAAATACATAGTACAGGAGGTGATTTATCCAGATTGTTTCTGGTTTAGTAAAGACAAATTAGGAAGGCAAAGGAAGTTCTACTATCTTCAGAGAGAGTGTGTCTGAACTAAAAAGAATTAAGATACATTTGATAACCACTAGTTTGTTCTCTATATCTGTAAGTCTATTTCTTTTTTGTTATATTCACTAGTTTGTTTTATTTTTTAGATTTCACATATAAATGATATCATACAGTATTTGTCTTTCTCTAGTAGGGAGAGGAAAGGGGGGAGGAGCAAGACAGAGGTAGGGGGTTAAGAGGTACAAACTGTTATGTATAAAATAAATAAGCTACACGGATATATTGTACAACCCAAGGAATATAGCCAATATTTTATAATAACTATAAATGGAACATAACCTTTAAAAATTGTGAATCACTATGTTGTATACCTGAAACTTATATAATATTGTACATCAACTATACTTCAATAAAAAAAGACAAAAAATAATTTGGACCAGGAGCTGGGGAGAGGAAGGAATGGAGAATTATTACATTGCTTAATGGACAGAGTTTCTGTCTGGGGTGGAAAAAATTCAGGGGGTAGATGATGGTGACAGTTGCAAACATTGTAAATGAACTTAATGCCACTAAACTGTACACTATAGATGGTGAAATGGTCAATTTTACGTTATGTATATTTTACCACCATACAAAAATAATAAACGAAAGAAAAAGAATTAAGATACTTTTGAAATATCCTTTTGAACTCCAGTTTAAAAAAAAAAACTCTGGTATTCAATAGCAGAATGTATGTTAGGTGTTGGTCTTCAAAATATAGTCAAGGAATTTACTTAATAATTCTAAGGGACATATTATCACTGCCTCTAATTTTCGAAGGGTTTTCTTTCTGTCAAGTTTGATCATTCCCATAGACATGCCATTATTCAACAATGCAAGTTTTTAGGTGGATCAGTCAAAATCGAGCCATGCAAAAAAAATTTCCTCATCATTAAACCACTATTAAAACCACCATTACAGTCAGTATTCACTATAATGTTCAATATTATTTATACAATGATTTCTTTGGTAATTTCTTCCTGTAACTGTATCCAGAAAAAAAATTATTTTCACTGAAAAACTAGTTTGCATCCTTTGGTCAGACATTGAGAGTTCTATAAGACCTTGATTTCTTTCTTGTCTTTGCTAATAGGAAGTTTGGTGTTTAGTGACATCCAGGACTTAACTGTCTCATCTCATACAATTATGTTACCTACCTCTATCTGGTTTCTGATCATCTTATCATATTTCTTTTTTAATTAAGGTGTGTGAGTGTGTGTGTGTCAGTGTGTGTCAGTGTGTGTGTGAATGAGTGTGTGTGTGAGACAGTGTGTGTGTGTGTAAATTTCCTCAAAGTGGTATTGTGCATGGGTGAAATACAAATGACTTAAAAATACATTCACTGTACATCTCATACCTGCGACTCATTTATTTTGCAAATGGATGTTTGTACCTCTTCACCTCTCTTACCTATTTCTTTGCCCCCCACTCCCCCTCCCCTCTGGCAACCACCTGTGTGCTCTCTGTATCTACAACTCTCTTTTGTTATGTTTGTCCGTTTGTTTTTGATTTTTAGATTCCGCATGTAAGTGAAGTCAGACAGTATCTGTTTTTCTCTGTCTGACGTATTTCATTTAGCATAATACCTTCTAGGTCAGGTGACATTTTTGTATGATGACACATCATAACCAGACGTGTCGAATCACTATGGTGTGTGAGGAACTAACATAGTGTTGTAGGTCAATTACACTTCAAACACAAACAAACAAACAAACTCATAGAAAAAGAGATCAGAATTTTGTTATCAGAGGTGGGGACTGAGGCAGGGGGACCTGGATAAAGACAGTCAAAGCATACAAACTTCCAGTTAAAAGGTAAGTAAGTACGAGGGATGTGATGGACAACATGATAAATCTAATGAACGTTGCTGGATGTTAGTAAGAGAGTCCTGAGTTCTCATCACAAAGAAAATTTTTTCTATTTTTTTAATTTTATATTTTGTGTCTGTATGAGATGATAGATGTTCACTAAACTTACTGTCATAATCTTTTCACGAGGTATGTGAGGCAAATCATTATGCCTCACACCTTAAACTTACACAGTGTTGTATGTCAATTATATCTCAATAAAACTGGAAGAAAAAAATACATTCCAGTGTCTTGAGTACACTCACATTCCCAAAGCTTGCATGGCCCCAGAAGACAGACATACTGTGGACAAGATTGTTGGTGATAACTAAGCTAGGGAGGTCCCATCAGTGTCCCATCATGACGAAAACAACTCCTACTTTGTGAATATTGTCATGGGAGCAGAGCCAGTCTTAAGTCAGGGAAGGCAGTCTGGCTTTGATCCTCAATCCGACGCCCAATCCTGCCCAACAATTAATTGAAAACTCCATAAAGAGCCTGTGACAGAAGCAAGCAAGCCTCTCTCTGGGTCATGAGATTAGTTGTGCCCAAGAAACCGTTTCAAAATGAATGAAAACAAGAGTAATCTGTTCTCATTTTCAATAGACATTGTGGCATATTGATTAAACCAAGACACAGAGAGTCGAGGAGGAGCCGGGGTGGCCTGAGAGTTTCCAAGCACTGAAGCCTCACAAACCTTTCTTCATCACAGAGAAAATCATGAAATGCCAACGCTGAGAATTCACTGAATGGAATTATCCAGTGGAATTGCCATGGGTCGCTTTCTAAGGGAAGAATTTCGGCAGGGTTTTGAAACCTACACCTTGAGAAGATACGACCTAGAATCTGCTGAGCAAGGGAAGAGAAGGAAGTGACAGAGCAGGCAGCCTCCTGGGCACTGCAGGTGTAGCTGGGATCCATCTGCCGGGATGGAGGCCTCATGCTATGAAGTCAAGAGCGGTAAGGGAGAGAGGTTGGCTGGGGCTAGACCATGGAAAATACTGAACGTTGGGCTAAGGAGTGTGGCCTTTGTCCTGTAAACAAGGAGAAGCAGGAGAGCAACACGCTAATGGAGGTGGTTTTACATTACCCAACACGGGGTGCAGGGGCGGTTCTACTTTCTCCCTCTGGACCCCTGTATCTTTTGGCCTCCTTCATACCCTTGAAGATCTCCCTCATCACTCAACCCAGAAATCCTTCTGCCTGGATTCTCCTGTTCCTATTCCTCTGTCCCTTTGGAGAAATCCCACTCGATTCTTCCCAGCCATGCCTAGTGTGACCTCACTGTGGAATCTTTGCCAACCCACCTCTCAGTTCCCACACCTGCAAAATCAACCTCTCCCCTTCCCCATGCTGCAGGGCACCTCCGTATAGCGCACGCCACGTGTCTGTTCACCGGACTGGATCCTGAACCTTGGAAAGCAAGGACTGGCTCAACCCTGACAAGGGTGTGGCAAAAATAACTATTTGTGGAATTAGTGGCTGATCCTTTTGGTGGCTTCTATACAGAATCCACCCTCACTCTATGCCTTTCAGTGCTGATATGTCATTTATATGAAACTATTCAATTTCCTGATATATCTGATTCAGTATTATTCAAGCTGCACATTTTAAACCCATTAGTGGCGAGTAAAAATAACTCACTGAGGCCTGACCACAGTTTTCAAAAATGGAACCAAATGGTATGAAAATATAAAGCTCTGAATTTAGCATCGGTGAGTATTGTTCGATGAGGCATCTGCACGTACACACATGTATTTCTAGATATGTTTGTGTGCTCTGGGCTGCAGTACAAATTGTATATTCTTACTGTGTGCTGCAGTCCAAAAAAGTTTGAGAAAAAGTCTTCACTCGAGTTGATTTTTTGAATGTCAGT
This sequence comes from Balaenoptera acutorostrata, assembly GCF_949987535.1. Taxonomy (NCBI): domain Eukaryota; kingdom Metazoa; phylum Chordata; class Mammalia; order Artiodactyla; family Balaenopteridae; genus Balaenoptera; species Balaenoptera acutorostrata. The sequence continues at coordinate 34,865,522 of NC_080065.1, read as the reverse complement.
TAATTTTCCAGCCTGATTGCCATTTTATTTTGAGCAAGGCTTAGATTTTCTAATTTTATTTTTGTCTTGTAATAGGATTTCTCAGCCTCGGCACTACTGACATATGGGGCTGGATCACTTTTTGGTGTGTGTGTGTGTGTGTGGTGACGGTGGGGTTCTGTGCGTTGTAGGGTGTTTAGCAGCAACCCTGGCCTTTCCCCGCAAGATGCCAGGAGCACCTTCCCCCCAGCTGAGACAGCCAAACATGTCTCTAGAGGCTGCCAAGAGCCCTGTAGGGGGCAAAATCACCCTCAGTTGAGAACTATACCCTATGGTACCCAAAATAATAGCTCATTGCAACAGAAGATCTGGGAACACTGATCCGTACAGATTCTTAATCTCCATCAGGTTTACAACAAGGTCCCTGTAGACCACTGTCTGACTGTACAGAATGCTAACGGTCTAAGCACAGGATTTCCATTGGGGGGTGTGCAGCAGGACCCAGAATGTGTTCCGGGTCAGAAGGTGTTCTTGGAAGCACCAAGAGAAGAGAAGGAATCCCAGCACTTCCGGCTGAAAGACATAAAGCCTTGCAACGGAAGAAGCATTTCAGGAAACTCACGTGCAATGTCTGCACCTGGGACCATGGAAACAACAGTCCCCCTGGTCTAAAAAGGAGCTACAGGCATCCAGAAGATGGGTGAGAAATTAAGCATCAGATGGTAAGAAGTGACACTGCTCTTACACGGAAGGGCCCAACCACGCATGCAAGTGGTGTTTCTGCACAGAGAGGAGGGTAGGAAATGCCAGGAACCCTGGACAGAGAGTCCTGTGAATCTAACACTCACGGCAACTAACTGTGACCTAGAACTAGTCACATAATCTGGTGATAGCTCAGTTCCTTATCAGAAAATTGTGGAAGTTTGGCTAGGTCCTTAAACAATATGCTGGTTCCAAAATTCCATGATTTTGGTTTGGCTCTCTACCTTTTCTTTTCATATATATTCTCCTTCAAGCAATATATTGCCTCTCTATTCGTCTCCCTTCCTCTCTGCTGGGGTCCACACACCATAGCCATAGTGATCCTGTTCAAAATGTAGATCAGATCAGATCATTCTGCTGCTCGAAACACTTCAAGATCTTTGCATCTAACTTGGAATAAAACCCAAAGTTCTCATCAGAACCTACAAGACTGGACATGATCTGACCCCTGGCCTCTGGCTACCTTTCTGACCTCATTTCCTAACATTCGTCTCACTTACCATATTCCTTACTGTTTGTAGAATATCCCAAGCCTGCTCTCACCCCAGGACCTTTGCACTTGCTGCTCCCCCCCCCAAGGAGGGACTCTGCTCAAACCTCTTTTTAAGAGAAGGTTTCCTTGGTAGCCTATTCCGAACAGCAGCTCCTGCATCCTCTATGCCCTCTCACCCCCTCTCTTTTCCTCTTAACACTTAACATTAAAGGTATATTATTTATGTAGGATAATGTAATAAGTATTTATTTTATTATCTACTTATTTACTGAGACTGATTCTCCCACATATAAGCTCCATGAAGGCAGAGATTGTCTATCTTACTTACTGCTAAGAACCCAGCACCCAGAAACTGCCTGGCATATCATTGGTATTAAATACACATTTAAAAAAATGAATTGGCAGGACTTCCCTGGTGGCGCAGTAGTTAAGAATCCACCTGCCAATGCAGGGGACATGGGTTCGAGCCCTGGTCCGGGAAGATCCCACATGCCGCGGAGCAACTAAGCCCGCAAGCCACAACTACTGAAGCCTGCGCGCCTAGAGCCTGTGCTCCACAACAAGAGAAGCCACCGCAATGAGAAGTCCGTGCACCTCAACGAAGAGTAGCCCCCACTCGCCGCAACTAGAGAAAGCCCGCATGCAGCAACGAAGACCCAAAATTAAAAATAAATAAATAAATACATTTATTTAAAAAAATGAATTGGCAAATGAATGTTTAAACAAGAGAAATAATCACTGTAGGCTCAGAAACTAAATTCTTTACTTTCTTGAGCATCACCAAAACATTTTCCAGATTAATGTAAATAATTACCAGTGGTGACGTCTGATGCAAAACCAATCAAAAAAGGCTGACTTAACTTCCAGTCATTTGCAGTTTTTCTTCTCTCTCGCTCTTCTGTTTTTCATTGTTTAAATTCTTTCTGAATTTCACAGCCCTTTATTTCATTTTATTTTAGAGATAAATTTATTGTATCAGTTCTTTTTACCATTAGAGCTCAGCACTGATTAGAAGTAAGATATTATAAAAGTCTCAGATCACTGAAGAGACTTCAGTTTCTGCTTGTGAACTTTTCTTTCCATTACAAAAACTAAAATCTAAAATTAGCTGCCTTCTCCCATTTTGGTGGGACTAGTTAACCATGGAAGAAGTCAGTCATCTGGGGGAACATAATGGAACCTCTCCGTTTTGTCCTCATCTCAACCACCTCAAGGGACTCCAAACTGATTCCAAAGGGCTCTTCCGGCTCTGAAAGTCTGTGAACTATCGCCATCTGCTGGGTGACTTGTGAACTACCACCACCTGGGGATCAGTCTTCATCCTTCCTCCCGAGGAGCAGTTCGGTCATTCCCTAATGTTTGTGATCCTCAGAATCTGTGGGTCTCTGGAATCCCTCCATGAGCACGTGATCGACTACTGATGGGAGAAACATTTCACTGGGCCAAAATGGACATACATTTACATTTTAAAATATGGTCAATGGTATGGTTGGAGTTAGATGGCAACACTAATGACTTTCCACACAAGTGGGAAGGAGAAGCTGGAACCACCAAAACCTCCAATATGAGACCTAAGCTTCAAAACTAGACAGTTTCATCCTTACAGCAGGTGATATTTTTTTAAGATTTTGTCTCAGAAGTGTGTATGAACACCATGCTTTAGTATGGATACTATCTATCAAAACATTTATTAATGGTTAGAATAGCAGGAAGAGAGTTGGGCTTCAAATGCCATCCATAGTACAAATTGGCTGCACACATTGGTCTACCCCTGGATAAACATTAGGGAGAGATAACAGTCCTGACCCACCCTCCTTCATAGAGATATCAAAGGGGTAAATACAAACTTGGACAAGCCAAAAGATAAGTAAGGGAACCATCAAGTGGCCCAGTTTTGGATATAATAGTGAAACAATGTAAAAGCCTATCAATAATAAATTAGTTAAATAAATGGTAGAGATTTACAATGATATATACTGTGGTCACTAAAATTAATGATGTAGCTCTATATTAATCTATATTTAAAGATGTATACAGTATTTTGTTACACAGAAAAAGTATATGTTCTATGATCTCATACTGGAGTTTTAAAAATTCTGGATGATTGTATACCAAAATGTTAATAGGGGGCTTCCCTGGTGGCGCAGTGGTTGAGAATCTGCCTGCCAATGCAAGGGACACGGGTTTGAGCCCTGGTCTGGGAAGATCCCACATGCCGCGGAGCAAATGGGCCCGTGAGCCACAATTACTGAGCCTGCGCGTCTGGAGCCTGTGCTCCGCAACAAGAGAGGCCACGATAGTGAGAGGCCCGCGCACCGCGATGAAGAGTGGCCCCCGCTTGCCACAACTAGAGAAAGCCCTCGCACAGAAACGAAGATCCAACACAGCCATAAATAAATAAATAAATAAAACTGTCAAAAACATTTAAAAAAAATGTTAATAGTGGTTATGTTTGGATGCTAAGATTAGAGATAATTTTCATCTTGATTTTTTTTTTGCATTTTATATGTTGTTCATTTTTTTTTTCTAATAATAAGTATGGGTTACTTTTACTATTTAGAGACAACAAAAAAAGCTATTTCTGCTTTGGGATTATTGCAGGGGTTTCATTAATCAGTCTCGCTGCTCTTGCCCTTGCCCAGCTACAGTCCTTCTTTCACATACCAGTGAGGAGTGATTTTGTTGAAATCTAAGTAAGGTCTTTTTGCCCCTCTGGTCAAGCCCACCCTGCCTCCCAACTCTCCCAGTCTTCCCATCTCTTTCTGAGAAAAAGCAAAGTCCAATGGCCTCCACTGGCCTCCAAGGTCCTAATCAGCCTCCACCGACTGTGACCTCCCTCTCTGACCTGATCTTCTACTCTTCTCCCTCACATCCCCCTAACCCGGCCACACAGGCAGCCCTGCTCTTCCATGAACAGCCCAGGATGCTCCTGTAACGAGGCCTCAGCATTTACCTGGATCGTTCTCCCCCCCACCCCGGGTGGATGGATAGATGATAGATAGATCAATCGATCCAGGTTTATCACCCCGTCCTTCTTACTCAGATGTCACCTTCTCAGGAGGCTTTCTCTGACTGCCCATCCCCTTCCTTGTTTCGTTATTCTCCATAGCCCTTTCACCAACTGACACACTATTTACATTTTTAATGTTATCTGTTCACCGTCTGTCTGCCCTGACTAGAACGTAAGGTCTGTGAGGTCAGGGATTCCTTTTGTCTGCTTTGCTCACTACTGAATCTCCAGCATCTGAAACATTGCCTGGCACATAGTGGGCATGAAATATTTGTTTGAAAGAGTAAACGGAGATATCATAAAATAACTTGAGAAACTGATTCTTTAGAAAATAGGAATCCCACTAACATTAGGAATCAAGTTGAAAACAAAGCGATCACCAAACTGGGTTCTTGCCCAGGACCTGCCACCAAGTGACCTTGAGAGGGCTGCTGGGATATTCTGGGCTTCAGTTCCCTCACGTGCTGAATGTGGAGGTGGTCCTTTCCAGCTCTATGAGTTTACAAACCCTCAGGAAACGAATATTAGCTGTGAGACCTCATTATCTCCTATGTTCAAGGAAATAAGCTGCCAGCTACAAAGTGGCACTTGCCATCTACCTCTACGAGGATTAAATCATGAGCTGCTGCAGCCGCTGACCTTCAACAGCCCCTGAAAGGAGTTCAGGGTGGAGATCAGGAATGAGGCACTCTGTGCTCCGGGAAAAACTGGCAGAAAAGGCCTTCAGATAGTTAGATATGCTCAGGAGAAAATACTATGAGCCCAATTCTTGCATCTCCTCGTATCTAGAAAAGCACTAAAATCCTTCAAGGTGATGTCTGCTCCTCGTGACTAGCAGCAACCTTCTGCAAAAAGTATGCACTTGACTGCATGTACTCCCCCTTCACCAGAATCACATATATCCTGACCTCCCCCGCTTACCTCTTTGGAGCAGTTTCTCAGAGTTATCTGAAATGCTGTCTCCCAGGCTATAGTCCTCACTTTGCCCCAAATAAAACTTAACTCACAACTCTCACGTTGTACTTTTTTTTTCCAGTCAACAAAGCTAAATAGGCAAAGATGAACGAGATAAGGTCTGTGCTCTCTAAGAGCGAAAGACCAAAAATAATCAATATTTTTGCAATCCACCTAAAAGGCACCATCCTCTTATTATAGGAGATGATCCTATTCCTTCTTATGGGAGATTTCCTCCCTCTGATCTACCTCTGCCCTGGGCCCTGGGAGGCAGACTTGTCTGGCTTCCCACTGTGTCTGCCCAGCCAGAGGCCCCAGGCGGGGAGTGAAGGAGGGAGGAAAAGAGTATTTGTTCTCCTACTTCCTCCCTAGGTGGTTGTCACGGGACACGTGTGTGAAGGTCGCAGCACTTGCCCTCCCTGTCTGCCTCCAGACGCTGGTAATTGCCCCCTCTTGGTTTCCTTACATCTACTCAAACTTTTGCAAATAGTCCCTTCGCTAAACTCACTTCAAATTACCAAACTGCATGAGCCCCTGTTCCCCGCTGGGAGCCTGGTGACACCTGAGATCATGAGAAAAGTCATCTTTTCTCCCTTGGTTGCTTCTTACTTGCACAAATCTGTTTCCTATGTGGTTGCATAATGAGACGAGATCCATCAGACTCAGCCAGCGTGCACTGTGTCCCTCCCACACGTCTGTCACTGGGTCAAGCTGATTTCCTACACCCCTTCTCTGTGCCAAACCACAAATGCAGCCCTCCTTCCTCATCGGAGCACCTAAGTGATTCAGGGATTTAGATGTTAAGAAACGATCCCAGTGGAGAATTGTGGACGAGCAAGAAGTGCTCCAAAGAGCAGAAAAGATTAACCATGAAATGATGAGTATAAAGGAAGGAGAACAAAACGAATAATAAGCAAGTAGGAGGAAACAAAAGGAAAAATGGTTAAGAACATTTGTGTATTACTTCAATATACTGACGTTTAAAAATCCATTGAGACGGAGTGAATAAATAGCATATTCACCGTGTGGTTGCAAAACACTAGCCGACTGATGAAAGAGATGCTACAGTTGAAACTAGAGCACCGTGAGTGCCATTTCTTTAGAAAATTATGTTTTCTTATCATTTGTTTTAGTCTTTCGTCCATATCTAGCCAGAGGGGGTAAAATATCGGTGCACCGATGATAAGTAAATGTATGGTAACGTAGGATGTATAAAGGTCTCAGAAGAACAATGAATAGGTAGCAGGTATTTAAGCAGCAAAGTGAATCATTCCCTTTAGAACCAATAAAGTTGCACAAATGAGTGTTCCTCAGCTTTACAGGCATTGTGGCGTTGGCAAGTCAATGGAGCGGTTACCTTGGAGGGCACCTGAGTGTAAAATCACACTTGAAATTATGTTTATGCACAAACTGCACATTTAAAATGCAGATCTGTCTAGGCGAGGAGCGAAACAAATGATATCTTCCTCTTCCTGTTCACTTTTTCATTTTACATTCTGAAGATTTACAAATCCACGAAGCTCGCCAATTTATAGGCCCATCCCAAGCCCCTGGAGTAACACCAAGCAAAGCCTCTTCTCTCTCTCCTCTCTCTCTCTCTCTCTCTCTCTGTTAACAGCAGTACAAACCTGTCTGAATATAGTTAGGATGCAGGCTCTCCAGGTCTCTAATTTATTTCAGAACATTCATGCGAAAATTAAATGGCAGGGATTTCTATCAAGGGGACAATTTCCTTAGTATGCACTAATTGATTCCTTCCAATTTTGACAAAATTACTACCAAAGAGAGGATTTCCCAGACTTCCTGGAGAATCTCCTAAAATTTGGGAGACAACCCCCAGCAATGCACTACAGAGGTCAACAAACTACATCTCACAGGCCAAATCTGGAAGGCCACCTGTTTTTGTACTGGTGAAATATACTTCTAGGCCCAAGATGAAGCCACTTCTGCCAGGGTTGCCACATAAGTAAACCAAAACTCAGATAACTTTCATGTCCCTGAAAATGTTCCACTCAACCAAAAATACAGCCTACAGGCACACCTCGCTTTGTTGTGCTTCACTTTATTGCATTTTGCAGATACTGCGTTTTTTACAAATTGAAGGTTTGTGGCAACCCTGCGCCGAGCAAGTCTATTGCCACCGTTTTTCCAACAGCATTTTCTCACTTCGTATCTCTGCGTCACATTTTGACATATCTTGCAATATTTTAAAGTTTTTCATTATTATTATACTTGTTATGGTGATCAGTGGTCTTTGATGTTACTATTGTAATGGGGGGGTCACGAACTGTGCCCATATAAGACGGTGAACTTAATCGATAGATGTGTGTGTCCTGACTGCTCTATTGACCCCATCTCTCTCCTTTCCCTCAGCCTCCCTATTTCCTGAGACACAACAGTGAAATTAGGCCAATTAATAAACCTACAATAGTCTCTAAGTGTTCAAGTGAAAGCAAGAGTCACATGTCTCTCACTTTAAATCAAAAGCTAGAAATGATTGAGCTTAGTGAGGAAGGCATGTCTAAAGCTGAGATAAGCCAAAAGCCAGGCCTCTTGTGCCAAACGGGTAGCCAAGTTGTGAATCAAAAGAAAAGTTCTTGAAGGAAATTAAAAGTGCTACTCCAATGAACACACAAATGATAAAGCAAAACAGTGTTATTGCTGATGTGGAGAAAGTTTTAGTGGTCTGGAGAGAAGATCAAACCAGCCACAACATTCCCTTAGGTCAAAGCCTAATCCAGAACAAGGTTGAGAGGTAAGGAAGCTGCAGAAGAAAAATCTGAAGATAGCAGAGGTTGGTTCATGAGGTTTACAGAAAGAAGCCGTCTCCATAACATCAAAGTGCAAAGTGAAGCAGCAAGTGTTGATATAGAAGCTGCAGCAAGTTATCCAGAAGATCTAGCTCAGATCATTAATGAAAGTGGCTACACTAAACAACAGATATTCAATGTAGATGAAACAGCCTTATATTGGAAGAAGATGCCATCTAGGACTTTCATAGCTAGAGAAGAGAAGTCAATGCCTGGCTTCAAAGCTTCAAAGGACAGGCTGACTCTCTTTTTAGGGGCTAATGCGGCTGGTGACTTGAAGTTGAAGCCAATGCTCATTTATCATTCTGAAAATCCTAGGGCCCTTAAGAATTATGCTGAATCAACTCTGCCTGTGCTCTATAAATGGAACAACAAAGCCCAGATGACAGCACATCTGCTGACAACATGGTTTACTAAATATTTTAAGCCCACTATTGAGACTTACTGCTCAGAAGAAAAAAAAAAAAAAAAAGATTCCTTTCAAAATATTACTGCTCATTGACAATGCACCTGGTCACCCAAGAGCTCTGATGGAGATGGACAAGATTAATGTTGTTCCCAAAAGAGTGTGAACTGGAGTGGGGGGTTGGGGATAAGTGGGGGTCTGTCCAGTCAGGTTTGTACATGATTTTAAGCAAGTTCTCATCTCATCCTAAGGAACACAGGAAGCCATTTACAAGCTCAAAGTCATGGGATGACAAAATATTAGAAAAGACAATATGAGCACATCTGTGAATACAAACAAACACAAACCCTGAACTGGATAGCTGCTGCCGGTGTATAGAGTGGTGGGCAATTTACATAACACAGTAGCACCTCCCTCCCTATTTATTTCATTCCTAATAATCAATAAATTTCATTGCTTCTTTTAAAAAAATAAAAAAGATTAATGTTGTTTCATGCCTGCTAACATAGCATTCATTCTGCAGCCCATGGATTAAAAATTCATTTTGACTTGTCTTATTATTTAAGAAATACATATTGTGAGGCTCTAGCTGCCATAGATAGTGATTCCTCCGATGGAGCTGGGCAAAGTAAATTGAAAACCTTCTAGAAAAGATTCACCATCCTAGATGTCATTAAGAACATTCATGATTCATGGGAAGAGGTCAAAATATGCACAGTCACAGGAGTTTGGAAGAAGTTGATTCCAACCCTCATGGATGACTTTGAGGGGTTCAAGACTTCGGTGGAGGAAGTAAATGCAGAAGTGGTAAAATTAGCAAGAGAACTAGAATTAGACGTAGAGCCTGAAGGGAGGTAAGACCCTCCACCAGCAAAAAGATTACAACTCACTGCAGGCTCAAATTGATGACTAGCATTTTTTAACAATAAAGTATTTTTTAATTAAGGTACTTAAATTTTTTTTTTTAGAGATAATGCCTTTGCATACTTAATAGATTACAATATTGTGTAAACATAACTTTCATATGCACTGGGAAACCAAAAGATTCTTGTGACTCGAGTTATCGTGATACTTGCTTTATCATGATGGTCTGGAACCCAACCAGCAATGTCTCGAGGTCTGCCTGTATCCAGTCAGCCAATCTCCAAATGCCAAGGCAACTCTGAGCTCTATACTCATGTCCTTCTTCTCTCTTCATTTTCTGCTTTTTTCTTCCTTGTTCCTCATTGTTTATCCTATAAAAGCTTCCTGCCTCCTGTCTCATTTTGCAGTCCTCTGGTCCTTTGAGAATGGACACTGCTTACTTCATGAAATGTTTAAGTTTGTTTATATTACCTAAATTGTCTTCTTTAATCATTTTTAACAGTATACAAGTTAAGAAGGGTTTTTATATTCTTAAATAGCTGAAAAAGGTTAAAAAGGGAATAATCCTTTGTGACACGTAGAAATTACATGAAATTCAATTTTTTGTGTCCATTGATAAAGTTTTATTGGAACACAGTCACACACATTATTTATTGTCTATGGCTCTTTCACGCAACAACAGCAAAGGTGACCCAAAGGTCCCTAAATATTTACTATCTTGCACTTTGCAGAAAAAGCTGCTGACCCTGTCTAAGTAAAAGTCTAGTTTTTGGAAGGTTAAAATCAAACAAACGAAAACTAGAGGTACAGCACTATAACTCTGCGAGGTTTTGTTTTGTTTTTCTCTTTGCCTGAATCCAGGATGTGCTTGAGCGGTGAGAGACATGAAATTATATTGTTAGCGTAGTTAATTGTGCCTAGCAGTTTTAATTCTCTGATGTCTTCTAAATCTGCAGTCTTTTAAAACTAACTAACCAACCAACCAAAACCCATCCTAATGATTCTACTTGACTTAACTCATGTGGTCTCTTCTATTCTTCCACTTCTGTCAGGAAAGTTTTCGCTCCTGACCCTTGGTTCCTAAAATCTAACATTCTAATGACTTCAAGTCCCAAGAGCACAGCTCAGGGCACAGAGTCATAAAGAAAAAGCAATAGACCAGCTGGTGGTCACCCAGGTCAGTTATACCATCCTTCAGTAACTATGTGAGGAAACGAGTATCAACCTCTCCTTCATCTTGAAAAGTGGACTGACATCATAATCTCTGTTTCACATGTATTTTCCTCAAAATAATCTTGAGAAGTAGAAAATATCACCTGCCTCAGACATTACTGTGCCCATTTTAGAGATGAGGACACTGAGGCCCAGGGAGATTAAGTGACTTTCCAAGAAGGTCTCACAACAAGGTTATTACCTGTTGTGTCTGCCCAAGAAGACAGTTCTTCAGGCACAGCCATGGCTGCCAGATTCTGCCCTGTCCAAAGGTACTGTGTTTGGGGGCAGTAAGAAGGTTTCAAGGGTTGCCGAGAACTTTCCATAGACATTGACCAAAGGAGGCAGCAGGTTGTATGGAAGCTGCAGGAGGGTGGTGATACGTCATGCGGATTTTGGAAGAAGCTACTTCCAGTCCCTTCCTGAATGTTCCTCCCACCCCTAGGGATGCCATTGCCTTCTGCCCCCACTTGCTTCCCCTCTGCTCACAGCTGCAGGCAGTTCAGGGCACTGCCACCAAATAGGGGTCCTTCCTAGTGACTGGGGATAAAGGAAATCTATTTTGTGGCTACATATATGAGAAACAAGGAGACCCAGCATGCCAAGCTGGTCTCTGGAGAGGCAGGCAATTAGAAACAAGCGTCCAAATCTCAGAGCAAAACTAGGTCAGATTCACACATGGACACTGGTATGACAAAAGGACATAAACAGATACACACCCAACAACAGCTGAACAGAGCAATGTCTGAGTAAGCAGGACCGTAGAGACAAGAAAAGGGGGATGGGGTAGCAGGGGAGGCAAAGAACATCATGGAATCAGGTTTATTGTAGAAATTTGATTGATTGGGGTCAAGGAGGGTTGTCTCAGCTCAGCAGAAGAGGAAGTTTCTGAAGCTGTTGAAGAAAATAGATTGCGGGGAGAAGAGTATGGCAAAGACCAAACCCCAACCAAACACCTCTCCCACCTCCCTACACAATCTCTAAGGATCTGAGACCATAATTAGACTCATGAGGACCAGAGGGAAAACGTACTCTAACTTAGCATAGAAATGTTAAAGTTTATTCTAATGATCAAGAAAGAACACAGGAGTACATTTACCATTGCAACAAAAAGAATAAAATACCTAGGAATAAACCTACCTAGGGAGACAAAAGACCTGTATGCAGAAAACTATAAGACATTGATGAAAGAAAGTAAAGATGATACCAACAGATGGAGAGATATATCATGTTCTTGGATTGGAAGAATCAATATTGTGAAAATGACTATACTACCCAAAGCAATCTACAGATTCAATACAATCCCTATCAAATTACCAATGGCATTTTTTTACAGAACTAGAACAAAAAATCTTAAAATTTGTATGGCAACACAAAAGACCCTGAAGAGCCAAAGCAGTCTTGAGGGAAAAAAAACGGAGCTGGAGGAATCAGACTCCCTGACTTCAGACTATACTACAAAGCTACAGTAATCAAGACAATATGGTACTGGCCCATAAACAGAAATATAGATCAGTGGAACAGGATAGAAAGCCCAGAGATAAACCCACGCACATATGGTCAACTAATCTATGACAAAGGAGGCAAGGATATACAATGGAGAAAAGACAGCCTCTTCAGTAAGTGGTGCTGGGAAAACTAGATAGCTACATGTAAAAGAATGAAATTAGAACACTCTTAACACCATACGCAAAAATAAACTCAAAATGGATTAGAGACCTAAATGTAAGCCTGGACACTATAAAACTCTTAGAGGAAAACATAGAAAGAACACCCTTTGACATAAATCACAGCAAGATCTTTTTTGATCCACCTACTGGAGTAATGGAAATAAAAACAACAATAAACAAATGGGACCTAATGAAACGTAAAAGCTTTTGCAAAGCAAAGGAAACTACAAACAAGACGAAAAGAAAACCCTCAGAATGGGAGAAAATATTTGCAAATGAATCAACGGACAAAGGATTAATCTCCAAAATATATAAACAGCTCATGTAGCTCAATATTTAAAAAGCAAATAACCCAATCAAAAAATGGGCAGAAGACCTAAATAGACATTTCTCCAAAGAAGACATACAGATGGTCAAGAAGCACATGAAAAGCTGCTCAACATCACTAATTATTAGAGAAATGCAAATCAAAACTACAATGAGGTATCAGTTCACACTGGTTAGAATGGGCATCAGAAAATCTACAAACAATAAATGCTGGAGAGGGTGTGGAGAAAAGGGAACCCTCTTGCACTGTTGGTGGGAATGTAAATTGATACAGCCACTATGGAGAACAGTATGGAGGTTCCTTAAAAAACTAAAAATAAAATTACCATATGATCCAGCAATCCCACTACTGGGCATATACCCTCAGAAAACCAAAATTCAAAAAGACACATGCACCCCAATGTTCATTGCAGCACTGTTTACAATAGCCAGGTCATGGAAGCAACCTAAATGCCCATCGACAGACGAATGGATAAAGAAGATGTGGTACATATATACAATGGAATATTACTCAGCCATAAAAAGGAACGAAATTGGGTCATTTGTAGAGATGTGGATGAATCTAGAGACTGTCATACAGAGTGAAGTAAGTCAGAAAGAGAAAAACAAATATTGTATATTAACGCATATATGTGGAACCTAGAAAAATGGTACAGATGAACAGGTTTGCAGGGCAGAAATTGAGACACAGATGTAGAGAACAAACGTATGGACACCAAGGGGGGAAAATCGCCATGGCGTGGGGATGGTGGTGTGCTGAATTGGGCGATTGGGATTGACATGTATACACTGATGTGTATAAAATTGATGACTGATAAGAACCTGCAGTACAAACAAACAAACAAACAAACAAACAAAACAACTAATACTAAAAAAAAAAAAAAAAGGAATGAAATACTGACACACAGTATAGCATGGCTGAACCTTGAAAGCATGGTCTCACTGAAAGAAGCCAGACACGACAGGCCACATATTGAATGATTCCATTTCTATGAAATGACCCAAAGAGGTAAGTCCATGGAGACAGAAAGCAGAGCAGTGGTGACCAGGGACTGGGGTGACAGGAATGAGGAATGACTGCTTATAGGGGGGTGGGATTATCTCTTGTGTTGATGAAAATGTTCTAAAATTGGTTCTGGTGTTTGTTGCACAAGCCTGTGAATATACTAAAAACCACTGAATTGTGTACTTTAAATGGGAGAATTGTGTGATATATTATCTCAATAAAGTGGTTTATAAAAAAAAGAAGAAAAAATGCAAAAAAAAAAGAAATAAGGGTTTCAAAAATTTACTGCTAATAGGAAAATGGAAAATATCAATGTAATAATATCCTCAACCAGCTTCCTAAATCTTCAGATCTATCATCTTTTCAATTATAAAAATGATCATAATTCATAATGGAAAAATTTAAAAAAAGAACACAGTGGTAAAATAAGGGCTTGATTCAAAAGAGTTGGGAAATGTCTCTCCCTTCCTCAACCTCCTTATTAGCAAATGGAACTCTATTGATCACTGAAATCTCTCTGAAAGGCCTCTCTTCCATCCTTATTGCCTTGAACTTAAACTCCCTGGGTTTGCTTTCTCCTTCCCTCTCTCCCTCCCTCCCTCCCTTCCTTCCTTCCTTCCTTCTTCCCTCCCCCTTTCACTCTACTTTGTTCTTACTTGTGTCTCATTGCAATTCTGGGAGCTTGACTTTGCCTATAAACCTTGCCAATGGGCAAACCCATTTTTGGCCTGGTGGGTCTCTAGACCAACTTTCTCCTCACATCTTCTCTTCAAATTTCCCAGACAGTAGCAGTAGAAAGTTATCCAGCCACCAAAGTAGTCATGGGCTCTTGGCTTGTGAAGTCACATTCAGTCATTCATGTATTCAATCAATATTTTATTGAGAGCCTACTTTGTACAGGGTGTTAGGAACACAACCTTGAATGAGTCGATCCAACTCCAGTATGGAGCTTATACTGAAGGGGGGAAACAGATAAGTAAAGAATTTCAGGCAGTGAAAGGGCCATAGCAAAGCAGGGAACGGGGCTGAGGAGACAGTGTATGAAGTTTAGGGGAGCCTGTCTGGGGAAGTGACATCTGAGCTATGATATAAAAGAAGAAAGGGAGGGAGGTCATAGGGACATAGAAAGATTGGGGAGAGAGAGTTCCAAGTAGAGGAAACAGCAGGTACAAAAGCCCTGAGGCAGAAAGGAGCAAAATGACTTTTGCTGGGATCAAAAGAACACCTTCTACTAGGGACTTCCCTGAGGATACCAATTTCACTTCAATGAAAAACTTATTGGTTCTTTCTCTGCTTATATCATGAGGATAGAACACGAGAAATTAAATGCTTTAGGGTGGTAGGACCAAGTTCCATACCCAGGGAAGGTTATATAATCCTAGAGTTGGTTACACATATGAGTGATTTTTCATTTCATTTCATTTGTTTTTGGGAAAAAGAAAGAAAACACATGACTTTCTGACTTCTGCCATTTCTATTATTTACAATTCATATCCCTTATTACTTGTTCCATCCTTCTTGATCAAGCTGAGCTTGGATCCCAGAGAATAAGTGACCACCAGACGGGGAGAATACGTGTCTTACTACAAAGCCACATATGTGCCCCTGTGTTCGTGAGGTTCCACCAGTCCCATTCTGATTGGCTAATTTATAAGATCAACCAAGGGAAAATAGAATGCCATGGAATAATAGGCAAATTATAATGTTGTTGGCATTTCTTTCTGGAAGAAAAAAAAGTAGAGTAGAATGGGGTAAAGAATGAGGAATCGTGATCTTTGCCTTTCTTGTATTTCCTTAGAGGAAGAGAAGAGGTGCTGACATGTGTGGAAAATCTCTGCTGAGAGGATGGGAGTCAATACAGGGTAGCATCTTTATTAGTCAAGGTCGGAAGTGATCTAGTTCTCAGCAGAGGATCTGGACACTAAAACATCTTAATTTTTCCTTCCCTTTCTACCTGTAAGTCTGTGGAGCTGAGCTAAGATGTGGACGTTGAACACACCTCACAATTCCCTGGTGAAGCCATCAAAACCCTCGCTCTTCCTCTCTCAGGCTGAGCACCAATTAAGGCAAACGCTGGGCCCTGGCTTTCACTAATTACAGACACAGAGCACTCAAGGTCTGCTAATAGGGTCGGGCACTAATAGGTCCAGGGGAAGTCAATGCTTTGTGAGTAACTAGAGGTGATGTGTTATATTTTTTATGAAAGGAGGTTCATGCAAGCCTAAACCAGGTGACAGAGGAGCTCAGCGAGTGGCAGTGTCTGGGGTGCGATCCAAGGGTTCCCATCGAGCCCGCTGCACCTTGGTAGTCCACTTGACATCTGTCCTGAACTTCACTGTTCAGGGATCATGAACCCACAAAACATCCATGAAGGAAGGACCCGGAGGTGGGGAGGAGTAGGAGCTATGAGAAAGGGGAAGCCCAGCAGGTAGAAATACTCATCTCACAAATTCCTTCAGGAGGTGTTCAAAATATTTTACAACTTCTTGGCTTGGGTCTAACCAATCACAAGGGCTGCCAGCTGTAAACTACCAGGGCTATACTGATGCTTGCTGGTAGCATTTCAGACCTGTATGTATGTATGTTTTACTCACCTTTTGGTATGTGCAATACACCTTACAGGTTTTAAAAGAAAAAAAAAATTCTTAAAATTCTTGTTCTGTGCTGTCAGAACTTCCTTAGTCCATAGATTCTACAAGGACTGTCCCCTGTACTTTATTTAACTGCTGACCTTACCTTTCTCATGCCATTTTGCACTAGAAGAATAAGAACATTCTTTAATTTGAATCTCACTCAGGGAAGTGGTTTAGCAGTCAGCCAAACCCAAGTTCAAATCCTGCCTTTACAATTATTATTCTTGGGAAAATATGTAATCTTTCAAAGATTCAATTTTTAAAAATCTATGTTTTAAAAAAAGGATACTATTAAAAAGGGATACTATTCCTCTGGCACAGGGCTTTTGTAAGGATTAATATGGGGTTTCACAGGTAAGTGCTCGAGATGCAGCCGGCCCATAGGAGGCTTTCCCAATGGTATCTCTGATATTCAGAATTTATTATAATTCCAATAAGGGCTATTTGGTAATTAGGCATTTTTATATACAGAAAAGTGGGGTTTGGAGGTAAAATAATAGTCTAGACAAACAGCAGAATAAGAAGTATACATTTGCCAGAACACAGGTTTTTCTAAAACATTAGAAATGATCATGACCAAAAAAAATCACAATTGAAATACCAATGACAGCACATTCTTATATATTCATGAAACAGGCTATCTAATAAATTCTATTTCTGTTACCCTGATTTGAGTAACCATATATATATAAACAGTTAAATTTGACTTATTTAAGAATATTTCATAATTGAGAGTTTTCACTGAATCAGCCACATCCCCTGCACGCAATTACTTTGAAAGGATGAATTTTACTTCACAAAGGAGACCAATTGTAACAAAATGTTACATATCTGTAAAGCACTTTCACATACCTTATCCCACTTAATTCACAGAGCTGGCATCTACCAGAGGGGAAATCATTATCAGAAACTCCAAGACCAGACTAGTGTTTCAGTTTAAAAAGAGAAAGTTCAAGAGATGCCCCTCCACGCCCCCTCCCCTGACTCCAGTCTCCACACCCACGTCCAGGGCCAGCTGAGGTGCTACAGCTCATCCTTTTTGAACTTTCTTGCCTCTGTGGAGAAGGAGATACTAGGGGATAGAAGGAAAGACGTGAACGTGGGGCAGCTCACAAAATGGGAGCGCAGGAGTTCAATGCTGGGGAAGGGTGGAGTGCCTGCTCGGTTTATAATACAGAAAGACAAACTACGTGTTTCAAAACACAGTCAGATCCTGAGGCCTGCCTCAGCTACTGCTGCCCCATTTTTTGGCCATGCATCACAAAGTTTAACCAAAGATTACAGAGTAGATCTCGTCCAGCAAGAGCGGAAAGTGGCCCTCCTTTGATTTGAAATAAAATTGTTAACATTTCTTCTAGAAAGAAGGCGCTTCAGCCCTTGCCGCATGAATGGGGAGTTTTAGCTTCTAAATTCTAAAGAAGAGCAGTGAAACAATTGTTGGGTGATGGTTGTTACTGTGTATGTAGGGGTGTGCATGCGTGTGTGTGTGTGTGTGTGTGTGTGTGTGTGTGTAGGGTGTGGTCTCACTACATCCCCATATTCCCCAACAATTCAATTTGAAGGATGGAGTCCTAACATTCAAGGTTAGGGTAAGGGCTGGTTTTAGAAGAGCCAAAATTCCTAGGACTTAGGGAACTTGGTGACTCTCCACCCCTGGAAACAGCAGGTGGGCACGGAAGTCAGCTGTAGGGCTGCCGTGGAGCAGGGGGGAGGAGTTTAGAAAGATCAGCTAACCAAAGAACGCAGGGCTCTGTGCTGGCCAAGGCAAGCCTCTGACAGCGCTAAGTAGGCTTCTTTTCTGAGAGCTCCTTTCCTGGCTGAAGAGACCCAGGGACGGTAGTGGGGCTCTTCAGACACAAGAACCTGGAGGAATTTACTGGCAAAATTGAAAAGATTACAGTTTTCAAACAAAAGAAGTGCCAACAGTTCAGTTCTGAGATCTCCCCACGACACAGGGTTCTAGGTTTGCGTACATGTACCTCCCACTTCCAAAAGACAAAGGTTTCTAAAAACCAGATTGGCAAGGTGGACTAAGCAATCGAAATGTAGTTCTTGAATCGTGTGGGAGCTTCTTAAACCCCAGACCACAATCTGAATCTGACTTTTCACTAAATTCTAGATGGTTTGATGAACTGGCCCAAGCTTCCCCAAGGCCCCCAGAGAGGCACTATGACAGAGTCTATGCTACAGACCCCCAGCTACACATCGGCATGCTAGCAACTTGGATTCTCCTTGACCATCCTTCAGAGGGGCTGATTTTACTTGAGCATCCTTGATTTGCTGGTGAAGAATAACCCTGAAGGGTCTGGGAGCAGCACTTTTTCTCCTATGATTCTAAGCTGAACCCATTTTTTCCAAAAGATGGAAAGGGGCAGGGGCTGTACATCATCTTGGTAGGTGATCTGTTTGGTACTCATGAAAGAAAACTGACCTCAAACTCCCTAAGGATAATGCAAAAATAAACCTTCTGCTGACCTCCTGTACAAAGAAGCAGCCTGGCCCTGTGGAGGGCCTCTAACTTCCAAAGACCTGGGAAAACCACAGCAGGAAAGGCTGAGGACAACCCCTTCCAGACTGCCCTTTTGCGGGACGCTAAGAAACCTCCGTCAAGTGGGTCCTCAGGAGGCAATCCCAGCAACGCAGCTACGTCTGTCTGTCCTTCAGAAGGACCGCAGTACTCACGGGCGGTTCGGACGGTGTCGCTGGGCTGGCTACGGGGGCTGAGACCATTGGGATTCACGGCCCTCACGGCAAACTGGTAGTTGGTGTCCGGATCGAGGCCCTTGATAACCATGAAATCCATCTGGAGCTGCTCTTGGATTAAGGTCCAACTCTTGTCAAAATCTGGCCTTTATTGTTTAAAAAACAAAACAGAATGAGAAGCAGTAGTTCAGTTACAGCAGAGGGAAGGAAAGCTTGCTGGCCGTGTAAACTAACAGCTTTTGAATTCTGGAAGCAAGACTCATCAAAATGAGTGAACATTTCCCACCTAAAAGTGATCTGGATTTGAAATCCCAGGTCATGGTTTTTAAGACCTTGTCAATAAAAGAAAGTAGATCATTTTTAGGGCCAGTTTTAAGCACCGTTTAAAGATCACCCGCTTTTCCTTGCATGGCCTTGACTGTGGTAAAAAGATCCCCACATAGGAATTCGGTTTCAAGGACTCTGCCTTCCAGATGTTTCGTAAACAAGCCTTCCCCTGACAGTTTCCATTCCCAGGGGTCAGGAGAGCACAGATTCCATCTATTCACAATCTGTTCACAAAATAAACAAATATAAACGTTCTAGGGTGACTAATTGCGTGAACTGCCATGGGAAAACCCAACAAGATTCTGTAGCACGGCCATTCTTACTCTTCACAAAACTACAAGTGTGCCAACTTGCCGAATGTTCACATGGACTCGGACCTGTGCCTAGTGGTGGGAGACAGTTTAAAAGCAGAGAAGGAGCTAACGGTATCAGTCACTGAGGCCATTCCCATTGCCCGAGACTGGGAGCTGCTCCCCAGTGCTTCTGCCTCAGCTGAGCCACGATCCAAGAACCTGGGTTCTGGGCACTGTGGCCCAGAGACCAGCTCCTCAGGCCAACGCTTGTACCCTGAGGTCTTCTACGGCAGCCCTGGGCCGCCCAGTTCTCAGGTTTCGGGGAAGCCACAGCCTCTCAGCTATATCCCAACAACGGAGGTTTCCGCCCTGGGACCCCCTCATTGCACCCTTGCAGATCACAGCCCCGTACCTCCTCCCAGGCCCAGCCCGACCCTCGGCACTGCTCTCTGGGGTAGCTGTCAAGGGCCAGTTTCTGGATTTCTCCACACTGCAAGCAACAGAGCTGGGGAAGTTGCCAGCTGGAGGAGTTCTCTACCCTCCATCTTCCTTCCTCTACCCTCCAGCTTTCTGCCCCAGCCCTTTGCCAGACCTACCCTTGCTCCAGGTGCGACAGGATCTGCCATCCCCTTCAGATTTTTATTCTCCTCCTCTGCAACCTGGGGGCCAAAGTGGCTTCCTCCCCTCAGGGGCCCCTGCCCAGCAGATGCTTCCACCCACGGTGGATTCACAGCTGCCTGTGGTGAACTTGGGCTCCCTGCCACCAGCGCCGCCTCCTGCCCGACCCCCCCCTTTCTCTGTTACCTGTGGGCCCTGCTCTGCGGCCCCCCCAGCCTGGCTGTGAGGCCCCCACCTGCTCCTGCTACCCCGGTGCTGCCTTCACCTGC
The DNA here is from genome assembly GCF_949987535.1 of Balaenoptera acutorostrata. Lineage (NCBI taxonomy): Eukaryota > Metazoa > Chordata > Mammalia > Artiodactyla > Balaenopteridae > Balaenoptera > Balaenoptera acutorostrata. The sequence continues at coordinate 34,845,186 of NC_080065.1, read as the reverse complement.
CAGGCCCTTCGGCCCTAGCTTGGGGCGAGCAGAGCTGCACCCAGTAGAACTAAAGCCATTCCAGGATTATCGAAAACTGAACAGCAACCTTGGGGGACCTGGGTCATCATGTACTCCTCCAGCTGGAAGGTCTTTCTCTGGCCTCAATTCCCATCTCAAGGTCCCACCTTCCACCTACAGTGGAGTGTTCCACAGCCAGCGCATCGACCTCTACCAGCAGGCCACCCCACCGGGTGCCCTGCGCTGGACGCCGAAGCCCTGGGAGGGGACGGGGCCACCTTCCTGAGAAGGGCCATCCTGTAGGGCACAGGAGCCTGGGTCCCCAGGGGACAAGGAGCCTGGATTGACCCCACCCCACTGAGGGAGGGCCCTTTGCCCCCCCCCTCCTGGGGCTTGTATATAGATTATAAATACATAAGGGGGAAAGGGGTGGGTGGGGAAGGGTTGCGGGGCTGGGGCCTCGCTTCCCCTCCTCCCCCCTCCCCTGGTTCCCTATCCCTGGGGCCGTTTGTTAAAAAAGAATAATAAAAGGATTAAAAAAAAAAAAAAAGTCCAGCTTCCATCTGGGGGACAGCACACAGGGGGTAAGAGAACAAACTCTGGAGCTGGCTGAGCTGTTCAGATCCTGCCTCTATTGCTCACTAGCTGCTATTTCACCTCTTTAAGTCTCTAATTTCTCATCTGTAAAATGGGGTGATAAAAGTACCTACTTAAGAGGGCCATCATAAGGGAGAAATGAGCTCTGTACCCCAGCTCAGTGCCTAGCAATGTAACTGAGCAGGACCTTATGGGGCCCTCCCTGAACAGGAACCCCCCTCTTCCCAATGTCCTCAGCTTGCCTTTTGCCTGTAGAAAAACTTTAGACAAAGAATAAATTTAATCAGAAAAGTGAGAAAGTGCAGAAAGGAAAAAAACCCGTCAAACAAGATAAAATAATAATAGTTTAGCCATTAAACAAAGTCAAGGACCTTTAGTTCCTCCTCAAGGGCTACAGATAATGTTCTGAGCCACATCCTTTGAGCTGTTTTGCAGAAACTGAAACACCCACCAGGTGGAAGAAGTTAACTGTCTGCTGCTCACAGGCACATACACCCCAGACCGGTTGGAACCAGAAGGTTGACGATATTGACTCACGATTATCTCACCACCAACCAGTCAGAGGAGTGTCCATGAGCTGATCACATACCCTACAACCCCCTTCCCTTACGCCTTTAAAAACCTTTCCCTGAAAGCCTTCGTGGAGTTCGGGTCTTTTAAGCACTAGCTACCTGGACTCCTTGCTTGGTGCCCTGCAATAAACGCTGCACTTTCCTTCACCACAACCCAGTGTCAGTAGATCGGCTTTACTGCGCTCGGGCAAGCAGACCCAAGTTTGGTTCGGTAACAGCATCACACTGCAAATGCTCAGCATGGATTAGCCATTATGTAAGGGATGTACCCACCTCACAGAGCTGGCAGGCAACCCTTGGCCACCTGCTCACTCTATACCCATGAGCTTCAATGCAGTAGCACTAGCGCATGTGGCTAGTCAGTACTTGAAATGTGGCTCATCTGAATTGGGATGTGCTGTGAGTGTAAAATGTACAATGGATTTTTTTTTAAGTGTAAAATATCTCATTAATATTTATATTGATTACATGTTGAAATGATGATATTTTGGATTCAGTGAGTTAAAAATACATATTATTGAAATTAATTTCACTTGTTTCTTACTACCCTTTAAATGCCCCTATCAAAAAACTTAAAAATTTCATATAGGCTTGCATTTACTATTGGACAGTGCTGTTCTGTATGGGCTTCCTAGTTGGTGGGAGAAAGGAGAGCTTTCCAGGTAATAAGAACTACAAAATGAAATTTGGGAATGTTTGTGCATGGCTGGGGGACAGTGTAAATGGTCTAATGGGAGTGGAGAGGTTTTGTTAATAACTAATAATTGCTATCATTTATCATGTTCTTCAATGCTTATCAAGCATTGTTCTAATAGTTTAACTCATTTACTTCTCACAATTACTCTATACAGTAGATACTAATATTAAACACACACACACCCCTTTCTTTGAAGAGGAAATTAAGGCACAGAATGGGTAAGTAACTTGCCTGAGGTCACACAGCTGATAAATGGTGAGGCCAACTTGGGTTGATGGGGGAAGGTTAGATTAAGAGGATCCTTGATGCTGAATGAAAAATTGGGGTGATAGGGATTGGGGGATTCTCCAACTTTTAGTTTGCTCCCTGACCAACCTCTCAGCTCTTCTATTGTTAAACCCCTCTGCTCACAGATATTTAGAGGAAGGCAGGAAGCAAAAAATATTGATGTTTGTCCTTTATGAACAACTTAATAGGCAAGGAAGTAAAGACTCATTTTGCTAAAAGGAGATGCCTGGACGGTACACGGATTTCTCTAATATGTGCTCTCCTAGTTTTTCATTAGCAAGAATTGTTGAAAGCCAGATGGAGTCCTTAAGCCCAGCAAAAGTGCTTCCTTGGGCTCACCGTGCTGATGAGGAGTTTATGGGGCCCATATCTCACAAGAATTCATGTGTTTGGAGAAGCAGAGGTCACAAGCATGTCCACTGTAGGATGTAGGGCTCATTTCTCTTTCTCGGTATCCTTTCCCTAAAGATGGATTTCTCAGGTAAACTAACTTTGTCATCAAAGGGAAAACCTTGGTGAGTGGAAGGAAACACATTTACAAACTCAAATTAGAACAAAATCACTTCACAGAGGAAAGCCACAGGGATGCCTAACAGTAAAGTCAGGAAAGATATGATCTTTAGATAAAACTCTCCTGTTAGCCTTTGCTAAGTTTCCCTTGTGGCATTTATAGAGGAAAGGACCTGTCACCTGTCTCAGAATGTGCCACTGTCTACCCAGAGCTACCTGAAAATATCTGCAACAATTTTCATGTAAAAATTACAGCTTCCCCTACCCCACAAAAAAAGAGATTATTTTCTATTTGCTCATTTAATGCAAGAAATAAAGCTATATTTTCAGCGAATAAGAGATTGACATCATTAATATTTAATTTCATTATATACAGTGAGAGAGGAAAGCTCATGTAGATTGAATACCAGTCCAAAACCTTTAACATTTTGCCTCTGAGTTTGTCATGGGTTTTGCATTTAAATGTTTTTAGAGTCTCTTGAGGTACAAAAGTGCAAAGGCAAGGTTGAGAGAGAGATACTCAGGCAAAAGTATTGTTTTAGTTCATCCTCAAACAATAACTTTACCTTTTTTCACTAAAGAAAATCATCCTAACTACAAAGTTACCAGTCAAATCACCATAGCAACACTAGCCTCCCAATTTCCCCAACCAGGAAAAGCCTAGAGGGGAAGAAGCAGCCTAAGAAAGTGCAGCCATCCCAGGTACAGATGGGCAGACAACAGTAGGGCAGGCTCTTAAAAACTTTTCCAAATAGCGGGATAGGGTTGGGTTGTGCGTCCTGTATCTCAGGAGGTCAGTAGGACACCTTTGGAAGGTGGTTGGGTGGGGGAGTTCGGGTGGGACAGATACAATTCGGTCAGTAGTGACTATTCAAAACCCAGTTAGCTGATTCAAGTAATCAAAACACCCACTGGTTCATTTTGGTGGGAGGAAGCATTACCACTGGCAATATTAGCATCCAGCCTGGTTATCAGGAATCTTGAGATTGTTTGGTCCAAGTGTCTGAGGGCTCTCAGAAATTACATGCAAGATTCTATGTGTGAACTTCATTTCATTTTCCTAAGAAAAGTGTCCTCAGCTTCTTATCAGATTCTCAAAGATAAGCATGATCCCAAAACTTTTAGAGTCACTGTCTAGTCCATTCTCTCATTCTACCCACGTGGACACTGAAGGAAAATAATTTATCCAAAGTCATAATACCACAGGGTGGTATATTTTTCTGTTTTATTCCCTTTCTTGTGGCATTTTGACCACCTCAACTATTGCCAAGTTCACCCTTAGTGGACAATCATTTTTCTTGGTACCATCAAACCCAGTAGGTGGCTGCCTTGGGCTATTCAGTTGGCAGGTGATTAATGATTATCAACCATGCATCCATCACAGAAGTTATATTCTGGGAGGCTCTAAGGAACTATAAACACAATTCCATTCTCAGGGAATTTATAATCTAATCGGCAGATAATACATCTAAGGACCATTAGGAAGCCAGTGAAAAGTTGCATATTTCAAGAGCCATATTTGAACAGGTCAATGTGAACTGGCATCCTGGGGAAAGTATATGAGACCAGGAAGAATTTAAGTTAGATTTCAAATATATTTGAGTTGTGATAACTGAAAAGGAATAGAGCATCTCTGGGTGGAGAAGAGATGAGTGCAGCATTAGCTCTATGTATGAATGTGGATAAATTAAGCACCAACTACATGTAAAATATCATATGGAATATCCAAAGACAATAAATAATATGGGTTCCTAACATGAATGATCAATTAATCTATATAAAAGATTGGTATAATATATAAAAACATTAGCCGTAAGTAAGTAGGTAAATGAATATACGGCACCTCTCTGCATATCACACCTAGTCAAAGCTTTCCTTGTCAGCCTCTACTTTACCAATTTGTTAGATTAACCAGTGATCCTCATTAGTTCCCACTAATTCAGCCGTTGGCTTATCAAGAGTCCATTGTGTTTATTTCCAAATTTATTTATGACTTTCATGTTTGTTATTGTAATTATGTTATTTAATGCCATATTATATAAACTAGTGAATATGAGTAAAAAATATAAGTGATAGCTATGTTTAATGGTTTTGAAAGACTTGGTAAAGCTGAACCACTAAAACATAATTGCCTTTGAACTAAGTGAAAGCAAGGCAACTGTAAAAGAGTGAAAAGAAGATTATAAAATTCTAGAATGATTTTGTAGTCAGATAACTTTGCAAGTGACTTTAAATTTTTAACTTGAGAAAACTATAAGTAGAAATTGTAGGTGATACCTTAGAGGTGTGGTTAAAATGTCCATATTATCCAAAGCAATCTACATATTCAATGCAATCCCTATTAAAATTCCAATGGCATTTTTCACAGAAATAGAAAAAATACTAGCAAACCAAATTCAACAGCACATGAAAATGATCTTACATGATCAAGTGGAATTTATCCCTGGGATGCAACAATGGTTCAACATAGTCAAATCGATAAATCTGATACACCACATTAACAAAATGAAAGAAAAGAAAGAGGACCATCTCAATAAATGCAGAAGAAGCATTTGACAAAATTCCACATCCCTTCACAATAAAAACTCTCAACAAATTAGGTATAGAAGGAATTTACCTCAACATAATAAAGGCCATATATGACGAGCCCACAGCTAACATCATACTAACCGTGAAAAGCTGAAAAATTTTCTTCTAAGATCAGGAACAAGGGTAAACAAATGTGCCCACTCTGACCACTTCTAAGAAACCTACTACTATAAGTCCTAGCCAGGGCAATTACACAAGAAAAGGAAATAAAAGCCATCCAAATTGGAAAGGAGGAAGTTAAATTGTCTCTGTTTGCAGATGACATGGTATCATATATAGAAAACCTTAAACACTCCACCCCAAAACTGTTAGAACTAATGAACAAATTCAATAAAGTTGCAAGATACAAAAAAAAAATACAAAAATCAGTTCCATTTATATACACTAACAAACTATCTGAAAAAGAAGAACTTTAGGAAATGCAAATAGTTGCTTGGAACGTGACCTCACAAGACATTCATGACAGAATAAAAAGTCAAAATGACCTCCGTGTGCAGAAACACAAGGGCAAAACCAACTCAAATGATAAATGTAAAATCTTATATTAGGTTTTTTAAAAAGCTGATGGCATAGAAATAAAGCAGAGAAAACCTGGTGTGGCAAAGATCTATGGGGAAGGCAGGGGGCACTGATCACAAACTCAATATGAATTCTCTGGACTACCTGCTGTTGAAAAGGCCTAGTGTCCATATCCTAGGAAAAAGTGGTTTTCTAGGTTGATCACTTGGCAGAAGTGCTCTAGACCCATCTCCACTTGAGGCAGAGTTCAAAGGGCTGGTATTAATTGGCTTGGGGTAGAGAGGATATAGTGAACATATGCCAGTGTCATTAGATAAGAGATAGACTGTCAAATGAAGACGGTGAAGATGCCTTCTGTGTTTTCCATATTGGACTAGGAGGCCCAATGTTTCCTTACAGGGAAGCCAATGGCAGTGCATTATAAAGAAGACCCTTTGATGGCAATTAGGAGTGGTTGACAACAAAGGCAACTGCACGAAATGGCTGAGCTCTGCATCGGCAGCTGTCTTGAAGCAGAAGTTGGGTGGCCATCCATCAGAAATGTAACCAGCTACTTCCTGAACACAGTAAGAGGTTGGACTTCATTCAATGTCTCTGACCTCAACTCACAGTAAGAAATACATTTTTGTATAGCAACCCAATATACCTATTCATATATATATACTATATGTATATGACTCACATGTGGGTACAAAGCTGAAAGAAAAGTTTCAAGAAAAAATATTTATCCTTACTCTCCTTACTATGTTATTCACTTTGCTACTTTCTCTTCTTTCCCTTCTTTTCCTTTCTTTTCTTCTTTTTTTTTTTATTTAAGTATTTGTTTATTTATTTATGGCTGTGTTGGGTCTTCGTTTCTGTGCGAGGGCTTTCTCTAGTTGTGGCAAGCGGGGGCCACTCTTCATCGCGGTGCGCGGGCCTCTCACTATCGCGGCCTCTCTTGTTGCGGAGCACAGGCTCCAGACGCGCAGGCTCAGTAATTGTGGCTCACGGGCCCAGTTGCTCCGCGGCATGTGGGATCTTCCCGGACCAGGGCTCGAACCCGTGTCCCCTGCATTATTGGCAGGCAGATTCTCAACCACTGCGCCACCAGGGAAGCCCCTTTTCTTCTTTTTTTAAAAATTCTGATAAGAACCCACTAAATTGATTTCACCACCCACTGAAGTGTTGTGACCCGTAATTTGAAAAACACTGGACAAGAAGTTTTTCTTCTAGAATACCTTAGATAGTGCTTCCAACTCTAAAACTCCGAGAATAAAGAAAACAGATTTTTTCAACCATGAAGACAAATTTATGACTTAGAGATAAATGTTCATAAAGTGGAAATGCAGCCTGTTAAACTCCAAGTATGCTCTAGATACATCACTCTCTACAGCACTGTGTTTCAACATTTGTGAATCATCCACAATAAGACATACATCGAACATTGTGACCCGGTACACACCACAAATATGCACACACAGCAGAAACACAAGTTTCACGAGATAATTCTTATTTTTATTATGTGTGATGCCTTCTGATATTTTCTTTTCTGTTTCATGTTACTTTTGAAAACCTGTTGGTCAGGACCCCCTCAGCTGATTTCTTTACCTTCTAATGAGCCCATGGGTTGAGAACCCCTTCTCCAGAAAGTTCAAGCTGAGGTGGGGAGTGATATTCAAGCATGTTACAGACATTAACTAGGAAACTGGGCTAGGAATGGTTAAATCCTGCTAAGAAAATACTTCTGAGAGAGGAACTCGTTGGAGCAGAAAACAGCCCTCTAGGGGATCCACAGAACATCCAGAATGGCCTTGACAGTGGAGGCCACTCTATAGGCCTGAGATGGAGCGGACCAAAAGCCTAATTACAGTACAACCAGAGATATGTGTGTCCTCCCTCCCTCAGTATGGGGCCTAGCGTTCCATGGTTTAATGTTTTCTGGAGGACCTTGGATCATTTGGAGGCTCCATCCTTCAATATTTTCCTTCATGTTATTCCTTTAAGCGTCATTTCAGACACAGAATTGAAAAGATTCTTATCTGGACTCTCCTACCGCTTAAATCTGATTCTACCATTACACTGAATATACCACCTTCTAATGGAATTTTACATTTCTGTCTTCCCTACTAGGCTGTGAGCTCATTAACATGCTGATTGTCTTATTCATTTCTGTGTTCCCTGGAATGTCTGCGTGATCTTTCAAAATGCAAATACTATCAATTCCTTTCCTGCTTAACCCTTCCCATAGCTCCCTATTCCTGTCAGGACAAACACGAGATCCTTCATAAAGGCTTTCCTGCTCCAAACCTTGCTTACCTACCCGGCCTTATCTCTCACTACACAGAGCTCCAGACTTCTAAGCAAGTCCAAGAACATTATCTTTTTGCCTCCAAGCCACTGCTTGAGTAGCTTCTTCTGGCCTGAGTCTTTTCACGCTGCTTCCTCCCTCCCCTTGTGCCTGGCTATTGCTGATATGTCTTCCTTAACTCCTGTAAGAAGCCTTCCCAGATTCCTTCAAAACTGGGTTAGATGTCAAGGTTGTGTTCCTCTAAGTCCCTGGCCCCCACCCCTGCCCGCAGCACTCACAGCTCTGGACTCTGCTCACCTGTCTTACCCACTGGACTCTCCAAGCAGAGGCAATAGCTAATTCACCCCAAAATCTCTTGCACACGCTTTGCACGTGGAAGATACTCAATACGTACATGTTTGGATGAATGTATGCACACAGTAAGTATCCAGTAAAGGGTGAATTGAGCTGAACTAAAATATCTTCAAACTTAGACGTTGGGAATAACACAATGCCCTAAACCAGGGGGTAGCAAACTTCAGCTGCCTGCCAGTTTTTGTAAATAAAGTTTTATTGAAACACAACCATAACTGTTTGTTTAGGTATTGTCTAGGCTGCTTTCCTGCTACAATGGTAGAGCTCAATAGTTGAGAAAAAGACCATAGAGCTGGCAAAGCACAAAATATTTACTACCTGACCCTGTAGAAAAATTTGCCAACCCCTGGTCTAAGACAACAGTCTTGGACTTCCCTGGTGGCACAGTGGTTAAGAATCCACCTGCCAATGCTGGGGACACGGGTTCGAGCCCTGGTCCGGGAAGATCCCACATGCTGCAGAGCAACTAAGCCCGTGCACAACTACTGAGTCCGTGTGCCACAACTACTAAAGCCCGCACGCCTAGAGCCAGTGCTCCGCAACAAGAGAAGCCACCGCAATGAGAAGCCCACGCACTGCAATGAAGAGTAGCCCCTGCTCACCACAACTAGAGAAAGCCTGCGCACAGCAACGAAGACCCAACACAGCCAAAAAAAAAAAAAAGTGTTTAAGACAAAAGTCTTTAACCTTGTTTGTGCTACTTTGACAGTCTGCGGAAATCTGTGAATCCCTTCTTGGAATAATATTTTTAAATGCATAGGATCACACAGGAAACCGGTTATACTAGAAACAATTACCAAAACAATAAAAAATAATGATATATTAATATAGATACTTCTTCATTAACACATTAAATAACAATACTTAGCAATGGACTTAATTTCATAGTAATGATAACCATAAATGGTATTTTGAGATACGTGCAACAATTGTAATGGGATAAGAACATATCTGTGATTCTAACGGTGACAAAGTCACAGGAATTGCTAATGCCACTGCAGTTTGTTGATTACATTCATATTTGAAGAAAACATTACATTTCAGTCGGTAAAACTAAGAGCGTAATTTTTGTCCAACCAAAGTTCAGGGACCCCTTGTCGTCTATCCATGAGCCCCTTGGGGATCCACAAACTGCAGGTTAAGCACCCTGCTTTAAGATCCCATAGTTATCCAGGGTAAATACGACAGGAGTGAAAGAAAACCTCATGCTCGGAAAGGCCTCCAAGTCTCTCTCAATTTTACAGACTTGGTTTTATGCAGGATTTGCTCTACACTAAAATGAACTGCAGAGGAAAGTCCAAAACCACTAAGTAATCACAGTTAAGAAAAAAGAAAAGATGTATTATTTGGCCTGCAGCTTTCAGCCGTATTTCTTTATTTATGAATTGGTTCCACCCAACCAAATGATAAACAGATGGATAGAATGGGGTAATGATAAACTCAGCTGGCAGTCTGTCCCTGACGGGGCAACTGGAGAGCACACTTTCATTTACACTTTACAAATGGCTCCCAGCACTGGTACACAAGAATTCAATTTGTGTCAACTCCCATCAGTCTGACCAGGGATTACATCAGGAAAGCTCATGGTAGGAGGGATTGAAGCTTTAAGGGATCAATTTGTAGAACTGTAGGTCAAACTTCTGCAAAAACATTCAGAATCGCCCTTCCATTTGAGCCTGAATGGAGGAACTTGATGGCTACCAGAATTTCTGGGACTACATACCACTCTGGAAAGTGGTTCTGAGATTTTCAATTTGGAAACTAAAGGTAAGAAAAAGGACTTTTTCGGGCTTCCCTGGTGGCGCAGTGGTTGAGAATCTGCCTGCCAATGCAGGGGACACGGGTTCGAGCCCTAGCCTGGGAAGATCCCACATGCCGCGGAGCAACTAGGCCCGTGAGCCACAATTACTGAGCCTGCGCGTCTGGAGCCTGTGCTCCGCAACGGGAGAGGCCGCGATAGTGAGAGGCCCGCGCACCGCGATGAAGAGTGGCCCCCCACTTGCCACAACTAGAGAAAGCCCTCGCACAGAAACAAAGACCCAACACAGCCATAAATAAATAAATAAATAAATATTAAAAAAAAAAAGACTTAAAAAAAAAAAAAAAAAAGAAAAAGGACTTTTTCACAAAACACCACTTGTTAATATGAAATGTCAGCTGACACCCAAACAAGCCCACTCTTGCTTATTTCTAATTCTATTGTTGGCTGTAAGGAAGGCTTATACTTAAAACAGCACAACTTCCTAAACAATTTCTTGAAAAGAAAGGGAGATTTTTGTTGCTGTTTTTTCCCATTCTCCTCAAAATTGATTAATTGTGTAAGAACGATTCTTTAAATATATCAAGCTCTATAATCTTGGGGGGCAGGAAAACCAACACAGGGCTACATCACTGTTAAATATTGGAGCCATTTGCCCAGTTATTGCTATAAGTTCTAGTAAAACGCTATGAAAAAAGTCGGCAATTCACTTGCAGGTATGAAGGGCTCCAAAACACAAGTTATCATTCAATATGAAATAAAATTGCAATGGTAGCTTTCAAGTTAGTCTTATACATTAGGTATTATCTGAAGCTTTACCACATACCACTATCCCTTTTATGATGAGAAAACAAAAGCAATAAGTAACTTTGGGTCGGGGGGAAGGAAAGGGGACGTGCACACAGATCCAGATTGGATTTTGTCTGCCTTTTATTTCTGCAGTTAGTAAGGAATGATATTGATTACTGCTGTGGCCTTGGAAATTAGCCATAAAGGATTCATTCAATCTCCTGTGACTAGTATGGCAATACACTTCCATTACCATGGGGCTCAGGGTAAGGAAAAGAACTGACACTTAAAACTATTCTTCCATAAGCCACTCTTCTAAGTACTGTACAGACATCTATCTATCTTCACAACCCTCCCGAGGTATCCACTATTATCATCCCTACTTTACAGCCAAGGGAAGTAAGGCTCAGAGAGGTCAAGGATCTTGCGCAAGGTGGCAGCTAGTTGTTGTCACTCTCTGGATTCAATCACATGGCTGCCTGTATCCAAATGTTCTCCAGCACCTACTTGACACGTGCTATGTTTACTTCATGTAGGTGTCATATTCCACAGAAGGGAGCAAGTCAAGACGTTGCCCTCATGGCCTGGCAAGGAGGACAGACTTCGAACAAGTAATTAACTACAAGTGTGCTGAGTGTTGCTAGTAAATGTTGCAGGTGTACCTAACCTAGTCTGAGGTGGGGGCAGGGTTCAGGGCAGGCGTCCTGGAGGAAGTGGTACTTAAGCAGGGGAACTGAAGGATGAACAAGAGTTAACTAGGTAAAGAAGTAGAAGATATATCCTGGCAGAGTATAGCAAGCATAAAGACCTTTAGCCGAGAAAGAACACGGCTATAAAGGAAAGCAGGAAAGACCTGTCATAAAAGTCTTAATAAGAACAGTTTGCATTGATTGAGCACTTACTGTATAACAGGTGCTATTCTGTGCATTTTGTGTGCATCAACTCACTTTATCTCACAACAACTCGATGAGGTAAGTAAATTGTTATCCCCATTCTTCTGTCTGAGAGACAGAGAAGTTAAATAATGCAACTAAAATCTTATGGTTTAAAAGTGATGGAGGCAAGGTTTGGACCAGGAAGCTAGGTCCAGAGCCCTGTGTAGTAAACCGCCTATACTTCCTCACCTTTGTCACGAGGACAGAAAATCAGAGCCACCAGATTTTAGAGGTCAAGCAATCCAGCCTTATTTCATATGTAAGGAAGCTTAAAACTGGAATCAAGCCATTTGTCCCCAAGATTAGAGGCCAGCTCAGAGCTGTGTCTTCTGATTCCACATTTGGACAAACTTAAACCTGAGAGATGATACCAAGCATTGGACTGTAAGTCTCGATTCTGAATGAAACATTTCTTTAACTTTCATAGCCTGTGCCCTTGACCATAAGTCATATCACATCATCCCTTAAAACTGTTCAAGGAAAATCCATAATCCGTTCAGCTTCTGCTCTGAATCCCAGACTTGATCTTCATTTCAGTAACAGCCTTTGCAGGTTCACTTCTTAGGAGGAAACTAATTAAATTCATTTGTTACTTGTAGGCTGATGATGGGATGGAAAGACAGATGACTTTTGACAAAAATATCAATTTGTAAAATAATTTTCAAAATTATTTTGAAATAATAATTTCAATGCACCACCCAGGTGTGCATGACCTTGAGATTCTCAAGTAAAACCAATGTGTAGACATTGCAATCAGCTTAAAAGCAGCTCTGCGTGAAGATGAATTTTGCAAGTCTTATTATGGAAGGCATCTGCAAGGGACCAGGGAATTATTTAGGCAGAAAGGTGTGAAAGGGAAAAGAAAGGAAGCATTGCTCTTTCATATTTATTAGTATTAGTGTCTTGGGCTGAGATTTAGAGATCATTTCTTTACCTAGGTCCCTAAAACACACAGAAATATTTTGAACTTTCACATGCACCCAAAATTAGCCTTGGTGGACTTTTTATTAAAAATAGCCACTGAAAGCTTTAATCTGCCCTTTCCAACAACTGACAATACAAAACCCTGAAGCAGTTTTAACCAATCAGGTTACACCTACAGAAAAACTACAGTAAGTCCCTTACATATGAACCTTCAAGTTGGGAACTTTCAAAGATGCGAACATGCGTTTGCTTGTCCAATCATGTAAGTTAGTTCATGTGTCTGGCATACGTTGTCACATGCGTGCATCCTCTACAAGTGGTTGTGCTTTTGTGTACTTAACTGTACAGTACTGTATAGAGACAGTAGTACAGTATCTTTATTTCAAGCCCAGGATGTCCGGAAGCAAGTGTTAAAGCAGCAGTGATATAGCTGGTACTACTGGACTTTTCAAGGTACTGTACTGTAAGATTAAAAAATGTTTTCTTCATTTCTTGTGTTTGTTTTTTATGTATTCTTTGTGTGAAAAGTATTATAAACCTATTACAGTACAGTACTATATAGCTGATTGTGTTAGCTGGGTACCTAAGATAACTTTGTTGGACTTACGAACAAATTGGACTTACAAATGTGGTCTCAGAACGGAACTCATTCATATGTTAACTCATTCATATGTTAACTCATTCATATGTTACAGTTAAGGGGACTTAACTGTATAGGTAAGTTAAATGAAAACTATTTTCACCTTTAACCAACCTGATAGATAGCGTATATGGAACACAGCACCCCAATTGAAACATTACTGGTAAGGACTATTTGTCCAGGCCTTTGGGTTTTCATTGCCACCATAGTATATATTTTTCACTTATGAGAAAAGCACTTACCCTGGGGAAATTCTTAGGCCGAAGGAGGAAAGTTTCTCAGATATTTATAGACAAAATATTTCAAAACATAGGTAGCTATATTTATGCTTGGTTCTTATTTTAATGAACACTAAGATTGCTGCCCACAAAGAAATTTTCAGTATCACTTTAGAAATAAAATATTCTTCCTGGGACTTCCCTGGTGGCGCAGTGGTTAAGAATCTGCCTGCCAATGCAGGGGACACAGGTTCGAGCCCTGGTCCGAGAAGATCCCACATGCCATGGAGCAACTAAGCCCGTGTGCCACAACTACTGAGCCTGTGCTCTAGAGCCCACAAGCCACAACCACTGAGCCCACGTGCCACAACTACTGAAGCCCACGCGCCTGGAGCCCGTGCTCCGCAACAAGAGAAGCCACCACAATGAGAAGCCCGTGCACCAAAGTGTAGCCCCCGCTCGCCGCAACTAGAGAAAGCCCGCGTGCAGCAACGAAGATCCAACAGCAGGCAAAAAATATATACATATATATTCTTCCTACTTCGAATGCATGGTTTTTCTGTTTTAGAAAAGCAGGAAGAAAAAGTTTTAAAAACATTGCAAAATATGTTACAGCCTGCAGGCTTACTTAGAATTTGCCTCTTCAAAAAATCTTTTCTACACTGATTAAAAATTTAAAATCTACTGTAAATAAGGAAGCTGATGAATCGTCCCCAGGCCGACTTTGGGAGACGTTATGAAGATTACTCTCATCCTGCCTGAGCCAGAGACCAAGTCTCCTCTCTGATACAATCATCATGGAGAGCATCCTTTCAAGACGCTCACCCTGTGGGAATCCTCCATTTTACAGGAGGTAGAAGCTGGATGAAGAACAAAAATTTGCTTGGTCCGAAGCCCCTGACCTAAGACAGCATCACAAACACATGGAATGTCCACCCAAAATATGAACAAAACTAGCAAACACACAGTCAGTACCCCATACCCTGGTCTAGTGTAATTTTTCAGGTTAATCTCTTATTAGCCAGTTACATATTTCCTTAAAAGTTTTTTGAGACTATTTCCCAACAATGCCTTTGACATCATTATCCCCACTGAATAAGGGCAACTGATGAATAAGCACCTACTGGAACCTAATCCTCCAGTGACAGAACTCAGACAAGAACTTCACATTCAGATGGGTGAAATCTGAGGATAACTTCTGGCAATACACTGATTTCTACAATGTCCTAGCCTTGGTCTGTTAAAGGCCTGACTCTGGGATAGGAAAAGACACTTTTGGCTCACCCAGAGACCTGTCACAGGTGTTTGTGTACACGGTAGGTATCTGGGCAAAAAGAATTCAATGTTAAACATTAAACAGACCTCCCTGGGAAAAATAGATAACTGTAGGTCCCCCAAAGCTTTTCACATGAACTTCAGTTTCTGATTTAGAGCCCAGGAAAGCTCTCTTTAAACACATATCCTCAGGCTCTCAACTGAAATGGGATAGACTCTGAGATGTTTACAAATTAATGTGGGGATTTATTTTGCAGCCAAACATTAAATGCCACAACAAGCTGCGAGAGCTTTCCTTCTGGAATAACAGCAAACAGCAGCCTAAGATGAGGCTTCCCATTTCCTCAGCCAGCAGAGCTCCGGGCGGGCTGAGTCCAGGATTCCATCTCTGAAGGTGGATCACAGACATGAAGGGGACATAGGGTTTTGTAGAAAGAGCCCTGGGCTGGAAGTCGAGAGAGTTCAGTTCTAATTTTAATTTTGTCCCTAACCAGTCATTTCACCTTGGCAAAGCAACTTAAGCAATTGAGTCCCAATTTCTTTCTTTGTAAAGGGGAAATAGTGGTAGGGGGGGAAGTAAAGAAACAGATATTGAATGTCTACTATGTATAAACACTTTATGCAGACTATGAGCAACAACCTTGCTATGAGGGTAGCATTAACTTGATGTTACAGATGAGGAAATGGAAGTCCTGAGATAAAATAACTTGACCGAGGTTACATATTCTGGAAGAGCTAGCAGAAGCAGAATTCCTAGTATAGGGGCTGGAACCAGGAGCTGGCTTTCCTTATTCTACCATGTTCCGTTTGGAACACCGAGATATCCAAGAGTTCTAAATATGAAGACATCTACAATGTCTCCAGGACATTGTAGAGTTATATTCATTAAGATAAACAGATACAAAAAATATTTAACAGTTTGTTAAAATGGTATCTACTTTTAAAATACTTATACATTAAGAATTTGGGGTCTGAGCCCCTCAAATGTTAGAGGTTTGAATGTTAAGATGTATTTTTGTTGGAGAAGAATTAAAATTGTTAAATGTAGGTACATAACACCCATATATACCTTACACGTGTATAAGGTTTTTGCTTTTTTGCTTGTTTGTTTCCTTTTCCTTAGCTTGGTTTTTGACATGTAGATGTCAAAAGAGCTTTGTAGAAAGCTCTTTCTCATATGTGATTTCACTTGATCCTCCTAATGAGGACACACTATAAGGCTGGAAGAAGTTATCACCCATATTTTGCATTGTAAGGACATTGTAGTCAATGCCTCTGGGGCCTGTGTCACCTCCCCTTCTCCCAGTTCTGATTTCAGCTGCGGCTGTCATGTGGAGAGTTTCATGTGAGCCCAACTTGCCTCGCAAGGCCAGCATCGAACCTCAAGCACACGCTGTGCTCACATCACCCCTCCTTCTTCCCTGGACCTGCCTCCTTAATCCAAGGGCCAGCAGAGCCTAGACGGGTGGGAAGTTGTACCCCTGGGGGAAACTTTCAATCAACAAAAAGAGGACAGAAGCCAGCAGGTAAATGGCTCTTGTCTTTTTTTTTAATTTATTTATTTTATTTTTGGCTGTGCTGGGTCTTCGGTTCGTGCGAGGGCTTTCTCCAGTTGCGGCAAGTGGGGGCCACTCTTCATCGCGGTGCGGGGACCGCTCTTCATCGCGGTGCGCGGGCCTTTCACTATCGCGGCCCCTCCCGTCGCGGGGCACAGGCTCCAGAAGCGCAGGCTCAGCAGCCGTGGCTCACGGGCCCAGCCGCTCCGCGGCATGTGGGATCCTCCCAGACCAGGGCTCGAACCCGTGTCTCCTGCATTAGCAGGCAGATTCTCAACCACTGCGCCACCAGGGAAGCCCGGCTCTTGTCTTTTTGATAGGCAAATTAGAGAGGAATTCTGTGTGCTCCAGAGAGATCTCCATAGAATTAAGCCCCTATAGAGGCCCCCATTGCCTGCAGAAGTGACTTCTGTAACACACAGTCATATGTCCTCCATCCCTCTCCCAACCTTCTCATTCCTGCTTCCAAATAAAATAAACTACTTGCACCCAAGTCCTTGTAAAACGCTCTCCTTTTGGGGACCCTAAACTATGTGAGGCACTGAGACTACGGAGGCGAAGTGACTTGCACAGGGGCCCCTGCTGGCAGTAGAAGAAGCAGCAAGCACTCCCTTCCAGTTCTGGCTCTCAATCCTTCTCATTTTCTACTTTCAGTTGTACACACAGGTTAAGAAACTGCAGTTTCCACCTTTTACCAATATGCCAGACTGAAGCTTAAAAAAGAAATACATGTTTTACCACAAAATTAATGATTCACTTTGTTATAAAGCAGAAACTAACACACTACTGTAAAGCAATTATACTCCAATAAAGATGTTAAAAAAAAAATAGTAAATGATAACCATCATCTTTGCTGAGGGTTACACTGGTGACCTGCTGGGCTACTATGAAAAACGTTGCCCAGTTTTCAAAATTTTAAAGTATTACATTTTGCTTTGCTGATGTTAGACAAGTAAATTAGAAATGTTAAGTTTCACTCCAAGTTTTACAGATGAGAAAGCTGAAGTTTTAGGACTTTCCACTGTTGCAGTTTAACTACTATTGGAACCAGGCTTAGAATCTTTTCTACTCCAGGCACATTCCGGGCTTTGCCTACCAAATCTGTTCAACAACAGGATTGTAGATTATCCTCACTGAAGGGCATTAGTCTGGAGCTTGGCTGGGGGCATCTTTTATTTATTTATTTTTTAATTTTCCCAGCATCTGTTCCTCCCTTTTCCATTAATTGCACAACTTCGCTTTGAGGAAACAACCCTCTTGAACTCTCAATCTGTGTACTTCAGGCCTGAATGACCCACCAGTCTTTAGTTCCAGAGCTCAGAATATGACGAGTGTCTGCCCAATCAGTGTACTCTTCTCCTTGGCCGCAGTGATTGGCACAGCTAATGAAGAGGGACCAGAGCCTGGCCAGCTAGAATGAATACTGAGACTCTACTGGGTCCACTGAGAAAGAGCCACTCTTTTCCAGTGGGGAGCTGAGCTAGTAGACAGCAAGCCTTCAGTGCCTGGTGGCCATCTTGCCACTATACTGGAAGAACCTGAAACTAAAGCCAATAAAGGGGGGAGCATAGCACAGAGATGGATGGAGACAGACTGCTGATGTGATATGGAGCTAGTCTTCCCCAAATTTAGAGTTGTCACAGGACTTGACACTCAAAGGGGCCAATACATTACGGTCTCATCTTCTTTCAAGATTCTGCAACTTGCAATTCAATAAGTCCTGCCTGAAACGAGCTCTGTACTCAAGCATTAAAGAGACTCAGTGCAGTACTTCTCTGAAGAAACAAATATCTGTTTTCTACTACCAAAAAATAGGCTAGGAAGTCAAGAAACAGAAGCAGAGCTAAGCAAATCATGGCAGAATCCTTTGCCCCAGCTTTAGAGAGCCTAAGGAATGAGGTTCTGAACAAGACTCTTTATGAATCCATGAAGCAACTGGCCTCAGACAAACCCAATCACCTTTAATGTAGCGAACAACATTGTTTCATCAACTAGGTGCTTCAATTCAAAATTCAACTGCAACTAGAGTTCAGAGGAAGAGCCCTAGATGGGGAATTACTTTCGCTCATTGGTTGGGTGGGTGTTTTTTTGGTTTTGTTCTTGCTTAAAATTACATAGAAGCATTGAGAATACATGTTTTTACATCTGTAAGTTCTTAGAAGAACTTCTAATCAACTCTTCTACCTCTGATAAGCTTCTACCTCTGATAAGCTGAATACGAGAGCTGGAGAGGTAGACAAGAGAAAAAAGCTGAAACCAAACCAAGAAACTTGCCCCATGGCAATACGGATGCAAAGGCAACAATGCATTGCACTAAAGGTTTTTTTTCCTCTCCCTCGAGAAAAGTCACCATCAAATATATACTTCAGACACAATGTTTCAAAGCCAGGGAGGCCAGTTTTGAGTGTGAAATACAGGCAGGCTGGCAGTGGTCCCTCGGGAGTTTTCAGAGCCTAGGACAGTCTGACTGTGGCGGGGAAGTGGGGAAGAGGTCAGGTGGGTACAGACAGGTCAGCCAGATGACCCACCATCAAAGAGGGCTGGGGACAGGTGCTGGCCCAAGTCAGAGTGTAAATATAGGCCTCCAAGCCTTTGTCGTCTCTTAAATTCACAGGCAATGGAGTCTTCTATCGTGTTTGGAATGACTGTGGTCAGTACATTTGGCTTCGGAATGTGACCCACTAACTTACCTGATGAATTCCACAGAATAGTACTGAATAGGGGAGCTTCCTTCACTCTCTCCAGGTTTCCAAGATAGGGCCACCTCGGAATCGGAAACCACAGTGACGTGCAGCTGCTGAGGTGCTACTGGAAGCAGGCAGGAATCTAGGCAGGACAGCAAACAACTAGAGTTGGCCGTGGTCTTTGCTGCTGGAGGGGTTTCATGTATAAAAAAACATGTATGCTTTCTACAGCCTAAACATCTCTGTTCAGAACTGCCTCAAACTCCAAACCAAATAAACACACACACACAAAATCACAACTGGAATCTCAACTGGATTCATGGAAGGTTTGTCAATGAGAGCTGGTCTTCCCTTCTCCTCAAGCACCCCAGGCTGGAAATCCAACTAAATTATGTCCAGACTATCGACCCCAGGACATACAATGATGTGTACCCTTTAGAACCTCTGTTAGCATTTCGGAATTGAAATTTACCTACAAGGAAAATTAAATGCTTAGCATTACTGTCACTTACTTTCAATTCTTTTGTGTATCTCTTCCTGCCCCCTATCATCAGAATACATACCAATGGTAGGACATTTGGAAAAAGCCTCAGGGGTAAAGATGTAGGATGATCCTATCACCCCAAGGTAACTGCTGTTACTATTTCCATATCTAGGCTTTCATATTTATTTCCCAGCCAAAAATATTTCGGCCAGAAATATTTTTTCTGCTTTCTCTTCCTAGCAAAACCCTATGCAGGTTTCAAAAACTGGGCCAAAGATACGGTTCTTTCTGAAACCCTCCCTGAGCCTTGGGGTGGAGAACGTGCTCCTTCTGAGCGCTTCCAGAGCCAGCTGGGCAGACCTCGGATGCACTGGATCTACCTGCCTACCACGTGCCTCTCCCTCCACAAGGAGCTCCTATGAGCAACGATGTCTTCAAGCCACTTTTGTCCCCCAGTGTCCAGCGCAGTACCACCTCAATGAGCCTTTGTTGGATTCCCCTGGCCTATAAGATCTCTTCTCCCACTCCCCTTCCTCGCCTTCTTAACTCCCACTTACTTAATTTCCACTTAGCAGTCATGTCCTCAGGGAATCCTTATCGCACCCCTATATCGGATCTTACAACAGAAGATCTTACAGCACTATGGGAAGCACTTCTCACTATCTGCGGCCACACATTAATTAGATAATGTCTTGACCCACGCCACTAAGTTCTGAGAGGGCAGGGGCTGTGTGCCTGTTTTTGTTCACCACTGAATTCCCAGAGCCTAGCATAGCACAGTGCCTGGTACATAGTAGGTCCTCACTGATATGCTGAATGAAGGAATGAATGAATAGTACCCATCACTTTCTTACTATTAATGAATTGAACGCATTTTACCTTGGAGCAAAGTGGTAATGTGCCGAGGAGAGCTAAGCCGCCCTTTGCCAGTCTGGCTGTAAGCTGCCACGCTTACTCGGTATTCAGTGCCTGGTTTCAAATCTCCGATCACTTCCTCCTGTCAATGACCGAACAGGAAATGTGTCAATGATCAGAAGTTCTTTTGAGGCAAACCAGACAATCTCATGAGGGTTGCATCTTGAGGCCCCTGTGAAACTTGCTTGGGAGATTGTTTTGCTTTCTCTAGGATTGGCCAAGTTTTTTAATTTGCGAAGAGGAAAACACCATGACATATTTCCCAAGACTAATGAATTATCCTTTATTGGAATCAATACACTGTCGTAGAACTGGGACTCATTCACCCTATCAGATGTTGCTCATAACATCTGAGTTCTTCAATGAGAGTATTAGGCTGCTGGAATTCAGGTAACAATCTTTTCCAGGGTTAGAATCCCCCAGTTCTTTCTTTCCATTTGCATATCACAGATACTCAGGGACTAGCCACAACAGCAAATTGAGGGCTTGATTTATATCCACAAAGTAGGGACTCAAACTTTGGTTCTCAAATTTTAAACTGCATCAGAATCACCAGGAGGGCTTCTTAAAACAAATTGCTAAGCCTGGCCCACAAAGTTTCTGATTCAGTAAATCTGGGAAGGGGTCTGAAAATTTGCATTCCTGAAAAGTTCCCAAGTGATGCTGCTGGTGGTTCATCAACACCCACATTGAGAACCAGGAGGACTGATGATGGATGTGTGTGTGAACTTCACCTGCACAAACAGCCTTGACCAAAAAGTCCCAGCTGAAGATGACTTGCTCCATCTTGAGACTACAGTACCGAATAGTAAGTGGGAGCCTGAAGCCACTGGTCCCAGTAAACTGCAGTGGAAATGATACTGACTTTGGAATCAGTCAGTCCTGGGCTTGAATTCTGACTCTGCCACTTATTGCTAGCTATGGCCTTGATATTAAATTCCCTGAGCCTTAGTTTCTTCCTCTGTAAAATGGGGATGATGTATAACTATCTTGCATAGTTGCAATATTTGGGATAATGTATGTAAAGTAGCTGGTACCAAGGATGTCCTCAAGAAACAGGATTGTAATGATTACTGTCTTAGGCATGTGAAACCCTTCTTTTTCTCCACTTACCTAGGTTCCACCTTCTCTGAGGCCAAAATCTTCCCCTTGACAGCTGACCACACAGAACTGATATTACCCTACCAAGTGTTGTGCCACTAAATTAGCACTTATACATACTAAAAATTATTATTTCTCTTATGGAATCGCAAGCCACTTGAGAGCAGGTATCCTGTCTTATATTTCTTCACAACATCCTCTGCAAATGATTAAACATTCATTGTTGCTAAGGAGAACTAATCAACTGATCGACAAAACTTTTAAAAAGATTCAACAAATAGTTATTGAATACTTACTACAGTAGTTCTTAACCCTGAAAGCACATTAGAATCACTCAAAGATCTAAAAAAAATACCAGTGCTAGATTCCACTCCAGACCACTTATATCAGAACCTCTGGGGGGGCAGAGCCTGGGTGTCAGTTTGTTTAAAGTTCTCCAGGTGATGCTAATATGGGCAGCCAGGTTTGTGAACCACTGGTCTAGGGCTTGGTTCACCTCTCCTGGCCTCTGAACTCCATCTGTCTCCCCTCCTCTCTTTCTCCTGTATCTCCAACCTTTCCCTTATCTACCTGATGCTTCCGTAAGTATTTACTGTGCTCAAGTCACTCTTATCTTAGACAATCAATTATTCCCCACCGCGCATGTGCCCCTGTCTCCTCTCCAGAGATGCAACCTTCTTAAAGAAGTTGTCTCTACCTTCTCACCTCCTATTCACTCCTCAACTTGCTCCCATCTGGCCTCTCCTCACTGCAAACAACTGAGATGTTCCTACCAAAGTCACCACAACGACTCTGCAGTCAAGCCAGTGGGAATGTCTCCATCTTTACCTGACTATTTGCAGCTTTCAATACTGTTGCCCACCCTTGCTTCTGAAATCTCTTGGTTTCCTTGGAAACTGTGACTGCTCCTCCATGTCTCCTTCTACTTCTCTTGTTGCTCCTTCCAAGAATCCTCCACCCACTCCCCATTCTCTGCTGGCCCCTTAGGTGTTGGTCTTTCCCAGAAGTTCACCCCTCACCATCTCCTCTCACTCTGTAGCCTTGCTTAGGTGAGCTCATCTACCACTCCCTTAGCTTCTAGCACATTTGAATGACATCTCCCACCATCTCCAGCTCTAACCTGCCTCTAGATCTCCAGACATGGGTTTGTGACTGCCTCTTGAACTTCTCTACCCAGCAACTACCATGCAACTCAAGTTCAACATAACCAAAGCTCAACTAACCATCCCTCCTCTGACTACCAAAAACAAAACAAAAAATTGCTTCACCCTTTGTGTTCTCTCTCTCATTACCTAAACCAGAAATTCTCAGCACTTTCCTCTCTATGTTCACCACCCCTCCTCCCTAACCACCATTCAATCAGTTACCAATACTCTTTCATATCACTTGAATCTGTTTATGTCATTTTATCCTCACACCCATTTAAGTCCAAGTCCTCATAATGATGACAATGGCTCTGACTCTCCCGGCCACCAATACTTCCTGCACATCCAATCTGTACTCCACACTGCTAAGTTATTTTCCTAAACCCAAATCTGATCATGTCACTTCCACTTACAATAGCATCTTTGCGTCCCCCTGTTTATCCTTCCAGCATCATCTCATGCCACCTCCCTTCCTTACATTCTACATTCCAGTCATACTTAAGAACTTGGCAGGGCTCAAATTTATGCCATTCAATTCCTTGCCTCTGGGCCTTTGAACGGGCTGTTCCCTCTGCATGAAATGTCCTTCTCCCTGCTCCTGCCTGGCTCACCCCTGCTCATCCTTCATGACTCAGTTCAGCTAAGACATGACCTCATTTCTCTGACCCCCAGCCCCCAGTCTGGTTAGGCGTCCCTCCTCTATGCTTCCCTGGTGTCCTTGGTGTACCTCAATCGTAGCAACACTCGCCTTATACTGTAATTGTCTGTTTACCGGTCACCTTCTCCCCACCCGCTTGAGGGCAGGAAGCAAGTTCTTACTCCTCTGGCATCCCAAAGCTTAGCATTATCCGACATGTAGCAAATGCTCAAACAGTGCTTTTTGATGAATGAATAAATGAACTACTGAGTGAATGAAAAAAATCAAACCAAGATGTAGGATATAAACAGATTACCTCATCAAGAACCAACTTCTCCTACTGACCGCTCCAACTTGATTAACAGCATCTGTAACTCTGCCCCAGACCCCGGGGTAGTAACCCCGGAGACAAGGCTGATTGCCTCTTACCCACCTCCCCTCAGCCACCTCCACATGCCTTTCAGACCTGTTCCCTTCTTCCGCTTCCCTTGAATCCTTACTTGGGCCATTTCTACAGCCTCCAAGAGAGTGTCTGTCTCCAATCTTCCCTTCCTTCTCTCTCCCCCTGACTGCATCCTACATATAACTGCACAAGGGGTCCTTGCTGAACATACGGTCCTGCTTCCACAGCTCCCTGTCCCCCATCCTCACCCCTGCTCTAATTCTCTGCATCTGTGCACCCTAGTTCCACCATCTGTCCCCTGGTTTCATTTCAAGTTGGGTGGTTAGGAGGCTGGGGGCCCCAGGTGTATACAAGACTCCTGTCTCCCTCCTCTCCCAACTGCCACTCCCAGGCTTTTCCCAGGGAAGCGGAATCACACTTTCAAACCAATCCAATGCTCTCACAGCCTTTGCTGTAGAATCCCTTCCTCCTGTGAAGTCATTACACTGTATGAAGTACAGGGGTGGTGACGTGGTTTCATAGATTATTGTAGATATCAGCTATGCGCCAATACCAAATACAGCTACCATTAGTTACCATTTATTGAGTGTTTTCTCTGTTCCAGGAACATATATAGCCTGAGTCTTCCATCAGGCCTATGAGGTAGGTATCACTCTTATTTTCACTTCCAGAGGAGAAAACTGAATCTCCGAAAAGTGAATGATTTGCTCAAGGCTGTATATTTATTAAGCGGCAAAGTGGGGATTTGAATCCTGCTTTGTTTGACTCCAGGGACCAAGTTCTAATTGGATAATACATGAATGAAAAATATTAAATAATATTTAAATCAAAAATTCTTATCATAAACACTGAAGACCAGATAATTATTTTATCTATAAACATGGCAATTTATGTATCCGCAATTTAAAAGTGATCACTGAAAACCAAGGGAAACTACACTTGTAGAAGTTCTTAATGTGGATTAAAAAACAACTAATCTTTTTGTTTGAAGATCAGTGCTACCTTTAGCCCAGGTATATTCTGAGAGGTGGAGGGTCACCCTCCCAGAAGCTAACTATTTCCAGTCTTTTCTGGTGTCTTTTCCTGAGCTGACAGGCTAGTAGATTAGCATAAGAGAGGAAGGGTCAAGGGGACTGAGTAGTTGGGGTCATAAAAACAGGGGTTGGATTCAATGATTTAACTGTCACTTCTTCCTCCAATATCTCTCCTTCCAAATGGAATCCCTCAGAATAATGTGACTTGTGATAACCCTTGAATTTTTTAGTAAAATGCTGCACAATTACACAAGTCTTTCTATTTCTGTCCTTAAATGTCTTATGGCCACTACTTCAGCCTTCATCAAACTAGATAAGATGCTAAATATACCCTTTTCAAAGTAGAAAAAGAAACTGTTTTCTTTTACCTTGTGGAAGTTTGAAAATTAGTCAAAATATTTATCTCCCTTGGACCTATTTCTGCACAAGATGGTGAGAAACAAAGACAGAGAAATTGCTTTCTTGGGGTAGAAGCCAGAGTGAATTCCACAGTCTCCTCTGGTCCCTTCCATACTTTTTTGGGGGGGCGGGGAGCAAAGTTGGGTGAATTGCTGCAAAATAACCCTACTTTGTGTCCCTTTCTGAAATACAGAACCCCTTCCAAAGGTTGCCTCCTTTGTCTTTTAACACCACCAGTGGCTGTCATGTGATCAGAAAATTTATATTTGTAGAAGATAAAAGCAAGTCTAGTTAGTTAGTTCACTGAGCCCAGGAAGAAAGCTCCAACAACTTTACAACCAAGTGAGCTATTCCCCAGGACACTTGCCTCCCTCACAGACTACCAGAAACAACAACCTTTTATCTTATGATTGTATAATCATAATATAATCATAACTTATACTCCATTTTGGAATTTATAAAATCCTTGCGTACCAGTGCCACATTTAATTCTCACAACAGCTCTGAGATGTCAGTCTTATCCTCCTCATTTTATAGATGATGAAACTGGACTCAGAAAGTTTATATAACTATACTCTGGGCAGGGCAAGAATGGGTCTGGTTTCACTGATAAAATGCAGGACTTAATATGCCTCCGATTGCCTGACTCAAGACGGAGTACATCTAATCCTCAGGCTAGCACCTTGTTTTTCAGGTGTCCAACTGCCTTTTCCATGTCTACTGCACCAGATCTATTCCCTCCATTCACAGTCTGTGATAGGAATGACTCTCTGCCCCTAGTATCCATTCTCTCCTTTCTTGTAATAGAACCCCTGTACATTTCAGTTGGACCATGGCCACTCAAAGACTACATTTCCCAGCCTCCCTTGCATCTAGATGTGACCATGTGACTAAATTCTGTCCAATAGGATGTGAGCAAAAACACTGAGGGCAATTTCTGAATTATCCCTTCAATAGTTAGTGATATGTTCCCTTTCCCCTTTTCCTCATCTTTTGGCTAGAATGTGGATGAGGCAGTAAGCTATTTTGGATGATGAGGAGGCAGGCCAGAGGGGTTGCCAAAGCAATGAGATGGAAGAATCCTGGCACAAGGAAGCCACCAGAAGAGCCCTAAACTGGTTATATCCAGACCATTACATGACGGAACAAGAATGCACATCTTGTTAGGATCACTGTTATTTGGGGTTTGGGGACTGCTAAACTTTCATTCTAATTCATGCTAGACCCAATGTTCAAAAACAACCTGGATAGCTATGTAAGAGGAGCCCCTGAAAAGATGGGACTATTCTTAACTGAATCCCTGTTCGCTTTGCAATGATGAAACCGTGTTGAATGGCTCTGAACTTAAATCTCTGACCTTGAATCAAACCTCACCTTTACCTGCTTCCATGCTGCACTTTTCTCCTACTGCTGGAAACCCAGGTGGTTTGTTTCCAGAAATGAAGCTGTATGTTGTCTTGTTCACTAGTCTGGACAAGTAGCCCCTACACCGGGAGGACATCCAGTGAGCATAGCTAAGAGGAGGCATGAAGTGGGACAGCACTGGACTAGGAGCCAGGAGACCCAGACTCTAGAGCCAAAGAGCTGTGTGGTTTTGAGGATGCCACTTAACTTCTCTGGGCCAAAGTTTCAACATGGAAATTCTATAATTCTTCTAAAATAACCTTCACTGGTAGCTAGCAACCTTGGGTTCAACTTCACAGTTGACTCTATAAGTTAAGTCTGTGCCTCGGCTGCCTTAGTAGAAGTTGGGAATATTTAGCATCATTAGATGGAAGGCACAGGGAAATAGAAAAGGATTATCTTCCAAACAGCCTTCTTCCAAAGGTCCAGAGGAAGGCTGTGCAGGCCAGAGTGGAGGGATTTCCATTCCCTGAGTGGTCACAGAAAGATGGAGTATTTTCCAGGGTTTTGCAAGAGGGGCAGCATTGGGGCTGGACAAATCTTCCTCGTATGGATCTACCCTGAATATTGCAGGAGAGTCAGTATCCCTGAAGCTTGTTCACTAGAACGCCCACACCTATTTCCATATGCCCACAGGGAACAAAGAAGCCCCCAGTTGGCAACCATTACTAATTGGCCTCTTCATTTTATAGTCAAAGAGAGGTTCAAGGGGGTTCAGTGACCTTGCCCACAGTTACCCTTGCTCTAGTGACGGAGCTGGGACTAGATGCAAGTCTCATGATTCCTGTCTGCTTTATCCCTTAACCCTGGATAAGACCCAAATAGAATCACTATTCTGGGTCAGCCAGACCAGTGGACTCCAAAGCAGGGCGGTGGTGCATCCCCCTGAGAGAGCAAGACAATCTACTGAGATGTTGGAAGAAAACATAAGGACTTTCTACTTCTATTTTATCTCCTCCTTTAAAATGCTGTGGGATTTTATAATGTACACAATATATATGTAGAG
Source organism: Balaenoptera acutorostrata (assembly GCF_949987535.1). NCBI lineage: Eukaryota > Metazoa > Chordata > Mammalia > Artiodactyla > Balaenopteridae > Balaenoptera > Balaenoptera acutorostrata. The sequence continues at coordinate 34,817,462 of NC_080065.1, read as the reverse complement.
TAGCAGATGTATAATTTACAAATACATACATATACATATATTGGTATATGTTCAAATATTTTTTAACTGATGGTATGCATGATCAAAGAGTGTTAAAGACCACCAGTTTAAGCAGCATTTCTATTTCTAACTCTAAAAACATCACCAAATTGTCCTGATTTGTTTTACTATTTATTTTTCCGGGATGAAACCTGCTGGTTGTTCTTCTAAGAAAAGGTTAAGTGTCAAATGCTAATCAAATCAGAAGCCTTTATATAGGCAGACTATCAAAGAGTGCATCAGAATTCCACGTAATCCACCAGGTTATTTTGGTCATTTCTTCAGTTGAATCGAACTAACCATTTGTCAGCCCAATCCTCTGTTCAGCATTCTTCCAGAAAGTCAATCAACCAGGTTTAGGTGACCCGGTTTTGTCTCATTGAGAAGGTCTAGGATTGTTGGAGGCAGTGAGGAAAGAAGAAGGAAAAGGGGGTGGAGGAGCTCCCCTCACAGTGGGGCTTGCTACTTGAAATATTTTCTCACCTTTTCAATCTTTTTCACCTTGTCTTGGAACAGAACTTAAATTACTTCAACCTTTAAAAACGTTGCTCTTAACCTTACTCTACCATGTGAGATAAAACAGTTTCTTTCTAAATGATTAAAAATTCACCCAGTATGCTCCACGACTGCTGCTTCCACTAGAACCAAGCAGTCTCCGTGGGCCTTAATCAGCGAGGGAGATGCAGGAAAATCAACATGTTGATGAAAAGAGACCCCCTGAATCCAGGGCTGGGGCAAGGGTTTAACTTTTCGAAAGCATACTTACAAAAATCATCTGATGATCCAATCGTCCCTGGAGAGGAGAAAAAACAAAACAATATGAAAAGGAAAGGAAAGCTAGCAGGAACTAAAATGAACTCCTAGAGTAGCTGCCCTTCCACCACATACAGCCAAGGGCAGCAAACACACACCTTGGCAATGTGATTTCTCTTGAACACTCACTCAGTTCTTATTCTGTGCCGCATGTGGTGCTGAGGGTTCTATGACCATGACCTTGTTTAATGCCCACAACGTTAAAAGCTGCTGTGCTTGGGCAGCTTTTGGTCTTATTGGGAAAACCACATTTACACTGATAAAACCATTAGAGAGCAACATGAGACCAGATGTCATTTACATGCAACTTACTAGACAGATTGAGGTCTGTAGGATGCTACAGGATGATGTGATGGAGTACAGAGGTTCCCAGACTTTCTCTGTTCATGGCACCATTAGTATCGCAGTATTATTTTTACAGCACCTCTAATCCAGACAAAATCCCTAACGGTTCCATTTATTCAATAGTTATACGCAAAAGATTTGGTAGTAGTAGTTTACACAGATGTTGCTGTTTCCCGTGCAAAGTTCAAATATTCCACAAGGCCCCTGTGAGTTTGCTGCAGAGCCCTGAAGCACACAGGCTGGGAACCACAGATAACGCTACCCATGATATAGCTCCTATTCCGGTTCTTGTTTTGTCGATGAGGAAACTGAGACCCAGTAAGGTTACCCAGCTGGTTTGTTGTCATACAGGAATCTGAATGCGAGTCATCTAAATCCAGAGCCCCCTCTGCCGTACCAGACCGCTCCCCTCCCCCTTCCTGACTTGCTGTCTTTATGTCTAGTCATCTTTTCCTCTCTCCATTCTCTGTATTCTGCACCTCCCCTGCCCCTCTGCCCGAACACACAAGCCCACGAGCATGTACACACACATGTGTGTTCATTCCCTCGGTTCAAACCATTCCTTTCAACTTGAATGCCCCTCTCTCTCCTCTGCCTTTCCAGAAACTGCCCCTGCTTCAATTCTCAGCCCCCAGTTTTACCTCGTGACCACTTGTTCCTACACTAACCTCTCCGTCTTCAAAACCTCAGTCTGTCTAGTAAGTGGCATGTAAACGACATCTGGTCTCATGTTGCTCTCCAATTGTTTTATCAATGTAAACGTGGTTTTCTCAATGAGACCAAAAGCTGCCCAAGAACAGCGACTGTGTGTTACCTCGTGCTGGGTGGAGAGTAGCAACTGTGCAAGTTTGCTGAAATCGGCAAGGTAATCAAATGCTGTAATTTGGTAGCATATTCTAACACCTCGGTGTAGTGAATGGAGAGAATATATTTAACATAAAGGCAATGATCATCAGGAATAGCAACTAACATCTATATGGCTTCTTACTTTTTACTAAAGGCTTTTACATGCACAATTTTATCTGCCACTCACAACGGTATAATTATTACACCCCTTTCATGGGAGAAAGTTGAGGTTTAGACAGTTTAAGTAGCTTTGGCCAAAGTTACCCAACCTGTAAGTGGAGGAAGGAGGTCTGGAAGCCCAGGGCGCCTGTCTCCCTTCCTGGCCTCTGCTTTCTGTTTGCACTGCAGCGGCCTTCCCAGAAATGCCAGAGTGTCGGGCCCAGGTTCATGTAACGGGGCAGGATCTTGATTTCAGAGGCACCGTGTGGACTCCAGGACCCCTGTCACCAGCACCGTGCCCTCTCTGCACAGGCTGTGCTCCAGTCTGAGCCGTGAGCCACATTCACTACAGGACAGGAGGCTGGGCAGCTGGGAACACCGCTAGGGATGATGTCAGTCCCACGGTGGGGTCCAGGGGCTCGTTGAAAGTTCCAGTGCTGTCAAGGGGAGATGGCAGCTCAACCGGCGGTGGCCTAGGTGCGGCCAACCCGATCTCCCCCCCTCAGGATAGACTAAACCACAGAGGCTGGGGCTGAGGGCTCCTGAGGCAAATGAGGGGTACTTAAGCAAAAGTCTGAGAATAAAAGCAGCATGCAAAATACAAACAAGCCGAACACGTGCATCTCTTCTTTTTTGAGTCATGAGAGCTTTGGTAAAAATAGCCAGAGCAGGACCCAGAATTCAGTCTGCCCTAGGTTTACAGTCGACTGTTACTTGCTAACGTATGGTTTGAAGAACGTTACTTCACCTCTCTGAGTCTCAGCATCCTTGTCAGGAAAATGAGGTCACAGTATAGTTGTAAAGATGAAATGGAAGAACAAATGTAAAGCATGAGGGAGAGTGCCTGGCAGGTAACAGACTCTCAGTAAGTGACAGCTACTCATCACGGATGACAAATAAGTTTCTAAGTGCTGCGCCCAGCAGGCATTTACTGAATAGGAGTTACAATCACCACCTCGGCCTCCACCACCATTATAGCTACGGTATTCTGGGCACTGATGTTAACTCCTTGTAGAGCAATTAGCAAGGCTCTAGCCTGTAGAATAATTTAGTAGAATGGGGAAGGAGGCGCGAGTGAAAGAAAAGGAAACAGAACATGCCTAAGGCAGAGAAATTCACCCCAAGAGACCTTGACAGGAAACAGAAAAGAAATAGATGGAGAGCCAGCAACTGGTTAGTGGAAGGACAGGATGCCGCCGGCTGGGGAAGAAAAATAAACAACTTGCACCGTTTGAATATACATTTCCAATGACATCGTTTTCTTCTGCATTGTGTCTCCGGGGAGTTGAGAAGAAACAAATGTGTCATATTTATTTATAAAGCTTTATTGGGATTTCAAAAAAAATCAGAATTGAATTTTATGGAGAAAAGAAGGGGAAAAAAAAACAGCTGTAAGAGAGCTGTTTTCTCGCAGGATAAATGGGGTGGGCTGAGTCCAGCATGGAAGCTGCCTTTCTGGAAGCTTTCCTCCTACGGCTGCCTTTCTGGAGATAACACATGCACGTGATGGGTTTATGGACACGAAAGACGTTCTAAGTTCCAAAGGACTATACAAACATTAGTTTTCATTGTTGTTGCTATTATTATTATTATTATACATTCAGCAGCACATACACACACCAAATTAGAAATCCTTCCGAATGTCAATGAAATGCCAACCAGGGATGTGTCTTTAGGAGGCTTCCAGGGTGGAGTTACTCACCGTGGTCAGGGTATCCAGGCCGAGTGGCACACTGTGGGACCGCTCCTGCAGGGATTTATCTACGCCGACCTCAGAGTAAAAGACCTGGAAAAGATGCAGACATCCGGGTGAGAGCGGGGCCAGCACTTCTCCACCAGACCAAGGGCCTGTGGTTCAAACTGTACTCGCAACCACAGCCGGTCCTGAGGCGCCCTGCCTCACCTCTCTCACACTAGTTCCTTGTCAGCAAACATCAGACATACCTGGCCAGGGTTGCAAAGTCCTAAGCCTGCAGAGACCCAGAGGAAGACACGGAGTAAAGTGGAATGGAGAGGGCTGGACCCGGCTCCTAGTATTTTCCCCAAAACCATGATTCTCTCAGGTAATCTTTCATTTTCCCACTTGTGATTCTACCTGAGTCTAGAAATCCATTTCTCTACTTTAAGATGACAACAGGACGAGGGTCATGATACATGGCTTCTCTCCCTTAGTGAAGGGGAGACAGGAGGGAATGGTGGGTCTGGGGTCTTATGGGGGGTTTACATCCCGGTGGGCAGCTCAGCTCCAGCGGGCTTGGCACCCCATAGGAAGGTGAGCCTGGGGTAGCCAGCTCTCTGGATAGTCACAGAGATTTCAGCCTTTCAAGTATTTATCTGTAATCTCCTAACTTCTTTTTTTTTTTTTTTGGAATTTTTGAATTTTATTTTATTTATTTTTGTATACAGCAGGTTCTTATTAGTTATCCATCTTATACATATTAGTGTATACATGTCAATCCCAATCCTAACTTCTAAAAGCTGACTCATTTTTAAAAACACTGTTCAAAGAAAACATTTTGGTAAACTGAAAAAGGGTCAGTTTGTAAACTCTCGGAGGTAGGAATGCATTCTCTGTTCCCTTCTCCACTTTGCCTGTCCACCCCGTCACTTTCATTCAGATTTTACATTATTTTGTCCTATTGACAAAATAGGACAGTGACTCCCTATTATTTCCCATGTTTCTGCTTTACTCTCCAAATTTAACTGTGGGCAATTGGAGATCCGGAAGCATGTCTTCTACTGAGTTTATATTTTCCCATCCCTGAACAGGGCAAGGACTCAGTAGAGCCAACTGACTTTCAGGGCACTTACAAATGACCTTATAGGGAAACATCTCCTCTGGTTTCACGGAGGGAGAATGAAGCCCCACACGGGAAGGCTGGTATCAGGAGGCCGTATACAGGAGGAGCAAAGATGGGAAGGAGGAAGAGTTACCCCAACACACCCACTACAGAGATTCCCGTGCCCAGGTACTCACAGTATACCCCGTGATGGGGCCCCCAGGATGCCTTGGCATCTTCCACTGGATGCTGAAAGCTGTACAGTTCAGTGCCTCCAGCATGATATCAAGAGGCGGCCCCACCTTGCCTGCCCCAAAACAAAAGAGATGGTGTTAAAGCTCCACGCATCCCACCTTGAGTACACTTAACACGAGATACAAGAGTGTGTGCTTACAGATGGAGAGCATACTTAAAGATGATTTCACAGGCCAGAAATGCAGACATCTCTCCAGGAGGCCACACCTGTGCCAGCTGACTTCACCAGACCTCTACTGACCCCTCCCAAACCGGCAATGGGGGGGAAATCAGCCCAGCTATCGCCCACAGTCCCTTCTGTAACTCCTAATACCTCAAGGACCAGCAAAGGGAGATTCAGGGCAGCATAGACCAAGGCGCTTGGAATGTATTAAAGCAAGATAGTGAATTTTTTTTGGTTTACTCAGTAACATATATGTTTTATAGATATGTTATATAGATTCTGTTTATATAGCTCGTATATCCTTATTGCTGAATATTTCAAAAATGTGGTTTAGTATAAAATAGGGTTAGGAAATTTCAAATGTTTTACTGTATTCTTACCTTAAATAATTTTATGGTTATAAACAATAAATGTTATGTGTATAAAAACAACATATGCAGATTTCAAAATTTAGAAAACAAAAACAAAAAATTCCATCATTCAGAAATGAGTCCTGCCAACATTTTTATATAGTATACCTCCTTTTGGTTACATGGAATTTTTTGAAATATATATATATATATACACACACACACACACACACACACACACACACACACACACACATACACACATATGTATATTTTTATTTATATAATGTATATATAATTTTAATTGTTTGTGTTCATTATATATAATATTCATATATATTCATATTATATATATTCAATATATATTCATATTATATATATTCAATATATATTTATATATATTCTTATTTGACTTAGTATATATAGTGTATATATATAAATATTAATATATATATAAACTGATAGTATGTATTTACTAATCAAAATAATTATTTTTATTTTTAGTGGCTGTTAACTCTTCCATATAATACAAGTGCCATAATTTATAGTGTATTTCATTCCACTATTGTTAGACACAACTTATTTCTGATATTTTGCTATTTTAAATAATGCTCCATGAGGGCAGCAACTAGGTATGTCCTGTTCAGAGCACAGAGACTAATAAATGGAAGAGCTCAATAAATGTTCCTTTAGTGAACAAGTGTTCTTCAGTTTGATTTTCCACTTACTAATATGTCCTGATGATCTTTCTTTTTAGTGACTGTGTATAATTCTCCAGCATATCAGTTGGGATACTTTGTTTGCAATTCACAGAGATCTAATGTGTCTGTTTACTGGGCTACTGCTGGGGCCTTCCACCACCAATATTTTCAATAACAAAATCGAAGGCCTTTCTGGTGGACCAAGTGACAGAGTTTCAGTGTCATCAATTGGCAATAACTGCCATAGACACCTACCACTGCCACCAGTGCTGCCACTCAGGGATTTGATCTTCAACTATTCTCTGGCTCTGCCTTGGTTCAAGATTTAAAGTCCCATCTGATTGGCCAAACTTATGTCATGTGACAAAAATGTCATGTGACCAAGCGATCAGAGAGGAAAGATCAGTTTTTTCTGGTTTCCAAACTGGAAACGGACAGGATGAATGGAGTCTTGGAAATAGTTCTTCCACCAAGCCTATCCACTGTACAGGAGTTTCCCAAAGGAGGACAGGATCATAGGAAAAGAGTAGTGGGCGGTGGGATGGCCAAATACTCTGCTATGCAGAGCATGCACGTACATTAACTGTTACTCCAGTAATTGACATTTAGGTTGTTTCCAAAATTTCACTGTTAAAAATAAGGCTGAGAAGAACATCTGTGTGTGTGCCTTTTCATGCACAAAAGTCCAAGCATTTCTAGGATGGATATCTATTAAAAATTATGAGTATATGCATCTTAATTTTTAATAGCTACTGACTTGTTCTCCAAAAAGGATTTAATAAATGAATCTTGAAGTACATTCAATTTTTTCATTTGGGTAAATTCTTAAAGCAGAATTTTTGTATCTAAGACAGAATTTCTCAACCTCCAGTCTACTGACATTTCGGGCTGTATATTTTTTCAAGTGGGCTGTCCTGTGCGTTGAAGGATGATGTTGAGACGCATCCCTGGTCTCTGCCCACTAGATGCTAGTAGCACCCACCAACTGTAGTTGTGGAAACCAAAAACATCTCCAGACATTGCCAAATGCCCCATGGCAGGCAAAACTGATTCCGGCTGAAAACTGTTGATCCAGAGAATGAATGTTTTAAAGATTTTTATAAATGTAACCAAACTTACATCTAGAAAATTAACCAATTTAGAAGCTTATGGAGGTGTATGAGAATGCCCAGTATAAGGAACACAGCTTCACCAGATCTGAGTATTACTTTAAAATCGTTGCTACTTTGATAAGAAAGAAAGAGGAATATTTTAATATCTTCTTTGGCTATTTTTCTTCCTCCCTTCATGTGTTTTGTACATTTTTCAATTGGGTTATTTTTTTTTTCCCCACTGATTTAAAAGAGCTCTTAATATGTTAAAAGATCTGAGTCATTTACCTATACTTTTTCCTGTGTAGTTTTACATTTGGGTCCAGCTGTATAATTATTTATTACTGGGCAGTTTTATTGCTGAGTTGAGGTCTATGCTATCAAAATCTCAAAGGAAGCTGGGAATGGGGGAAAAGATAGTGGAAATGATTTACAGAACACTCACAGACCACAGAATAACCAGTAAGCACAATCTCATCCTAGGTCCTAGGAATAGCACTACTCTCTTCATTTTGGGAAAAATTACAACTTATCAAGTTGGGCTACTTGGGTCAGTGAGTGGGAAACCAGTCCTTGTATCCCCTGTGGATCTGTTCAGTTCAGAAAACAGAAAACTCTCTAGGTATTTTAAGCAGAAAGGTGGTTACAAAATTGGTGGAAAGACTAGGGGACTGGAATTCAGGAGTCTCCATTAGCTCTATTTTATAAATATGTAAATAAATAGGTGAGAAAGAGAGAGATAATAGGTAGATAGAGGATAACTAGCTAATTCACTATTGCAGTGATTCAAAACCAAGAAACCCCAGCCTTCACACTCAATCCTGCCATTCCTACCATTACAATTGCCTCCAGACACACACGAAAGTGGTGGTGCACCTTGGAATGATGAGTTGCCATGTTTTGATGGCCTTGCTTGGCAGGAGAAACAGCAGCCGGAAAGTGGCCTCCCTCCCATTCCTGCCTCTGTAAGTCCTAAGAGTGCATCTAATTGGTGGGACCTAATTTACATCCAGAATACTGACTGCAAGGCAGTCTGGGAAATGTTTTTATTTCTCCAGCCTTTGCATTACAGTAATGGCACCTAGAAGGAGGGTAAAATGGATGTTGTTGAACAAGCCAATCCACAGTATCCATGACATGCTGGTACCGTGAAAAGCCTGAATTCTAATATACTATCCCCTTTATGTTCATATTCTCTAAGAAAGTATTCAAATCAAGCCCTGCTGGAACACAGCTAGGTATGACTTCTATTTTATTGGCATATTCTTTCATTTATTCAATCTTTCACACACCTAACATATATTTATCAAGCTCCTACATGTATCAGGCACTGGCTTAGTCGGTGAGGCTACCTTAACAATGAAGAGACACAGGGGACCACCAACAAGTTAGCAGGACATTACAATTGGGTGTGAGGAACACAGAGGGAAGGATGGAGCACTTTGGTGGCACATAGCAAGGACACACCTGACTCCACCTGGCAGATTAATAAGAATGCGACAAAGTGGGAATGGAGAAGTGTCCCAAGCAGAGGAAGCAGTATACACTCTTCCTCAAAGAGTCGGGGGAAGCACCACGTAACAGAACGCCATGGTTGAGTAGATGTGGGTGGGGTGGTGAGTGAGAGTCCTGAAAGCTACAAGGATTCTGCCTTGGGCAGCGCAGGGGAGGGGTGTGTGTCATCCACTCATCTAGGATCACAAAGGCAGCTTTGACTGCTGCTGATGTAGGAGGTGTGGTCATCGACAGCTGGTGAGTGAGAGGTGGCCAGGTCAGACATTTGGGCCAAACACCAAAACTATCTCAGATGAATCGAATGGTTAAAGATGGGAAATCAAATGGTTAAAGATGGAAAAGAATTGAATTTTAAAATCAGATACTTTTTTTTTGAAGATAAACCTTTCTAAGCTTAAAAGTGCTAAAGAAAATAAATCAAAAGTGATGGATCCACGTCATAAAACTTGACTATGCTCTTCAAAGATTACAAAAGAAAAACTAAAGGCAACAGATCAAAAGGTAAATAATTGCAGCAAAATGCAGGCCAAGGGATACCTTTATTATAAAACTCATACATACTGAGAAGAAACATATTCAGGCCCTAATAAATAAAACATGAAGAGACAACTCCCATAAGAGAAAATATAGCTGATAAATACACATGGCAAAATATTCAAATTTGCTAGTTATCAAATAAATACGACTTCTTAAAATTGAGATGTCATTTTCACCTATTAAATTAGCCAAAAATGTTTAAGTGATAGTAACTAATGCTGACAAGAGTACATAAATGTGCTAGTCTCAAAAAATTACTTATGGCAGAGTAAATGAGCGCAGGCATTTTGGAAGACAATTTGGCAAAATACAGTAATATCCAGAGCCACAAGTATGTTCCTTCCCTTGGACTCTCAGAGGTGGGATTACAGTCTGTCGTGAGGAAAGAATCTTAAAAGAAGAGAAGGCTGCTCGCATGAAGATGTTCTTCAGAGGATCACTTGTGATACGGAAAGACCATAAACAATCTAAATATTTAGAAACAGGGCAAAAGTCAAGTCAATAATAGTACATTACCAAGGTGGACTGTTATACAAACATCAAAAACGAGATTTGACTAAACACGTTACGGTTTCTTAGGATCTGGAACAGGGAAAGGACATAGTGGGAAAATGAGTGAAATCCAAATAGTCAGTAGTTTATTTGATAATATTGTACTATTACTAGTTAGTACTAGCACTAGTTAATTTTTTAGATTCGACAAATGTACCACGGTTATATAATATGTTAACATGTGGAGAAACTGGGTAAAAGATAGACAGGAATTCTATTATTGCAACTCTCTATAAATCTAAATTAATTTCAAAATTAAAAGTTTATTTTAAGAATGAGGCTTGTATCACTCTGTAGCAACAATTAGGATGTAGTGTTAAATAAAGGGTATACCCAATTGCCATCAATACTGTTATTAGAGTCATACAAAATACTCATTTGTAAAATAACTGGAAGGCAAGAGTAAAAGACTAATTGTTACATTAAGGTAGTTGAGATTAAGGATGATTTTTTTTCCTGTTTTCTTCTATTTAGTAAGCTTTACAGGATGTTATTATATTGTTTTTCATAATTTGAAAAAATTACCTGGAAAAGTATTTTTATATTCAAAGACCAAATGTTGCATGGGCGCCAGTATGACCAGGCTCATTCAGAACTAAAGGAAATCTACAAAATAACGCTTCATGAAGCATTTGTACTAGTTTGTACCAGTCAGTTTAGGGGAGGCTGCGTTGTCTCATGTTTGTTGTCTGTCTCTCAATTTAACAGTAAGGTTAAAAATAGTTTGTAATTAATGAAGCAGATTTACTAGCTCTTAACCAAAGGTAATGTACCTGCATAAAATAATATGCCCATATCACAAGTCAACTATCACAGTAAAATGAAGGTGTCCAGGAAAGAGGCTATTGCTGCCGAAAACAATGCCACACAGATTTGTCAATCAACAGTGACTGAAGCACTAATGGGGGGACCTGATATTATAAAGGACACAGAACAGGCACTCTCTTGCTCCGCCCTACTTTGGTGGCTGGCCATAATCTAGAACAGTATTTCCCCCAATTTTTGGCTCCCTATGCCCTCAATTCTTGGACAGTTCTGATTCTAAATTACATCTCACAATTATGTCCCTTTGGATGTAACTGTGTCCAAGGGGGCATCAACATGGGGCCTCACAGGTCATGAAGGCCTAGAGGATGGCCCAGCCAGATCTCATGATGTGTAGGGGAGGAGAGATGGGGTCATGACCATGGCCCTGGCCTCACATCTTCATGAAGATTCTAAACTAGAGCTGGTGAGGAAGTCAGTGCTCTGAGCATGCTGCCTTTATAGTATACTCATTCCGGTGTCCTTGAATACTGATTGGAAGATTTTCTTTTCCCTTTCTCAAAATAACTAACATATAATGCTATAATTATTATTATTATTTGAATTTTCAAATCTTTTTTAAAAAGAAATAAAATAGGACAAAACTTTTGCAAACCATATATTTGATAAGAGGTTAATATCCAAAGTATATAAGGAACTCATGCAACTCAATAGCAAAAAAACAAATAATATTGGGCTTCCCTGGTGGCACAGTGGTTGAGAATCTGCCTGCCAATGCAGGGGACACGGGTTCGAGCCCTGGTCTGGGAAGATCCCATATGCCGCGGAGCAACTAGGCCCATGAGCCACAATTACTGAGCCTGCGCGTCTGGAGCCTGTGCTCCGCAACAAGAGAGGCCGCGACAGTGAGAGGCCCGCGCACCGCGATGAAGAGTGGACCCCGCTTGCCGCAACTAGAGAAAGCCCTCGCACAGAAACGAAGACCCAACACAGCCATAAATAAATAAATAAATAAATAAATAAATAAATAAAAATTGTATAACTTAAAAAAAAAACAGATTTATAAAAAAAAAACCAAACAAATAATATGATTAAAAAATGGACAAAGAACATGAATAGACATCTTTCCAAAGAAGATGTACAAATAAATCGCCAACAGATACATGAAAAGGTGCTCAACATCACAAATCAGGGGAATGCAAATCAAAACCACAAGGAAATATTACCTCACACTTGCGAGAATGGCTATTATCAAAAAGACAAGAAATAACAAGGATTGGCAAGGATGTGGAGAAAAGGGAACCTTTGTGCACTGCTGGTGGGAATGTTAATTGGTATAGCCACTATGGAGAACAGTCTGGAGGTTACTCAAATAATTAAAAATAGAACTACTATGTGATCCAGCTATCCCACTTCTGGACAGTTATCTTTATCTGAAGGAAATGAAAACAGGATCTCAAAGAGATATCTGTACTCCCATGTTCATTGCAGCATTATTAACAATAGCCAAGACATGGAAACAACTAAGTGTCTATTGATGGATGAATAAAGAATATGTGGTAGATATAGATATAGATATACACACACATACATACAATGGAATATTATTCAACCATAAAAAAGGAAATCCTGCCATTTGTGATGACATGGGTGAAACTTAAGGGCATAATACTAAGTGAAATAAGTCAGACAGAGAAAAGCAAATACCATATTATATCACTTATATGTGAAATACAAAAAAAGCGAAACATAATAAAAACAGAGAGTAGATTGGTGGTTGCCAGGGGTGGGAGAAGGTGAAAAAAAAGGTAGGGGGTGGGCAGGGAGAGTGGGTGAAGGTGGTCAAAGCATACAAAGTTTCAGTTATAAATTGAATAAGTAAGTTCTGGAGATCTAAGGTACAGCAAGATGACTATAGTTAATAGTACTTGAAAGTTGCTAAGACAGTAAATTTTAAATGTTCTCACCACACACACACAAAAATGTTAACTATGTGAGTGATGGATGTGTCAACTAACCTTACTGTGGTAATCATTTCTTTCTCTCTATATATCAAATCACCACATTGTACACCTTAAACTTACACAATGTTATATGTCAATTATATCTCAATAAAGCTGGAAATAAATAAATAAATGTATGTATGTATGTATTTTAGGGGACGGGATAAAATATAGCTGAAATGCCATTCTCCATTCCTCTCTTCCAGAGGTAACAACCATTTGGTGTTACATGTCCTATCCCCATGTGAGTCTGTGTACTCTGATTTTATCTGCACATTTCTTATTTAATATTTTTACTGGAAATAACCTAATTGTCCATTGGTAAAGGAAGGGATAAACTGGTTTATTCATACAATGTATCAGTATCTTTTCTACTTGAACATTTATTCCTTTAAAAAGAAAAAGAGATCTGAGAAAAAAGAGAGAGAGAATGAGAGAGAGAGAGAGAGAAGAAAACTTTTGTGTATTTTAAAGCACTATTCAAGTATTAGCCAGCTTCTGATCTTCCCCTCACTGCTGGCTTAGCAACCATCATTCTTTGGTTTCTAAATACATTGTCACTTGCCCATGGGCATTTCAGTTTCCAAAATTTCATCACTGCCATCTGCTGGTCCTTTTGTCCTGCTGGTTAATGCTCTTTGCCCCAGCTGACAAGCATTTTAGTGGGTTTTTTTAGGGACCAGTAGTAAATATGCTTGTTCAACCCACCACGTGTCACCAGAAATCAACTGATCCTCATAAAAGTATGGGATAGAGGAAGGAGACATTATTCCCACTTTACAGATGAAGAAACTAAGGTCTAGAGTCTACTGATGTAAGATCTTATCAACGGGGCAGGAGATAGAGACAGTGAGTAGTAACAAAGAAGAGATGATCTTCTTCTCTCCACCCCTTAAAGTTTGTGTTCTTGGTGATTCTGCCGAATGTCCTCTTCTCAGCTCCACTACACTATCTTCCTGGGTGCTCTCATCCCTGCCAGTCATTACCACATATACGCTGGTGGGCTCCCCGCCCCCGCCCCGTCCATTTCCCCAGCCCAGCCCTCTCTTCCAGAGGGCAGGTCTATGTACCCAACTGCCAAGTGGACCCAGATGTCACACGGGCCTCTCAAATTCAACAGGCCAAAAGTGAATTCATCATCTTTCTCTTTAACCTGAGCCCCTCCAGTAATCCCTGTTCTGGTAAATGGTATCATCATCCACCATGACGTCCAGAAACCTGGAAGTCACCCTCGGCATCAAATTGATCACATGGAGTCCACTCTCTCCTATTCATGGAGGCCTCAGAATCCTCCTCGACCCAGTGCCTGGGGCAGCGCCGCCAACTGTTCGGAGCTGTGCTCGCAATGGAACTCATTTGCCATCTGTCAAGACTTCCCCCAAGGTTTCTCTGGCCTTTCCAGATTCTAAGGGATATAGTTTCCCTCCTACAGTGCCCTCAGCCTGCGCCCTCCTCGGAAGAATGTGTATTGTTAGTAAACTAAATGGAACTGTTTTCAGCAAAGCAGTTGAAGGCCATAGGATTGGTGACTCTAAATCGTATGAGTAGGAGGGGCGTGTGAAGGGCCATCTGGTTGGAAGGAGGCATCAGAGGCCTTGTCTTACGGCATATTTGCATCGCGAGCACAGCATTTTTCTCTTTGTGTGTTTGTCTGGGGTGTCCTTGAAGGAAAGGCAGGTCTCCAGCTGGGGGCCGTCTGAAGCTGTATTTGCAGGGCAAGCACAATATTTATACAGACATTGTATGATTATTGGAGTATCCATAGAGCGGGCAAGCTGAAGGCAGGAGCAAACCACCCAGTAGGGCCCCTCTGAGCTGGAGATAGATTCCAGACAGGCGGTGGCAGACCTGGAAAGGCCAGAGAAACCAGCTGGGAAGTCTTGAGGCTTGGCCTGGTATCAGCTTTGGAGACAAAGAGACATCGGAGTGTAGTCCCAACCAGAATGAACCAAGCAAACTATTTCTCTCAATCTCTTCCAGCTAGGGAATGAAAGATTAGGAGTGAAACTAAAGAGACTTTCCTCACATCTCTACAACCTCTGAGTCATCAGGAGAAAGTCCAGTCATTTGACAGGGCAAGTCGAGCCCAAGTTACTCTCTCTAAACACTCCTAAGGAAGCAAAAAAATGTTGATAATGGTTATAACACTGAGGTCTTCTGGAATTTTATCTATTATGATATAAAAACGTATTAGTGCTTCCTCAATATTAAAAAAAAAATCAAAGCGGTAGACCACTTACATGTGGACCAAACAAGATTTAAGCAGTTAAATACAAAAATAACTCATATTTAAGCAACTATGGTTAGAATGTTGGATTATATATTATGCAATAAAAAACTAGTTTTGAAGAACTGTAGCATTTAAAACTAGTATAATGCATTTATACAATCTATCCTGAAGCCGTGTTCTTATAAGCTAAAAGCCATACTTCTTAAGAGGTAAATAAATAAAAAAGTGTGTTTCTTTGCCATGAGGGAGCTGTATTCTTGGGCTTTCTTCTTTGGAGGGCTTTCAAAACCGTGTTTTTGCATTAGAAACTTCTGAATGATTAAGTCAATTTCTTATGGTAATTTTATTTCATAAAATACTTCAACTTCCTGTGTAAAATTCATCTCCGATTCAATTAGTTTTGTAATCCAATTCATAAAAACACTCCAAAATGCAAACAAAAATGTCATCTATGACAGAAATACATTGCTCACTTTTTAGTTATTTGATTTTCATGGAATGAACAGAGTTATATTCACTGATGCAATGGAAAATGCCCAGACTAACTAAAAATAATCAGGAAATTCTGAATAGGAAAAAAACCTTATTTCCATCTTTTTGAAGCTTGCTCCAGCTAATATTACTAAAGCAGCACTATGAATATGTAACCAGAATCTGCCACTAGAGCCACTTTCAAGGTGATGCCTTCAAGGCAGTAGTAAAAATGTGGGTTTAAGACACAGAACAGCATTTGTTCTAGTTACCTAGGGATTCAGGAAATCTCAGACACTAAGGAGCAGCATGAAGTGTCTTCCAGAGCCCTCTCGGCTTCTTTTAGTGGGCGGTTTATGGTTCACATCACAATCATGCTTCCCTCTGAAAGCCACCGTTCCAGCACGTAATTCCACAATCCACCACTCCAGAGGACAAGTCCAGGGAGTAATGCATCTTTCCAGAATGTAACCCACCCTTGCGCAGTGCCTCCATTTACTCGTTTGCTAACCAATGGGCTGGATTCTATGATTTCTAATGTCCCTCCTACTCTGACATCCATACTTCCCTGAATAGCACACGGGGAAGCATCCACAGAACACTAAAGGTGACAGGGAAGAGAATCACTCAGAGCGGTTCCTGGCACAATTAGACCCAGACAAACGTGGGCCCTGATTTAGAAGACCCAGTTTGGATCCTCCTTTGGCCACACCATGCCCCTTGGCTGGAGTGTGTGTCCCAGGCCAGGAGGACATGCCCAGAAGAGCCTGGGCCCCCTCCACTTGTGGACCACTCCCTGAGCACACAAGACCCTGGGTTCCCTGCCCGGATAGTCCCGAGCCTGCTTCCTGGTCCTCAGTGGCCTCTTCCCTGGGTCTGTCCTTCTGAGGGGGACCAGTGCTGCCGGTGTGTGCACCCTCAGTGACGGGGTGGCCAATGGGTCACTGTTTGCCAGCACGGGCAGTGGACGGAGCTGGGTTGTTGGTTGCGGTGTCCACGTGTGTGCACGGGCGCACCCTCCGGGGAGGGACAGAGCAAGAGGGGCAGCAGACCGGGCCTCAGGGACCAGGCCTGTCCACACTGCCTCTTTCAAAGTGGAAATTCAGGGAGTCTGAGAAATCTAAATTTGAACCTGGTCTTCCAGGTCATTGTGAAAGTATATTTATCAAGGCAGAAGGAGAGAAAATCTTGCATCTAACTGTTTATTTTGCGAATGAGTTGTAAGTTTTTACAGGTGGTATATAGGTGTCCATTTGAACTCTTGCTCTGGATGCACTAGCATTAGGGGCAGGCCCAGCTCGAGCATCACGCAGCTTCATAAACTGGGCTCAGCTGGGTTGTGAGGGGATCTTGCAGAGGAGTCCTTCCGGCCCAGCTGCGGACTTCCAGCCAAGGGAAATCTAGCTGAGAGCCTCTAACAGCAGTTCCTGTTAACAGTCAGCAAGCCAAACAAAGCACACATGCCAGAAATGGAGAAGGATGCTGGACACAGTGGTAGGATCAGAGAGCTGGCAACCTACTGGAGTAACAATTAGACGATGGACTTCTAGGCCCCGCTCTCCCCTAACTCCAGGTGTGTTAGAGAGGGTTAAGGCCAAAACCAGCTTTTGAGTGCCTACTGTGCGTGACCACACCTTGTGACTCTTTGCTTTCACTGGTGCAGGCTCACTCTGACCACATCATCCGAAAAAGCAAGCAGGAAGGCTGAGTCTCCACTCGCCAGCCTCCTGTTGCCACACACACGTGCACACGCATGCACATAATAATGATTCATTATTAACAATGATTAAATGCTAAGATCATTTAACATGGGAGAGGGACAAAGAGACTTAGACTGTGAAACTTGACAAAAGCATCTGGACAAGAATATAGAGCAGAAGATTTTAAGCTAGAAGGGAGTTCCAAATTCATCTAATCCAGCGGTTCTCCGACGTTTGGGAGCATCCGAATCACCTGACAGGCTGGAGTAACAGATTGCTGGCCCCGCCTGGAATTTTTGATTAAGGAGGTAAGGAATGTGGCCCAAGAATCTGCATTTCTAACATGCTCCCAGGGGACGCTGACGCTGCTAGTTCCTAAACCACAGGGTGAGAACCACTGGTTTGGCCTACCCTCTGATTTTAATGATGGGGAAATTAAAACTCAGAGCAGCCAAGCGCCGTGTGAGATCTCAGCAGCTAGTGAAAAACTGACACTAAGGCCTTGATTTGTTCAGTCCCTAGCCAGCAGCTTTGGAGCTTCTGGCATGTATCTCCAAATTTCAGGAAGCTGTAGAGGCTTTCAGTTGGACGCTGGCCTCCTCTCAGGCTGTACCAGTAACTCTCAACCCTTTTTGTTGCTTCAACGTAATCACATTCCCCTTAGAGGACAACTCAATGGTGGTAGTATAGGGAGGATGCCCATATGGGGTATTTCAAAATCTCTAAATGTCTGGGTCAAGGACACTGATGCACAGAGTCTGAAGAAGCTCCCCAGGTGGTCCTGATGTACACCTGCCCCAGATGAGCCCTACTGTGAGTCCCATTCTTCCAGGCGGTCTCATCCATTCCTACAGTATCTCCAAGCACCTGCCCAATGTATCTTTTCAAGTAAGCCCTGCATATCTCACTAAGCATCTCAGCCTTGATGGCTCACAGACACCTCAAACTCCAAATGTTCTAAATTAAAAGCATCTTCAGTCTCCAAATCTCCTCTCCCATGTTCCCCACAGTCCAAAAATCTGGGAGCATCTTTAACTCCTCCCTCTCTCTTATGTTCCAGATACAATACCACCCACCATGCTGCCCCCAATAGCCCACAGAACGTAAGCTCCATGAGGGCCAGGTCTTTTGTGGTCATCCTTTATCCTTGGCACCTATAGTAGTCTCTAGAACATAATAGGCATTACAGAAATACTTGCTGTCTGATTGACTAAATGACTGACTGAATAAATCCACATCTTCCTTCTAGTGCTACTGCCATGACCTTAGTTCAGCCTCCTATCAAACTGTACTAACATCCCCAAATTAGCCACAAACCTGAATTTGCTCTCCCAGGTACCCAAGTTACCACAAGGACTGCTAGAAAAAAGAAATCATGGTGGCAAGAATGGGTCACCTCTCCATCACTAGATCTCTGGTTGAGACCAGAGGCCATTTGCTCCAGGTCAGAGACCCACTGAGACCTGTGGGTCATTCCCAATCTCAGGTCTACAGAGATAGACCTCAGATAGAGATACAGATACCCCTAAGCAGCAGGGGTCTGCTGCAGGAAACATGGTCATCTTTCCAAAGAGGGTATGGAAGTGAAACAGGAGGGAAGGGGGCAGGGCACAACCTCTAAAAGAATGACATAGCCATAGGACATGACAAAACTGGTTAGAACCAACCAGGCCCAAGATGGCAAAAGGTTCAACCTTCAGTAGACCTTGAGCCTCATTTTATGCTCATCGTAATACATTAGCATCTAAATGACACACCCATAGGCACCATGACAGTTCCGAGGGCCACTACACAAGGTCAAAAAGTGGGTGGTGGGCTTCCCTGGTGGCACAGTGGTTGAGAATCTGCCTGCCAATGCAGGGGACACGGGTTCGAGCCCTGGTCTGGGAAGATCCCACATGCCGCGGAGCAACGAGGCCCGTGAGCCACAATTACTGAGCCTGCGCGTCTGGAGCCTGTGCTCCACAACAAGAGAGGCCGCAATAGTGAGAGGCCCACGCACCACGATGAAGAGTGGCCCCCACTTGCCACAACTAGAGAAAGCCCTCTCACAGAAACGAAGACCCAACACAGCCATAAATAAATAAATAAATAAATTAAATAAATTAAAAAAAAAAAGTGGGTGGTGGCCCAATTCCTGGAAATCTCACTCCTTTCGCAAAATAGTTGGAATAATCCTCCTACTCACTAGCCTATGAAATTACGCAGCCCATAAAAACTAACCACCCTGGGGGACCTTCAAGATGGCAGAGGAGTAAGACGTGGAGATCACCTTCCTCCCAACAAATACATCAGAAATACATCTACACGTGTAACAACTCCTACAGAACACCTACTGAACGCTAGCAGAAGACCTCAGACATCCCAAAAGGCAAGAAACTCCCCACGTACCTGGCCATGTGGCTGACAGGGTCTTGGTGCTCCAGCCAGGTGTCAAGCCTGAGCTTCTGAGGTGGGAGAGCCGAGTTCAGGACATTGGTCCACCAGAGACCTCCCAGCCTCATGTAATATCAAACGGCAAAAGCTCTCCCAGAGATCTCCATCTCAACATTAAGACCCAGCTCCACTCAATGACCAGCAGGCTACAGTGCTGGACACCCTATACCAAACAACCAGCAAGACAGGAACACAACCCCACCCATTAGCAGAGAGGCTGCCTAAAATCATAGTAAGTTCACAGACACCCCAAAACACACCACCGGACATAGTCCTGCCCACCAGAAAGACAAGATCCAGCCTCATCCACCAGAACACAGGCACCAGTTACCTCCACTAGGAAGCCTACACAGCCCAGCTTTCCAACAAGTGCTAAAGGAACTTCTCAAGGCAGAAAACACAAGAGAAGGAAAAGACCTACAAAAACAAACCCAAAACAATTAAGAAAATGGTAATAGGAACATACATATCGATAATTACTTTAAATGTAAGTGGATTAAATGCTCCAACCAGAAGACATAGACTGGCTGAATGGATACAAAAACAGACCTATATATGTGCTGTTTGCAAGAGACCCACTTCAAACCTAAGAACACATACAGACTGAAAGTGAGGGGATGGAAAAAGGTATTCCATGCAAACGGAAATCAAAAGAAAGGTGGAGTAGCAATTCTCGTATCAGACAAAACAGACTTTAAAATAAAGATTATTACAAGAGACAAAGAAGGACACTAAATAATGATCAAGGGATCGATCCAAGAAGAAGATATAACAATTGTAGACATTTATGCACCCAACATAGGAGCACCTCAATTACATAAGGCAAATGCTAACAGCCATAAAAGGGGAGATCGACAGCAACAAAATCATAGTAGGGGACTTTAACACCCCACTTTCACCAATGGACAGATCATCCAAACAGAAAATTAACAAGGAAACACAAGCTTTAAATGATACATTAAACAAGATGTGCATAATTGATATTTATAGGACATTCCATCCAAAAACAACAGAAGACACTTTCTTCTCAAGTGCTCATGGAACATTCTCCAGGATAGATCATATCTTGGGTCACAAATCAAGCTTTGGGAAATTTAAGAAAATTGAAATCACATTAAGTATCTTTTCCGACCATAACACTATGAGACTAGATATCAATTACAGGAAAAAATTTGTAAAAAATACAAACACATGTAGGTTAAACAATACACTACTAAATAACCAAGAGATCACTGAAGAAATCAAAGAGGAAATCAAAAAATACCGAGAAACAAATGACAATTAAAACACGACGACCCAAAACCTATGGGATGCAGCAAAAGCAGTTCTAAGAGGGAAGTTTATAGCAATACAATCTTACCTCAAGAAACAAGAAGCATCTCAAATAAACAACCTAACCTTACACCTAAAGCAATTAGAGAAAGAAGAACAAAAAAACCCCAAAGTTAGCAGAAGGAAAGAAATCATAAAGATCAGATCAGAAAAAAATGAAAAAGGAGATTGGTTCAAGATGGCGGAGTAGAAGAACCTGCTCTCACACCCTCTTGTGAGAGCACCGGAATCACAACTAACTGCTAAACAATCATCAAGAGGAAGACACTGGAACTCACCAAAAAAGATAACCCACATACAAAGACAAAGGAGAAGCCACAATGAGATGGTAGGAGGGGCGCAATCACAATAAAATCAAATCCCATAACTCCTGGGTGGGTGACTCACAAACTGGAGAACAATTATACCACAGAAGTCCACCCATTGGAGTGAAGGTTCTGAGCCCCAGGTCAGGCTTCCCAACCTGGGGGTCCAGCAACAGGAGGAGAAATTCCTAGAGAATCAGACTTTGAAGGCTAGCAGGATTTGATTGCAGGACTTCGACAGGACCAGGGGAAACAAAGACTCCACTCTTGGAGGACACACACAAGGTAGTGTGCACATTGGGACCCAGGGGAAGGAGCAGTGACCCCATAGGAGACTGAACCAGACCTACATGCTAGTGTTGGAGGGTCTCCTTCAAAGGCAGGGGGTGGCTGGGTCTCACTGTGAGGACAAGAACACTGGCAGCCGAAGTTCTGGGAAGTACTCCTTGGTGTGAGCCCTACCACAGTCTGCCATTAGCCGCACCAAAGAGCCCAGGAAGGCTCAGTGTTGGGTCGCCTCAGGCCAAACAAACAACAGGGAGGGAACCCAGGCCCAGCCATCAGCAGACAAGCAGATTAAAGTTTTACTGAGCTCTGCCCACCAGAGCAACACCCAGCTCTACCCACCCCCAGTCCCTACCATCAGGAAACTTGAACAAGCCTCTTAGATAGCCTCATCCACCAGAGGGCAGACAGCAGAAGCAAGAAGAACTACAATCCTGCAGCCTGTGGAACAAAAAGCACATTCACAGATAGGTAGACAAGATGAAAA
Organism: Balaenoptera acutorostrata; assembly: GCF_949987535.1. Taxonomy (NCBI): domain Eukaryota; kingdom Metazoa; phylum Chordata; class Mammalia; order Artiodactyla; family Balaenopteridae; genus Balaenoptera; species Balaenoptera acutorostrata. The sequence goes on along the minus strand of NC_080065.1, from coordinate 34,795,302 downwards.
GGCAGAGGGCTATGTACCAGATGAAGGAAGAAGATAAAACGCCAGAAAAACAACTAAATGAAGTGGAGACAGGTAACCTTCCAGAAAAAGAATTCAGAATAATGATGGTGAAGATGATCCAGGACCTCGGAATAAGAATGGAGGCAAAGATTGAGAAGATGCAAGAAATGTTTAACAAAGACCTAGAAGAATTAAAGAACAAGTAAACAGAGATGAACAATACAATAACTGAAATGAAAAATAAACTAGAAGGAACCAATAGCAGAATAACTGAGGCAGAACAACAGATAAGTGACCTGGAAGACAGAATGGTGGAATTCACTCATGTGGAACAGAATAAAGAAAAAAGAATGAAAAGACACGAAGACAGCCTAAGAGACCTCTGGGACAACATTAAATGCAACAACATTCATATAATAAGGGTCCCAGAAGAAGAAGAGAGAAAGGACCTGAGGAAATATTTGAAGAGATTATAGTTGAAAACTTCCCTAATATGGGAAAGGAAATAGCCACCCAAGTCCAGGAAGCGCAGAGAGTCCCAGGCAGGATAAACACAAGGAGAAACATGCAGAGACACACAGTAATCAAACTGACAAAAATTAAAGACAAAGAAACATTATTGAAAGCAACAAGAGAAAAACGAAAAATAACATACAAGGGAAATCCCATAGGGTTAACAGCTGATTTCTCAGCAGAAAATCTACAAGTCAGAAGGGAGTGGCATGATATATTTATATTGATGAAAGGGAAAAACCAACAACCAAGATTATGTTACCCTGCAAGGATCTCATTCAGATTCAAAGGAGAAATCAAAAGCTTTACAGACAAGCAAAAGCTATGAGAATTCTGCACCACCAAACCAGCTCCACAACAAATGCTAAAGGAACTTCTCAAGTGGGAAACACAAGAGAAGAAAAGGACCAACAAAAACAAACCCAAAACAATTAAGAAAATGGCAATAGGAACATACATATGAATAATTACCTTAAACGTGAATGGATTAAATGCTCCAACCAAGAGACACAGGCTCTCTGAATGGATACAAAAACAAGACACATATATATATGCTGTCTACAAGAGACCCATTTCAGACCTAGGGACATATACACACTGAAAGTGAGGGGATGGAAAAAGATATTCCATGCAAAAGGAAATCAAAAGGAAGCTGAAGTAGCAATACTCATATCAGATAAAATAGACTTTAAAATAAGGAATGTTACAAGAGACAAGGAAGGACACTATATAATGATCAAGGGATCAATCCAAGAAGAAGATATAACAATTATAAAAATATATGCACCCAATATAGGAGGACCTCAATACATAAGGCAACTGCTAAGAGCTATAAAAGAGGAAATCGACAGTAACACAATAATAGTGGGGGACTTTAACACCTCACCTACACCAATGGACAGATCATCCAAACAGAAAATTAACAAGGAACACAAGCTTTAAGTGACACAGTAGACCAGATAGATTTAATTGATATTTATAGGACATTCCACCCAAAAACAGCAGATTACACTTTCTTCTCAAGTGTGCACAGAACATCCTCCAGGATAGATCACATCTTAGGTCGCAAACCAAGCCTCCGTAAATTTAAGAAAATTGAAATCATATCAAGCATCTTTTCTGACCACAACGTGATGAGATTAGAAATCAATTACAGGGAAAAAAACGTAAAAAACACAAACACATAGAGGCTAAACAATACGTTACTAAATAACCAAGAGATCACTGAAGAAATCAAAGAGGAAATCAAAAAATACCTAGAGACAAATGAAAATGAAAACACGATGAACCAAAACCTATGGGATGCAGCAAAAGCAGTTCTAAGAGGGAAGTTTATAGCAAAACAAGCCTACCTCAAGAAACAAGAAAAATCTCAAATAAACAATCTAACCTTACACCTAAAGGAACTAGAGAAAGAAGAACAAACAAAACTCAAAGTTAGCAGAAGGAAGAAATCATAAAGATCAGAGCAGAAATAAATGAAATAGAAACAAAGAAAACAATAGCAAAGATCAATAAAACTAAAAGCTGGCTCTTTGAGAAGATAAACAAAATTGATTAGACAGACCCATCAAGAAAAAGAGGGAGAGGACTCAAATCAATAAAATTAGAAATGAAAAAGGAGAAGTTACAACAGACACTGCAGAAATACAAAGCATCCTAAGAGATTACTACAAGCAACTCTATGCCAATAAAATGGACAACCTGGAAGAAATGGACACATTCTTAGAAAGGTATAACCTTCCAAGACTGAACCAGGAAGAAATAGAAAATATGAACAGACCAATCACAAGTAATGAAATTGAAACTGTGATTAAAATCTTCCAACAAACAAAAGTCCAGGACCAGATGGTTTCACAGGTGAATTCTATCAAACATTTAGAGAAGAGCTAACACCATCCTTCTCAAACTCTTCCAAAAAATTGCAGAGGCAGGAACACTCCCAAACTCATTCTACGAGGCCACCATCACCCTGATACCAAAACCAGACAAAGATAATACAAAAAAAGAAAATTACAGACCAATATCACTGATGAATATAGATGCAAAAATCCTCAACAAAATACTAGCAAACAGAATCCAACAACACATTAAAAGGATCATACACCATGATCAAGTGGGATTTATCCCAGGGATGCAAGGAATCTTCAATATACCCAAATCAGTCAATGTGAAACACCACATTAACAAAGTGAAGAAGAAAAACCATATGATCATCTCAATAGATGCAGAAAAAGCTTTTGACAAAATTCAACACCCATTTATGATAAAAACTCTCCAGAAAGTGGGCATAGAGGGAACCGACCTCAACATAATAAAGGCCATATACGACAAACCCACAGCAAACATCATGCTCAATGGTGAAAAACTGAAAGCATTTCCTCTAAGATCAGGAACAAGACAAGGATGTCCCCTCTCGCCACTATTACTCAGCATAATTTTGGAAGTCCTAGCCATGGCAATCAGAGAAGAAAAAGAAATAAAAGGAATCCAAATTGGAAAAGAAGAGGTAAAACTGTCACTGTTTGCAGATGACATGATACTATACATACAGAATCCTAAAGATGCCACCAGAAAACTACTAGAGCTAATCACTGAATTTGGTAAAGTTGCAGAATACAAAATTAATGCACAGAAATCTCTTGCATTCCTATACACTAATGATGAAAAATCTGAAAGAGAAATTAAGGAAATACTCCCATTTACCACTGCAACAAAAAGAAAATACCTAGGAATAAACCTACCTAAGGAGACAAAAGACCTGTATGCAGAAAACTATAAGACACTGATGAAAGAAATTAAAGATGACACCAACAGATGGAGAGATATACCATGTTCTTAGATTGGAAGAATCAATATTGTGAAAATGACTATACTACCCAAAGCAATCTACAGATTCAGTGCAATCCCTATCAAACTACCACTGGCATTTTTCACAGAACTAGAACAAAAAATTTCACAATTTGTATGGAAACACAAAAGACCCCAAATAGCCAAAGCAATTCTGAGAATGAAAAACGGAGCTGGAGGAATCAGGCTCCCTGACTTCAGACTATACTACAAATCTACAGTAATCAAGACAGTATGGTACTGGCACAAAAACAGAAATATAGATCAATGGAACCGGATAGAAAGCCCAGAGATAATCCCACGCACATATGGTTACCTTATCTTTGATAAAGGAGGCAAAAATATACAATGGAGAAAAGACAGCCTCTTCAATAAGTGGTGCTGGGAAAACTGGACAGCTACATGTAAAAGTATGAATTTAGAACACTCCTTAAAGCCATACACAAAAATAAACTCAAAATGGATTAAAGACCTAAATGTAAGGCCAGACACTATAAAACTCTTAGAAGAAAACATAGGCAGAACACTTTAGGACATAAATCACAGAAAGATCCTTTTTGACCCACCTCCTAGAGAAATGGAAATAAAAACAAAAATAAACAAATGGGACCTAATGAAACTTCAAAGCTTTTGCACAGCAAAGGAAACTATAAACAAGATGAAAGACAACCCTCAGAATGGGAGAAAATATTTGCAAACGAAGCAACTGACAAAGATTAATCTCCAAAATTTACATGCAGCTCATGCAGTTCAATATCAAAAAAACAAGCAACCCAACCCAAAAATGGGCAGAAGACCTAAATAGACATTTCTCCAAAGAAGATATACGGACTGCCAACAAACACAGGATAGAATGCTCAACATCACTGATCATTAGAGAAATGCAAATCAAAAGTACAATGAGGTATCACCTCACACCAGTCAGAATGGCCATCATCAAAAAATCTACAAACAATAAATGCTGGAGAGGGTGTGGAGAAAAGGGAACCCTCTTGCACTGTTGGTGGGAATGTAAATTGATTATAGCCACTATGGAGAACTGTATGGAGGTTCCTTTAAAAACTAAAAATAGAACTACCATACCACCCTGCAATCCCACTACTGGGCATATACCCTGAGAAAACCATAATTCAGAAAGAGTCATGTACCACAATGTTCACTGCAGCACTATTTACAGTAGCCAAAACATGGAAGCAACCTAAGTGTCCATTGACAGATGACTGGATAAAGAAGATGTGGCACGTATATACAATGGACTATTACTCAGCCATAAAAAGAAATGAAATTGAGTTATTTGTAGTGAGGTCGATGGACCTATAGTCTGTCATACAGAGTGAAGTAAGTCAGAAAGAGAAAAACAAATACCATATGCTAACACATATATATGGAATCTAAAAAAAAAAAAAATTGGTTCTGAAGAAACTAGGGGCAGGAAAGGAATAAAGACACAGACGTAGAGAATGGACTTGAGGACACGGGGAGGGGGAAGGGTAAGCTGGGACAAAGTGAGAGAGTGGCATGGACTTACATACACTACCAAATGTAAAATAGATAACTAGTGGGAAGCAGCCACATAGCACAGGAAGATCAGCTCAGTGCTTTGTGATCCACCTAGAGGGGTGGGATAGGGAGGGTGGGAGGGACACGCAAGAGGGAGGGGATATGGGGATATATGTATATGTATAGCTGATTCACTTCGTTATAAAGCAGAAACCAACACACCATTGTAAAGCAATTATACTCCAATAAAGATGTTAAAAAAAAAAAAAGAATTGCACGTCTAGGAGTGTTGGGTTTAGCCAGAAGTAGACTTGTTAAACTCCTCAAAGTATCTTAACAATTATTCTTGGAAACAAAATTCAGAACAATTATTCTTGCTTCTGATTGTATTTTGCAGTTTAAATAGCACAAACGCTAAATATATCACAAGTATTCCTCCACATTTCAGAATTGCTACTTGAACTACCTAAACTGTGATACTGCCTTCACAATGTAGGTAGTGTAAAGCTATGTGGTCTTTCAACCCAGTATCAATTGAAAAAGGAGGTTGGCTTAGCAATGGGATACATTCTGCTTTATATAGGCTTTTTTTTTTTTTCCTACTAGAAATGTGTAAGGCATCCTTCACTAGTTGTCTGATAACTATCATCATAATCTTACTTATCGTTTGGGTGCATTTCGGGAATGTAGAAAGGTATACGGTTATATTACTTACCAAGTTCAAATCAGGATCCCCCTCTCAGTTCCAGCATAAATTTTTAAAAAATCAATTAAATTCTTATTTGTAAAGGATTCTTTTCTAACCTTTTCCATGTGTTGAAATATTGGGACTCTTCTAACATACACCTGAAAGAAGAGAAGGGATGCCCTATTTGGTCATCCTTAATAGACAGTTTGTCCATCTATATATTATTCATTAGCCATATATATTTTTTAAATTTTCAAGTATATTATGTTAAAACACCCACTTATTCAAAGATCAAACATGGTCCTCTCTCTGTCTTGATTACTAGCACAAACATGCTTCCCTTTTCAAGTCCAAATAAAAAGTTCATCAAAAAAGCCCAGATCACTACAATGTTCCACGGACGTCCTTTTGTAATAAACTATCCACACATTCTGGTTAGTGGTTAGTGGAATCTACCTGTGGGTCTTAGTCACGGCATGCTGTCATCAGTATGAGATTTATTGTAAGCAATTAATGACTAATCATACCTAAAGTACCAAAGTTTAAGAATGATTTGCTTTTTAAAAAATAAATCAAGGTAGATATACCTTTTTGAAAGGGAGTAGGATGGTAGAATTATAGACAGACCAGAGACAAACCTGTAAAATCTATGGCCTATCTTACCTTTTTTTAACAGTGGAAATGGTTCTGTATGGGAGAATCATCCTCTATGTGTCATTTCAGGATGGCCATCGCAGAGGGGCATTGGAACTTCCACGTTTATACTGTAGAGTTGCACCACACATATGTATCTTGTGTATAGGAATTCAACGTACGTACTTGGCAATAGGACTATTAGATTATTGACAAAAAATATGTAACCTCCCCATGCTGCAACATGGAAAGAGTATATTTCCCTGCCCCTTTGACACTGGGCGTGGCCATGTGCTTTGTTTGGTTTCAGGGTAAGCAGTGTGTATCTATTTCTTTGCTCCTTGTCTTTAAGCTTAGCAGTATGTGACCAATGAGTGTTAGCAGACATGATGCCATAAGAGGTTTGATATGTTCTGTACCCTGGGTCTTGCCTCTTTTTTTTTTTTTAATACTCCTTGCTTTTTTAAAATATTTATTTAATTAATTATTTATTTATTTATTCATTTACTTTTGGCTGCATTGGGTCTTTGTTGCTGCATTTTTTACAATGGCCATTGTTGCTGCGTTGGGTCTTTGTTGGGGCTTTCTCCAGTTGCAACGAGCAGGGGCTACTCTTCGTTGTGGTGCGTGGTCTTCTCATTGTGGCGGCTTCTCTTGCTGCGGAGCACGGGCTCTAGGCACGCGGGCTTCAGTAGTCGTGGCTCGCGGGTTCTAGAGCGCAGGCTCAGTAGTTGTGATGCACGGGCTTAGCTGCTCCACGGCATGTGGGATCTTCCCGGACCAGGGTTCGAACCCGTGTCCCCTGCACTGGCAGGCAGGTTCTTAACCACTGCACCACCAGCGAAGTCCTGGGCTTGCCTCTTGTGCCTCTGTCATTGCCATGACAACCCCTTCAACCAGAATCGACATAAGACCTATGTAGGGCGGACCTGCACGTAAACTGTTACAACGCATCAAGCCCAGAAAAACCTGCACCTTGAAACAGCACTGCCTGGCTGGGTTCAGCCAAGATCAGTCTGACGCCAGCCAACCTGCAGAGACATGAGTGAGAATACATAATAGCTCTTATAAATCATTGAGTTTTGGAGTGGTTTGCTATCCAGTAATAACTGACAGATGGAGTAATAAAGAAAAAGAAAAAGAAAGAAACATCAATACAAAGCGTTCCTAATGAGTTAGCACATGGAGTGAGTGTGAGATGGGGGTCTGGAATCTACTTTTCCTTAATAGGTATCAATTTCCACATGCATCTCCTAGTGTGGGTATCAACCCCACAGAATGCTTACAGAGAAGTACTTTTCCTACAAATGGCTCCCTAAATGGGAGTCACATGTGTAGACATCAAAGCTTATACACTGTACTTTATGAATAATAATAATAATAAAGACTTTCAAGAATAATGTTGGCTTCTTGTGCAGTTTTGATATGATGCACTAACATTAGGAAATAACCCCATAAAACCTATAACTCCACCACTTATATCTTGAGGAACCACATGTGAAGACACTTTTGGGGACTGACAAGGGGCAACTGCTAAGGAAAAATATGCTTTCGGTGTGAGTAACTGTTTACAGTTAAAGTATTTCAGGAATGGAAGAAGACCTTAAAGGGGAAATTCTTGGCAGCCCAATCTCCGTTCAGTGCCTGTACAATTATAGCACTGATCATTTAAAATAACACATTTAAATTTATATAATGTATGTGACTAAATGTAATCCTTACTGTCATTCTGGGGCCAATAAGTATTGTCCTCCTTATTTAATTTACTTTGCAAACAAGGAAACAGAAGTTCAGAGAGGTTGAAGGTCTTGTCTAAAGTCACACAGCTGAGACTGGGACTCAAACCAAGGTCTTCTGCCTTCAAATCCCATGTTCTTCCCACCACACCACCTACGAGGACAACTGCAAACCAGCCTAGATTAGAAAGCAAAGGGTCTTCGTAGTTTGAAACACTAGACAAATTAGAAGGGCAAAAATAAAAAGCCTTATTAGACTAGACAGTCTCAGTCAACAGCAGTCCTAACTCCTCTGAGTGAAATGAAAAACATATGGAGTCAGAGGCTTAAAGGCAGAAATAAAAGCTGCAACCTAAAAACAAACAGAACACAGGAAAGGAGCTTTCCAACAGAGCAGTTTTTCACAAGGGCAAATCTCTGTTGTATGTTCCATAGAGGGAGGAGTAGACGGAGAGCAGGAATTGATTTATTTTTAACAATTGTTAATGGTTCTCCGTGGAAATATCAACTATCTCACCAAGAATAATAATAATAAATGTTTATATGACTCACTATGGAATTATGCCCTTTCCTTCCAACACTGGCACAGACTTTGACTCCTCCAGAAAGTTCACCTTGATTAATCACCGCCTGCCCTCCCAGCCCTGGCCAATCTGCTTACACATATATATACAAAATTCTCCTAATATCAACACATACCTTTGCAAAGTGGACTTAAATTGCCTATACATATACATGTGAGCACTGTCCCCTTTGTACATCTGGAATCTTTGTGGTTTTGATACAGGAATAATTATTAACTCACTGACTGTGGGTACTTGGTTAGTGTCAAACAGCAAATGGGGGGACATGAGCGATTTATAAATGGGATGGATTTCAGAATCTGAAAGATAAAAGCAAACTTTTAGGTTGTCTGCTCTTGCAAGAGACTCACAACTAAGAAGCTGACTTTTTCAGTGTTTTTCTGGTAGACTTTTTATTTAGGCCATGTAGACAGTCACAGGAAACACGACAAAGCCATTCTTCAAACTCTTAGCCCTATAAGAACAAAGGGGCAGTCAATGAAATTGAAAGGCAACTCGTTCAAAACAGATAAAAGAAAATGCTTTTTTTTTTTTTTTTTTTTTGGTCCACTATATAACTAAGAATTTTCTGTGCAGGAAATTGTTAAGGCAAGTTATTAGATATAGTTTTTTCAAAAAGGATTTGACTAAGAATATAATCTGTTTCCATAATTGGGGGCGGCGGGGGGAAGATGAGAAAGGTCACCTATCTTTGTTTAGAATGAATTACCACCTGTGGCCAAAGTGCCTCGTTGGGCTCAGCGTTTCAAAAATGAACAGCGCTATTCCCAAGGCGGGGTTGGGATAGGAGGGGTCATATGAGAAAACCTCACGGGAACAGCAACACCGTGGAGGCCAGGGCCATCTATTCTGCTGTTATTTCTTGTCATGGAGCTCTGGTGGGCAATGGAAATCTGAAAGGTGATCTTCAGCAGCAGGAGAGTGTCTCTTTGGATCCAGGGAGAGCCCGGTGGAATTCCCTTCTTCAGCCCGCACCACCGAGACTGCAGGTAAAAATACTTTTAAGAGTGGCTTCCTCTTCTCAGTTCTGAACACGCAAAGCTGAAGGTGTTTGTTGCCTCCCAATCACTAGAAACTCTTGGCATATAGTTTATGGTGATGTGGTGTGCCCCCTGAAGGTTAATTACACTCTCCTGGTCACGTCACCTGAACTAGGCAAAGCATCTTCATTCCGCTGCCATTTCAAATGGGAATAATGACAAGTACACATCCCCCAGACATGACATGTACAAACTGCTGGAGGCCACTCTGTCCTCATCAGTCAGCTCCTTCGCCTGTCCCTCTCAGGAGCGGACACGGCAAGTGGCAACACAGGTGCTGGAAGTCGGGTGAGTAGAGAAGCTGATGGTGGTGCATTAAGCAGAAAAGCAGAAGACCACCTCCTCCCGGAATCCAGGCTTCAGTGTGACGTTTGGCAAATTCAGCCAACCTGGACTGAATATGAAATAAATGTGCATGTGGACGTGCGCACATGTACAGTCATATTTATCTGCCTTATTCCACCAAGTGTTCGAAGCAACTGAATAAAACAGGATTCATGCCCTCAAGGAGCCTACAGTCTAATCCAGAGAGAGACCTGTCCATGCATCTCTGCCACACAAGACAGGACAGGGGAAGTGCTAGAAGAGTGAAACTGACCACAGTAGGGTTGAGAGGGGAGAGCAGGATTTCTGATGATCAAATAAGGCTTCACGGAGAAGGCGCCGTTTGAGCTGAGCAGAGAATATGGATAGGACTTAAATAGGAGGCACGGAACAGAGAGAATTCCCAGCAGAAGAAATGGTATGAGACTTCCCCGGCAGTGCAGTGGTTAAGAATCTGCCTGCCAATGCAGGACACACAGGTTCGAGCCCTGGTCCGGGAAGATCCCACATGCCGCAGAGCAACTAAGCCCGTGGGCCACAACTACTGAGCCTGCGTTCTAGAGCCCATGAGCCACGACTACTGAAGCCTGCACGCCTAGAGCCCGTGCTCCGCAACAAGAGAAGCCAACGTAATGAGAAGCAAGTGCACTGCAACGAAGAGTAGTCACCACTCGCCACAACTAGAGAAATCCCACGTGCAGCAACGAAGACCCAACGCAGCCAAAAATAAAAATAAGTAAAATAAATTTATTTTTTAAAAAAAGAAAGAAATGGTATGAACCCAGGGATAGAAAGAAAAAGAACAGGAGGGCTTGGAGAGTGGTCAGTGATACATTTTTGGCTGGAGCCCGGATCCACCTTCAGTGTTAGTAAATAGTGAGAGGTCCGTGCAGACAGTGTGGGACAAGAGTATTTGTATTTAAATCTTATTCACTGTATTCCTTGGGCAAGTAGCTTCACCTCTCTGTAGCAGAAGCTGCCAATGCCCGTATCCCCTCAGGGAATCAACACTATTCCAGAAAATTGGCAACCTGCTTGCCTCTGCAGAAGGCTGACAGCATGTGCTTGGCTTGCGGGTAGGGTAGGGCAAAGGTGCTGGGGAGTTCACATCTCAAGAGCAGCCCTCAAGCAATGACGTATAGGAGTTCCTTGGCCCGCGGTGTAGAGCCCTGTTCTGCAGTCTCTCAGAGGGTCTGCAGCTGCCCCCTGTGGTAACCCACTCATTGTCCCATTATTGACATGCCTCTCTTGCTGTTATCACAACCCCCCTCCCTCACTGGGCTTTCTGGTGTCCAAGTCCTTGCCACGCGGTCTGATTCTGGAGAAATCCAAACTAGGACATTCTTTAAGGCTCAGTTTCTTCATCTGTCATATGGGGATAATAAAGCCTACTTTGAATATTTGTTGTACGAGATAGATAAGATAATGGATTAAAGAACATAGCAGGGTACCTGACATAGCAAAGGCTTGAGAACTATTGGTTATTCAATACCTGTTAGAGATCCATGAATTCCATCTGATAGAGTGGGAATGGCTGAAAGGTTTTAGGTAAAGGGGTGTTTTGCAGAAACTCCAATGGCCTTCGTTGGAGGACTTGGTCTTTAGTGGAGGATTCTGGCCTTCACTGTAGGATGGAGCAGTGCAGCCCCCTAGTGCTCCCCAATATCCATTTCTCCACTTGTTGCAAGCACATGAGTGGACGTCACATGTCTGCCATGTGACTAGTTCTGGCCAATGGCTGTGAGTGGAAGTTAGTGTGTCACTTCTGGGACAGAACATTTAATTGTCAGAGTAAGATCATCCAGCACCCCCTTCTCCTTGGCAAACTGATGAAATTCTAAAGAGTGGAGCTTGGGTCATTGAGTGAAGAGGAAATGGAAGTCAACCCCTAGAATCTATGATAACCAGGTAACATAAACCACAGGTAAATTTTGTTTTAAGCCACTGAGATTTTCTAATTGTTTGTCACTGTAGCATAACCTAGCTCAGCCTGACTAATACAGATGGCAAGGAGGCAGAATGACTGAAGGCAGGTTAGTTAGGAGTCTATGGTAAGCCTCAAGTAAGAAGAGTTTGAACTAAGATCTAGAAACTGGAATGTGGAGGGAGGGAAATAAAAGAGCAATTTCCAAAAAATAAAAATAAAAAAAATAAATAAATAAAAGAGCAATTTCCAAGGAAGACGAATCAGCAAGTAGGGGAGAAGAGAAAAGGACTTAAAGATGACTCCTGGGATTCAAGCTGGGAAAACTGGAAGATGGTATCTTAAAAGAAAAAGGCAAGTCCAGAGGAAGAGTGGATCTTGGAGAGGCTGGTTTGGTATAAGACATGCGTTTAAAGACATTCTACTTTACACAGTACCATCAAAAGAAGCCTTCCTATGCCCCCTCTCCACAGAAGGCAGGAATTGGGGGTTAACAACGGGTAAGCAACAAAGGGTTTCCCTAGTATTTCCCTCATAATAATGTGTGGTGACCATGGACCCAATTATAGGACATAATGATGGGATGGCTTGTACTCAGGGCTCTTGGCTTATAACCCAGTACTCTTCCTACCCCTTAAAACCACCCCAGTATTGAAGAAATAACACACATCTGGTCTACACAACCAGAGGAGGGGTTACTCAACAATGTGGTTAATGTAATATTGTCTAGACAACTGAATTATGTAATTTGTAAGGAAAATAAAGCAAATGCTTGTCATCTTTTTCCTTCTTATAGTTGAGAATGTTTTACCACATGAAAAATTAGCATTTAGGTTGCCCTAAGCTTTATTCTGTAACCAAAAACTACCACTTCTCTCCAAGAATTGATAGGAGCCCTATATTTTCTCAACTTGTGGACCAAAGTCTCAGGAATTGAAAACTCCACTCTCAACCTTAAATATGGACTCCTCAATCAGACTCTTTGATAAAATTTTATGAAATTATTTAGTTTTCCTAGTTAAAGTTCAATTGTAAAATAAGGGCTTTCTATTTGACCAAAAGATGAAAATAAATAATATTAAGGTGGAGGCCCTTTCTTTCCCAGCAATATGTTTTTTTCATTTTCCAATTTTCAAAATGACCGTCTTTCTTTCGTAACTTCAGAAGTTACAGCTATTTTACTAATTATACTAAAAGTCCTAGAAGATGTCAAGAAAATTGAGTAATACAATAAAACAGCCTTACCATATATTTGAGACCTTTTATCTTTAACAGTTTCTTTTTAAATCTCTAGACCATCTAACGTGTGCACTGAATTCCCATTTATGTAAAAATAAATTAATAATGGTATATATTAAGAAATTATACTGAAAAAGAAGTTCATAATGTATCTTTCAGCTTTATAATTAGTTCTGTAATCTGTAATCAGATGATTTAAATCTAATATAGTTAAATTACAGACTAAGTAATTTCTATTTGCAGCAGGAATCACTATACCTTTGGAATTCTGCAGAGCGTTAATGAGTTTTAGAGAAATGATTATATTTCTTATTCACTTTATTCCCAGCAGTTAGCACAATACCTGGCATGTGGTCCTTGTTAAATAAACAATTGCTGAATAAATAAATGAATATGTAATCATGAGTAAGTGATTGGCAAAAGCACGTTCATTTGTCATTGCTCCCCCTGCCCCACTCAGGGCGTGAATGATACTCACTTCTGTGTCTCAGCTCAGAGCACTGATTCATTTTCTTCTGATCAGTTGGGTGCCCATTCTGACTGGATCGATCCTTTGCCTTACAGTTTGTTAAACAGAAATGTGCCTGCCTCTAGAGAACATGTGATAAAGGACAAGGACGACTGATCTAAGAATCAGAAGATGTAGGGTCAGGTTTTGCCACTCCTGTGACTCTTCCTGTGTAAAGAGATGTGTAAAGGAGATCATTAAACCTACTACAAACTAGGCTATGTGCTAGGCATTTCATAGGCATTATAGGCTTTAACTCATGAAACTCCAAAAGGTAAAGGATTTATTCACATTTCACACATGAAACAAAAACTGACCTTCAGAAAAATTAAGGATCTTGACCTAAAGTCACAAGTCTAAGAGGCAGGATTGTAAAATAGCTCTATCTGACTCCAAAATCTATCACCAGTAGCAATGCTAATGATATAGACAAGAGTTTTGCCAACTCTGAACACCATACACACAAGAACTATCATCATAATCTGTCAGTCTCCTATATTTCTATCGTTGCCTTCATAGATACTTGTCTGATGGCAACGAAAACCACTAAATATATTGGTGGAGTCCTTAATTTGCCTGATCTCTGTGGTAGGCTCTGGCCAGGCCTGCCGTGTTCAACCCCTTCTTGGTCTATTTAGATCAGACCTGACTGTCTGAGCATGTTCACATGTTGGTCATCATTTCATAGGTGCCAAGTTACTGTTCAGGAGTGATGCCTGCTCACGATTTTATAAATTTGGGTAAAGCATAGCAAGATGGTGCTGGTGGCACAGTACCCTGCACTCAGATATTCAGTCCAGTGATCTGGCTTTCTAATGGCAATTTTATATCCATAAAAGCTAAGTATGCTGGAGTTTCAGGGTCTTTGGCTGAGGATTAAAGAGGCTTTGTCAGCTCCTACTCAGGGCTTCTCATGACCTGGCAGGACCTCATCTTGACTTGGCCACCAAGTCAAATGTGTCTTCCTTGCGGAACTGGAGATTTGGGAAGTTGTGCTTACCTTACACCCCGCCCCTGGGCTGATACCTCATGATGCACTTGGCTGAGAACCCATCATTTGTGCTTATTGGAGAGAACTATGAGATGTATAAGATCTGACTGTCAGAGTACTCATTTGGGTCAAGTTTCCAACCCATCCTCTGCAGGCAACTTCAGCCCTGGAGAGGCAGAAAGAAATGACTAAGAAGAAAGCCCAGCCGGGCTTGCTTGAAGCCCAGCTCTGTCACTCAAATTTCTGCCTCAGTTTCTTCATCTGCAAGATGGTCATGAGATAAGACCTACATCTAAGGGATGTTAAGAGGAATAAAAGTATGTTATTTCTAAGCACTTGAAATAATACTTGGCATGTAGTAAAGCTATATGAGTCTTTAAGGTTTTTTAATTCTGAAATAGTTTACTAATCACTGTATTTTTTTTTTTTTTACATACATGTGTCATTAGAGAAGACACAGGTTCACGGACGAAGGGTACTCAACTCACTGAAAAGCATTTCATTGATTTGAACTCCACCAAGGCCAAGTTAGTTGACAATTTCATCAGGGTTTGGCAGAAGCTTGTGTACAGCCTACTGAGAAGAAATTAATTGTGCAAAATATGAGTTTGAACAAGTGGGCAGGAAACTTGTCTTAACAAACCCAAAGGAAACAACTTTTTAAAGTACTGTGAGCAAAAGAAAGTCCTACTTACTTCCTGTATTAACCAACATCCTAGATTCCCTCTCAAGTGTCCTTGATACTGATGGCCCCAGTGCCCCTGGAAGGCTTGCGCTGGCAGGGCTCCACTCTCTGTATGGCCCTTGGGCAGCCACTCTCCCCACAGCTGAGTGGTATGCTTACCAAGGGTCAGTTGCATTGTTCCTGGTTGTTATTTTAATTACATGACCTTCCATTCTGTAAATGGATGAAATACAAATATAACAAGAAAAAATTGTTTCTGTAAAAACTAGGTTGACTGCTTTGGGATAACTCAATAAGGGTATTTTCTAAGCAACAACTGCAGCTACTCTAAAAGACTGAAAACTGTGGAAGCTTGCTATACTCAGATAATGCCCTATTGTTGCAGTTTATGCTTGAAGGATGACTAAGAACTCCAATTAGTGGGCCCACGTTAAAAAAAAAGAAGAAGAAGCATTATCCTTACATCCAAGCATTGTCAAATAAATCTCCCACTACTATTTCTCAACTGAAAATAAAATGTATCTATATTTAAATTGCCCCCTTAACTGACTCTTCCAATTAACTGACCAATCCAAATTGGAGCAGATAGGAGAGTTTCTACCATAATTATATGAGAATAGTTACTCTTGATAACAACTTTGAGGCATGTGGGAATCTTACTTAGTTCCCTGACCAGGGATTGAACCGGTACCCCTTGCAGTGGAAGCGAGGAGTCTTAACCACTGGACTGCCAGGGTACTCCCTTATTTTTCCTTTAAGACAGAGTTATTGTCATTACTTTAAAATATGAGAAGAATGGGGGTTCTAGGATATGGGTCAAGTCTACGATGCTTTCTATGTGTGTGTGTTTTGGACATAGTCATATATGGCCCATTACCTACATCAAATGGAGAGCTTGAGGGATGACCTCACATCTGTCTAAGGCTAACTCCCTTGGACTTGCTGTAACACCCCCATCTTTGTTGCGTTTGGGAATTGAATCAAGCTATTTGCCAGGACACAAGAAACTTTCATCAGGAAAAAAAAGGTTATCAATAATGTTAATAATGAATACAGACACCATAGAGGCAGCAAACAAAAGAAAGCAGCAGGCCTGGTGATGTGCACTATCTGAAGGCTTAGGCTGACTAGGGTTCTGGCAAAATGTGGCCCTCTGCCTGTTTTGTAAATAAAGTTGTATTGAAACAGCCTTATTTACATAATTTATATAAACGTATGTAAATTTATTTACATATTGCCCTTGGCTATTTTTGCTTTACAATGGCAGAGCTGAGTAGTTGCAATACAGACCCAATAAATAAAAATGAAATAAATAACATATTCATTATCTGGCCCTTTTCAGAAAATGTTTGCTAACCTCAGCTCTAAAGGATCAATTCTGTACAAGTCAGTCTTGACAAAGTATGACTGTAATTGTGTTTTTAAAAAATGTCCTGGAGAGCTTCCCTGGTGGCACAGTGGTTGAGAGTCTGCCTGCCAATGCAGGGGACACGGGTTCGAGCCCTGGTCTGGGAAGATCCCACATGCCACGTAGCAACTGGGCCCGTGAGCCACAATTACTGAGCCTGCGCATCTGGAGCCTGTGCTCCACAATAAGAGAGGCCACGATAGTGAGAGGCCCGCGCACCGCGATGAAGAGTGGCCCCCGCTTGACGCAACTAGAGAAAGCCCTCGCACAGAAATGAAGACCCAACACAGCCATAAATAAATAAATAAATAGCATTCCCTTTAAAAAAAAAAAAATGTCCTGGAACTTTGCCATAGTGGATTAATTCCTCAAGGTTATCCCCAACAATGAGAAGCAAGCCAAGTGATTAACTAAGCCACTGACACTGTCTTATGACACAAATTTCCCCTCAATTTCCCCTTCAAGGGTGCCTCCTAGAAGGATTCACTTAAAATCATGCTGTGGAAATAATTTCAGATGGGAATTTTGATCCTATACAAATGTACTCTTTCCTCTGCCCTAATACCACTGTCTACTTGTGGGTCTCTGTGGCTTAGAAGATGGTGCTTCTCACAGACCCTGTATTTTGGAGCAAACAAGGAGCTGAGCTGAGAAGGTAGCTTGGGCTGCCTTTTCACAGATCATTTGTTTCTCCAGGCATGGCACTGTCACAGGAGCCTGGGCTAAGGGTTCATTACCTCTAAACATACAAGCAAGACCAAGTTCAAAAAGAAAGAGATAGTCAATGAAAATAGAACATGAGTCTCTACCTACCCCATGGTCATAGGGGTGGTGGGTCTAGTAGACAGAGCACTAGGTCAGGGTTCAGAAGGCTTGGGTCCTGGTGCTGATTCTGCTACTAACAAGATGCATGACCCCAGGCAAGTGACTTACCTTCACTAAGACATATAGGTTTAGACAGCTACCCCTAAGGTTCCTTCTTGTGCTAAAATTCTTGGATTCTATGATGCCAGCCTTAGGAGGCTGTGCCGTTACCAGTGCCTGGCACATAGCCAAGCACTGAATAAATGTTAGCTGTCACTATTGCTTTGTGAAGGCACAAGGCATGCTTTTAAATGTAAATGTGGGTTCTTTCCCACTGTAACAATCAACAACCTAAACTCAAGTTCTAAATAACACAGCATAACCATAAGCAATGAAGACTCCAATTTCTACTGGCCTTCTCAATTAGCACAAATGAATAAAGCTTTTTTTTGGGTGGGTAGAGGGTGGTTGGTGGTGATGGTAGTTCTTGAATCTAAAACCCAAACAGTAACCCTTCCTGAATATCTCCAATTGGAGAACTGGTTGAATCAAAAGTCTATTTTGTACTGCAATATAAACTTTTTCCCCTGAAAATCTTGATATAGGTTGAGACTAAGAACTCGAATTCTTTGGAGTATCCAAATATCTTTCCCCTTCTTCTCATAATATATAAACTCCTTGTGGGGGCAGGGGAGGGGGCAAGGTTGTCCATCAAAATGGTAAATGACATTCAGTCTTGAGTTTCCAAATATAATTAGTCAATTATGGGTATAGAAGAACTGTTAGTACCCACCATAATCCCTCAGCCTTCACCACTTCAAAGCTGGCCAGCCCACTTCTAGCTACGAATCTTTGCACCTTTTGGTCCAAGAATTTTCTCAGAAGACATAGAAAGCTGCTCTACCCATAAGCCTGGCAGGCCAGAACTGTCGGGAAATTAACACCCATCCCCGAAGCAGTCCTCCCCTGGTGACAGATGGAATTGATGTAAATACCCCAGGTCTCTCACCCCGGAGGTAGGAAAACTCTGCGCCATGTGTTCTCTACCATTTTCTAGAGTTCCTCCCATAAGTATAAGCTCTAATCATCACAGTGTTAACTCGCTTGATGAGAAAACCTTCACTGACTGCCTTTTCAGTGGACTCCCTGTCTCACTTCCCCACTCTCCTTTTTTTTTCTTTTTTGTTCTGTTTTGTTTTGTTTTACCTTTCATATAACTTATTTTAATTCAAATCTTTATCCTATGGTCTGTTCCTGGGAAATCCAAATGAAGACAATAGGTGTTACCTAATTAATTCTTTAAAGTTTGAATAATAAGCATTGATCTGTAGAATATCAGGTGCAAGATATTTATAGCCAAGAAATCAGAACAGAGTTGAAAAAAATATCATCATCATAAAAACTAGCAACAAACCTAACAGAAGTGGGAGAAAGTCCAAGCTCGCCGTGGTCTTCCCCTTGAGGTCAAATTCCCTGGAGTTGTAAGAGGTTAATTTGGGTCCAGGGGGCTTTCTCAAGAGATGAAGAATTATCTTCCATTCATTTCATATGTGTTCCAGAAACCTCTGAGTTCCTAGAATTTCTATTAAGAACCCTGGACATCACTGCAATCATTTCTCAACACCACACAGCAATGAATAGGTCAATCTCAATGTGCTCTTAGCCAAGAAGCCAGCAGATTTGGGCCCAGAGGACAAGCTCATTCTCAAAAGATCAAGGTTTCTATTGCTCTTGCAGTTACTTCATGAATTTACAGCAGGCATCCTTAAGCTAAATCAGACCTGATCCTCAAAGAGTTCTGAATGCAAGCTAAACACAAATCAAAACCTCATGGTTACACCTAAGGAGGAAAATAGTAGAAACAGAGCATATATCACAAAGCAGTGGTACCAAAGGTAGCAATTAGGGTCCCAGCAGGAAGAAGAATTTACTTAATCTAAAAAGATTGTAATTAAAAGATATCTTACAGAGGTGTGAACAGCTCTGAGAAACAACTAGGGCTGTTGATGCACCCAGAGACCAGCAGCAGTGAAATGCTGCCGGTACCCAGAGCAGAAAGTACAAGAGGAGAAAATACTGTTCCTGGCGCCAGCCAGAGTTGGAAGCCAAGGACAGCCAGGAGATGCAGTTTTAGAGAAATGCAACTGCTACCAGCAAAGCAGTACCAAAGCAGGGTGGAATCAGGGATGACGTACACCAGAGTCTCTCCCCTACTCTCCTCTGATCTCCTTCTGATGCCTCTCGTTAGCTGAACCCAAAAAAGCCAAAGGGCAAAGCAGCCTGAGTGATGCAGTAAGGCCAGCCCCAGGGAGCAAGGAGCAGGGCAGAGAAGAGCAGAGAGGAAATGTGGAGGGAAGAGCAGGACGAAAGTAGAAAACCCATCATTATCGGGGTGCAGAGCAGAGCATGTTGGAACCTCACTCTGTGCAGGAAAAACTTTGTAGTCATTTCATTTGTTTCCTTAATACTTAGTTCATCTTTTCCATCACTTTATTATGAAAATAATCAAACACTACAGAAAAGTGAAAGAGTTTTATAATGAACATGTGTATAATCACCACATGGATGCTACCATAAATATTTTACTATACTTCTTTTATCACACATATATCAACAATCTATCCCTGTCTCCATCAGTGAATCTGATTTTTGATGTATTTCAAAGTAAATTTCAGACATTACTTGCCCTTAAATACTTCAGCATCATACCATGTACTTTGTTCATTTTTAATTCTACTACAATGCAGCTTATTTTATATATATATATATATATATATATATATATATATGTATGTGTATGTATATATCAAGAAATTAATTGGTGAATGGGTCAATCAATTGGTTGCTTTCAATTGGGCCACCCAGGAGCATTCATTTTATCAGGTATGACAGTCCTTACAAAACAAAGACCAGAAAAACCTTTGCAAACACTCTAGCTTTTGGCTGCTTTACTTTCCGGGGATTACAGAATTGATCTTCGTAAGTAAACCAGGGTCAGCACAATAAAACTGAAGAAGACTGTTGAGTACTGTTTTCCTCCCAACCTCATAGTCAGATCTCGTTATGAGAGATGGACTGGCTTTATCCCTTCCCCTGCAACCTGACGTTTTCTATCATACCGCCAATGCCATTCCCACACACGTCTCATGTTCCTTTGGTTCAAAGACAAATGGAAGAAGGAGGGGAACTGAACACTGGACTGTTTTAACTCGTCCTCCCCCACTATCTTTTGATGTATGAGTAAACAGCATTATTGCCTTTGCTTCTTAACCTCCTAAAACATGATAAAAAGCAGGTCTAAGGCAGCCCCACATGTTACTTCAAACTCTACCTCTTCTCCGAGTATTGAAAATGACATATTTCACAGTATGGACTTGATCAGACGCTCCTTAAAAACCCACAATTCCAATAGCCTCTGGCAGCATGGACGTAGGATTTAAATTATATACTGCTACAGACGGACTCCTGGGCCATCTCCTTCTCTAAATCACACTGCAGTGTGGGTTTTCAAATGTCTGCCCAGGTTGAGAAAAAATGTTGGCACAGAGAAATGACACCTTTTCGGTATCATGAGGGAGGAAGGAAGTGAATTTGGGAGCTGGGAACACGATCAAATTAATCACACCATGTTAAAAAGTATCTGCCCCAAAAGAGGCCATCGTTTTCCACTGCATAGCTGTCTGGGAAAGACCAACTGCATGCAAGACACTCCAGCAGGCGATGGAGGGAACACACAGGTGAAGACATCATAGTGCTTTCCCTCACAGAGTTACAAATCTAAGACAAGGCATGGGTCAGTACATCAAAAACATAATACAAGACAAAATGGAAGAAAAGCGTAAGGGCTTCTGGCTGGGAGGGTACGTGAAGACCTCACAGAACGGCACTGAGCCATGCTTGGAAGGGTCACTGCGTTTCCTTGGGCAGAGATGAGGGAAGGATGCTCCAAGGGGATGGATCAACTGGACAGGTCCCCCACTGGGAAGCAAAGAGGAGGACTGTGGAAGAGCAAATAATCGAGCTTGGTTGGAATACAGATTATGTATTCAGTGAGAAGACAGGAAAAGGAAGTGGAGGCCATACTGTAATAGAACTTGGATGTTCAGCTTTAGAATTTAGAAGACAGTAGAGAGCCAGAAAGGAATATTAAACCCAAGAGTGACAGGATTAGAACTGCACTTTAGAAAGAGTATTCCGGCAGAGAGTATGGTTGACTCAAAATGGGGAGAGAGCAGATATCATAGAAATAGCATCTTTTATACTTGTTATCTTAATACCACAGTAAAGAAGGTAGCTAAGGAAAATTTTCTTTATATTGCAACTGCAAATAACCTCTTTTGGGGTACAGAGCCATATAGCTGATACATGAAAATCTATCACTACTATAGTAGCTATATATAATCTTGATACAGGATCTTTCCTCTTGGTTTTATACAAAGTCCAAAAAGGATGTGAGCTATTTTTATTAAACTCTATGCTGGTTCCAGATCTTTTATCAATAAAATGAACTTTATGGGGCTTCTCTGGTGGCGCAGTGGTTGAGAGTCTGCCTGCCAATGCAGGGGACACGGGTTCGAGCCCTGGTCCGGGAAGATCCCACATGCCGCAGAGCAGCTGGGCCCGTGAGCCACAATTACTGAGCCTGCACGTTTGGAGCCTGTGCTCGGCAACAAGAGAGGCCGCGATAGTGAGAGGCCCACGCACCGCGATGAGGAGTGGCCCCCGCTCTCCGCAACTGGAGAAAGCCCTCGCACAGAAACGAAGACCCAACACAGCCAAAAATAAATAAATAAATAAATTTTTAAAAAAAATTTTTAAAAAATGAACTTTATGACTGATCTAGACACCAAAAGTCATCATTTGATGACATAAACTTGAAGAATCTAGAATATGAGATTAAGGAAATGAAATTCTTTTCAATTCCATTTTCATGGGAGCCTAAGCTCAATTATACATTTGTGTCAATGTTGTCAATATTTGGGGTTATATCAAATAGGGGAAAACTACCATCTCTACCACTACATAAACTCTATAAATCAAAAAGAACCTAGTTAATATTGACTAACTTTGGAGTGCCCATTATGTACCAAATGTTTAAGTACTCTCCTAGCTGCATTTCCAGTCATCATATTATTTCACTGATTCATCAGATGAAACCCTTGTGGTAGGTATTATGAGCCTTAAATTTCAGGTAGAAATCTAAGGTATAAAGACATTAAATACTCTGTCTGGGATCAGGCAGCCATAAATTTTAAAACTAGGATTCAAACCCATGTCTGTTTGATTGGATTCTTGTCACAATTCCTCCAAGCTGCAGTGATGTGTGTTATGTGTGTAGGTTGTGACCAAAGCCCATCACTTACTCTAAAATAGCTATCAAAGGAAGGCTTCTTTTTCCAACCTAATGATCTACTTGTTTAACTACAGCCATTAGGAACTCCTAGAACATCAAAAAGATGCTGAAGAAACTACCAGAAAGCCTTGAGACTTGAATGATAAACCTTGAAATACTCACATTGAAGGTGTAGCAAATATCATTTCCACTAAAGAAGATGGCTAAATAGTGGAGGAATGGGAAGCTGGGAGGAACAACAAAGCCAGGCTGAGTGTCCTGGGTGTCCCTGAGACCCCAAAAGGATCTTCTATAGGAGACACTGGGAGGATTCTGGAGCTATCCTCCAGCCACTACAGCTGCTTCTCATTTGCAAACAGCCCCTCAGTCATCACGTATTCTGCAAAACACACACCAACCAGTCAGGAGTATGACTGAAAGCAGTACCAGTTCATTCTACAGAGTGTCCTGTGACACACATGGAGCCTCTGCAAGTAAAACGCGGGCGAGTCTTGTTGGCAAGGTCCCTCCTGGCTGTAGAGCTAGACTCAGGGCCATCACAGTGATCATTCTTTTATCCATCAGCTGCAAGAAAACCTCTGGATTGATGGGAAGCATCAGGGGTTACGGGTTGACAACCTGGGTTCATGTCCTGGCTGTGCCTGTTTCCTCTTTGCTAAGTCATCAGCTCTTGACTTCCCAGTGGGGCAAGGGTTACAAGATCAAACGAGATCATTTCTCTAAAAGTGCTTTGAAAAGTGCAGTGGTTCAACAAAGCATACCAATTTATTTTGGGGGGATCATCTTCATCCCCATCAAAGCAGGCTGTGGTGTCTAAAAAATGATTTTTATATTTTAAGATGCATCTCTCACTGAAAAAATTATTCTACCATGAACAGTCATTTTTGTTATGGGATACAAATAGAAGGAGCTTCTAGAAAACTGTGGTAAAGACTGAAGTTCTAGTTGACGTTGCTTAGAAATTCACTCTAACCCACTGAGTGGTTATTTTACCTTTTAAAAGGGATTTATTTTACTTTTTGTAAAATGTAGGAAATATGTAGCAACAAACAGCATGTAGTCACGTAAACATATACCTATTTTTGGACCCTACTGCAAACTGATATAAGTCAATTTGGCTGCCTGGTTTTTAGGATCTTTTATTAAATCATGGTAGCCTCCAACAAGTCAAGATAGGTGGTAACTATCTGCTTTTCAGCCACATTGTACACTACAGTGAAAGCAAATTCTAGGCCAAATTCTGCCACATATACGAACAATTCATGGGCAAAAAGGAAGTTGCAAAAATTCTCAAATAACTTACTCTTTTAACATCCCTGTTTGTTCTTTTAGGAACTCCAAAGCACTGCATGAGAGACAATCCACCACATCTGGTCATTGTCTTGCTGTGTACACAGCTGAACTACATTTCCCGACCTCCTTACAGTTAGGTTGAGGCCCTGTGACCACGTTCTGGCCTGACACATAAACATCTCCCACACAAGCCTTCTTTCTTTTTACCTTCCATGACACCTTGGAGGCCCATTTTAAAGATGGTGGGAACTTCCCTGGTGGCTCAGTGGTTAAGAATCAGCCTGCCAATGCAGGGGACATGGGTTTGATCCCTGGTCTGGGAAGATCTAAGCTCGTGCAACTAAGCCTGTGCACCACAACTACTGAGCCTGTGCTCTAGAGCCCGCGAGCCACAACTACTGAGCCTGCGTGCCCTAGAGCCTGCGTGCCGTAACTACTGAGTCCATATGCTGCAACTACTGAAGCCCGCGTGCCTAGAGACCGTGCTCCACGACAAGAGAAGCCACCACAAAGAGAAGCCTGCGCACCGCAATGAAGAGTAGCCCCCGCTCGCTGCAACTAGAGAAAGCCTGCGCGCAGCAACAAAGACCCAACGCAGCCAAAAATAAAATAATAAAATAATAAAAAACATTTAAAAATTAAAATTAAAAAATATAGATGGTGGCATTACAAGATGAAGGTATTAAAGATAGAGTGACTCAGGTTTTCAAGTCATCCTTTGGAGAAGGGCAGCCCAGCAGAGCTGCCCAACAAGAAACGTTCACTTTGGACTTGGAGTAAATGAAAAATAAATCTTATGTCAAGCCACTGAGATTTAGAGTTGTTTGTTACAGCTGCAAGCACCTTGCTGAGGCAGATGCGTCAGTGTTCTAATGGCGGGATCAGCAAATCATCCGGAGTGATCAGGCAAAGGAATCTACTGTTAAATGAGGAAAATACAGGATTGAAAGGAGCTCTGGCTCAATGCCAAAGCAGCTTGATTGTTGGGCTTGCTGAATTGTTACTCTTTGTCCATGCAAAAATAGAGGGGCATGTACAATCTTTCTAGCCAATCACATATTTCACCAATGAAAACATTATTTCTAGCATAATTTGCTTGTGCTAATTAACAAACCCTCTAGCCTGGATTTTTGATAGCATCACTTGAAATATCTTCCCAGCCACCTTTGAGAGTAGACATCATAGTAAAGTTCTTCAAGTGGTAACTAACCAGCCCTGGAGTGTAGACTCCTGGCCAGCACAGAGGTGAATTCAAAATATTTAACCACTGGTATGACACAGCCACCAAGACATTAAAAAAAGATGTAAACTCTTATGCCAGAGTGGTACCTTCTATCCTGGATTAGTTCAAATGTTAATTAAGCACCCTTAGGGTAGAGATTAAAGTAATTCACACCATGACTGTTTATACTGAAGTATTTAAAAAATAAATTACAAGCAAACAAGGGTCTAATTCACAGCCCTCATCCAGTTTATTTACATCTCTGCTCACTCTAAGAATTACCAGCAAAGGATCATGGGACCTATTCCTAAGTGTAAGATTAGATCAATAAAATTAGCCATCTGTCCAAGGAAGGTTTTAAACTCAGGTTGTATTTAAGTATTATGTTTCCAACTGCCCAGATGTTATAGAAAATTGCCTGCTGATACAACTCCTTTTGCACAATGTAAACCATTAACTGGCTAATATAAACTTGTTGCATCAAGAAAAATAAATAGCATTAACACTGCATTAAATCTGATTCGGGATTTTGGGTGCCCTGTCAGCAAACACAAGTGTTAAGATTTAAATTGCTCAGGATTTGCAGAGTCAGACAAAGAAAGAATCTTTAAGTGTCTTTAGGGGGATGGGGAGGAAGAGACTGGAAAAGAGATCAAAGCTTCAGAAAGTGTGTCCTTGGTTGGTCTGGTTGGTTAAGGTAATAATAATTAGTGTGAGTATTATTAGATAGTAACATCCCATCTTTGTGTAACACTTCAGTTCTTTCAAAGCACTAGTCTGCTTTATTTCCTTTGATTCTTAAAATAAGCTGGTGGGGTTATCTGGGGTAAGTGGGGTTTTGTTACAGCTCTGGAAGTGCACGAATCATTAATAAGAAAAGGAAGAGCCATCGGAGCCCCGTCTCTATCTTTCTAGGTCACTGGTAATGGCTCATAAATTACTCCAAACTGAGGATCAATGAGCAGACCCTGACCATTTCTTAGCTCTCTAGCTTCGTGGAGATTTTCCCAGACTCCCAGTCACATGTCAGTCTGGAAAATTCTCTTTCAGGAACAGCTGCTCCTCACCGCCAACACCCTACAAAACCTCCACATGACAATTACCAGACAAAAATTGTCCATCACCCTTGGGGATACTGTTTCTCAAAAGAATCTACTCAAGCAAGACCGCAAACCTCACAGCCACATTTCCAAACCCCAAATCAAGGCATGTGGTTGACCAAAGAGTCTTTCTGATTTGTCAATTTATCTAAAAAATTGTACAACTCAGTAAAATTAAAATTATGTTATCAATCATACATTAACATGTACAGGAAAGGATAAAAGTACATGAACTCATAAGTGTCTACGTTAATTATTCTGATGCCTGGAAATACACACATTCTTCTCCCACCCACACCCCCTTCCAGATTAAACAATCCCAACTTCATAAACATTGCCTTCAAGCTTCAGGCTTCTAATCCTTTTTTAATGCCTTGGTGTATGTATTACCTCATTTAATCCTTAAATGGTAGGTTCTTTCCTTATCCTATTTTTACAGACAAGGAAACCCAGGTTTACAGAGCTAATATAACTAGCCCTATGTCACCAAGTAACTAATAATAATAATAAAAAAAAAGTGTCAGAACTTGAACCCAAATTTGTCGAATAGCAGAGTCTGTGCTTTCACCCAAGCCTTCCGGCTCAGCCAGGAGAAACCTGCCTGAAAGAAGGAGCTGCGTGGGAGCGGGGGTGGAAAGGGCCTGGGGGAGATGAGGGGGAGGAGCTGGTCATATACAGCCTGGCTTCTTGTTAATGCTACCGAAGGGTGTCCCCCTGTGTGCAGCCATCTCTCAATGACGGGGTTACTGGGAAAGAGGGTGAGTAGAAGCAGGACCTGCCCAGAAGAGATGTCCTTCAGGGGCCTTCAGAGGACCTCAAGTCCCGAATCCAACCTTCGGAAACCCGGCAGAGAGTCTAAACACTGGGGTTGTTTTGGCTGAAATACAGATGCTTGCTGTCGAAGTGGAGACTGTCGGGGTACCGGAGACTACCTGGGGTGGAGGCAGGGAGGCTATGGGAGGATCCCAAGTCCTCCTCCGTCACGTCCCTAAGTGTGGACTGCGAACCACATGCACCAAGTGACCTGAGGTTCTTGTTTAAAAAAGCAGATGTCTGGGATGCACTCCAAAAATTCTTATCCACATCGAATTTCAGCAGTGACTCGCCTGGGTCAGAAGTCTAAGATCCGCTCTGTGCCAGCTCTGGAAACTGCGCCCTCTGCTGGCAGCAATTTGATTTGATATTTTTCACCTGAGTCTCTCTCTGCCCCCAGGCCCAGACCCCCATCCCATGAGATCGGGGTTCTTCAAGGAAGCAAACGTCTTCCAGCTCATTTCAGGAGGCTGGAGCACACTTTGGAGTCCTTCTTCAAAACGACGGTTCACAACCAATGCAATCAAAGATGGGTTTGGGGGGTTTCTCCTACAAACTGCCATTTAGTCTCTGCAGTATCTCCTCACCCTTTCCCTTTTTTATCCCTGAAATAGCAGATGCACTTCTAATACCTGCAACTTGCTGTGACCAAAACAAGTGGCAAGGGTCTTGACCAGCTCAAAAGATTCTCTGTTGCAATCAAGATATCACGTCACTCATTTAGTCCGTCAGGAGAAATACAGTCCTGCTTGCCTAGTGGGTCAGGTAGGAGAAGACAGGAGGTCCCCAGGATAACACTGCAGGAGTTGAGACCCCACCTCCACCTCAGACGCCTGAGTCCCTGTTTTCCAGAAATCTAGCTCTGGTTCACTGGACCACTTTTGAGCTACAATAACCCATGAACAGATGGACAACTACTCCCAAAAGAATTCTAAGGTTATTAAAGCCCTGGGCTCAGGGAAGCAACAAAAAGCAAAAACAAAAACAAAACCGAAAAGAGAAACACCACTCAATTCCTTTCTGGTCAAGTCACTCTCCCATGAGAAAGAATTCTGAGAAAAAAGTACTGCCTCGTGTACACACATTTACTCCTGACTGTGACCTCTCTGTCCCTTTACCTCATAGAGAATCAAAGGAAAGAGAAAGAGAAAGAGAGGCAGGGGCTTCTTTATAAGGATGAGGTATGATGTGGAAACAAATAGGAGGGCAGGAGGGCTGATGGAAGGAAGGATCAGAGGGAAATATTTCTGCTATGGTGCCGGAACTGCATAGGACACTAGTAGTTAGGTGCTGGGGAGAAATATATATAATCCCCCTTAGGGTGTTTGTCGCTCCAGTTTTCATCAAGAAGCAAGACAATCTGGATCAGCCTTGCAGAGGAGTAGGGTTGGTTGGAAAGGGAGGGCTGACATCCGGAAGAGCTGAGCCCCCCCAAAGGGACTCAGGTGAGAAAGGGACTTGGGTGAGAGCTTTAAGTGAGGACATAACCAGTCTCTTGTGAATTTCAGGTTATCCCGGGTGGGTGGGGGAAGTGGAAGAGGATGACCCCTGACCTTTGCTTGACCCTTTAGCCATTCAGCCTCACACTAGGAGCAGCAGAAACCACCTAGAGGCGCATGTATTCCCCATCAGCAACCGACAAGGCACTAACTCTGCTCTGCTCCTCCAGGCTTTTGTTTTTTTTTCTTTCTGAGTTTCCCTGGATCTTTGTTTTAGTCCACTTTTTCAGATAGAGAAACGCTGAGGGAAAAGTGGAAAGGAAAAGATTACAGACCTCTGCATCTCTCCCCGAAAATGACTGCGGATCTCCAGTCCTCCAGGGGAAAACCTTGAATTCTGAACCCTGACCTTGTCCCACTGACCCTGGGACCTCAGGCAGCCGGAAAGGCAGAGGAAAGGCAGAGGAAAGGCAGGGCCCTCGCACAGCCCTCCAGCACCTCTCTCCGTGCCAGAGAGTTAAGCTAACACCGCAAGTTACCAATCTGCCTGTGGGAACACACGTGGCTTGACGCATGCTGGTCCCAGCAGATGTGTCTGGATTTCCTTTTCCCTCCCCCCTGCCCTACATCAGAGGCACAACAGTCCTCTCTGCATGTCCTGGTGAGACTCTGGGTAAGGGAAGAACTGGAGACCACTCAAGGGGGTCTGGGTACTAGTCCCAGCTCAGTTTCTGATGTTATCTTGGGCAAGTCCCTTGGTCACGCTCAGCCCAGCTGTACAATAGGGTGTTTCACTTCCTGCCAGGTCTGTGATTTGAATTTGGGAGCCCCCCGCTCCGTGCCTTCATCCAGGGGGAAGACGCCCTCCCTGAGGGGTTACACACCTCTCCTAACCGGGCTGCTAAGGACTCCTTTCTGCTCCTGAATATCAGAGCCTGCATTCCCATTCAGGCTCTTACTAGTTGGGTGACCCTGGGTGAGATATTTAATTTCTCTAAGCCACAATTTCCTCTTCAGTTAAACAGGGGTAATAATAGTACCCATCTCGCAGACCTGTTGGGTTGATTAAATAAATCAGTATGTGTCAAGTTCTTAAGACAGTATAGAAAGCAATTAATTAATGTTCCTTATTTAATTTGACTTAACTTGCGAACTGTGCTTTCTTGTGAGTCTCAGCAAATGCAGAGGTTTCTTTATTAACACTCAGTGACAGAGGAGTAGCTATCTGGGGGTGGAGGGAAAGGTTGTCTATGTTGGACCCAAATGAGACTCATAATTGAAGCTGCTGCTTTGTTTTTTCTCACCAGAAGTAGATGGGGATGGGAAATTTTCAGGTGGATTTTGAATCCAAGACTTCTCCAACAAAGCCGAACTTGTCAAAGGGAGATTTAGGAGTGTGGGGAGAAAGACAGGGTCATCCAAATAAAGCAGGACTCTTGCAGTACACCTTAGCGGGTAGTCATGCTACCTACAAAGCACTGCACACAAATCAATTTCTATTGAGGAAACAAGGTACAAAGAAACTCCTGTATGGATACTTGCAGGATCTGCTGGTGTCTGGGGAAGATTATAAATCAGCTGGCTGCTGTTCACATCAGAGCCAAGTGGGGCACATTCAGTCTTTAATCTGGACCAATTCTCCCGATCAAAAACTAATCTTTCCAAGGGTTGTAAATGAGCCCAGGAGGATATTTGCCCCCAAAGTGTATGAAGTAGCTGTCATTTTAATCTGAGCAGCCTTCCAACCTGAAAGCCAGTGTCTGGATAAAATTATAAAGTAATGAAAAACTCTCCTAGGCTGAACCTAGTCCAAACACTCCTTTTACCTCAAATTTGATATATTTAATGTGCTAAAATATTTAAAATGTAGAGTTTCCACTATCAAAACCCTATCTATGCTTCAAATAAAACCAAAGAGACCAACATGGCATATTCATGGCATGAATAACAGAATGAAACCCCGGATGAACCAGGTAGGAAATATTTGTAGGAGAGGAACTACAGAAAATAAGAAAGGAAATATGGTGAACCATATGAGCAGTTTTTACACAGCAGGCTTTTGTGAAATACTTTTTTAAAAAATTCTGCTTAAACGAATTGAAATCTATCCTTAAAAGAACACTACATACACTGCTCACGCTTAAGAACTACAGGTATAGCTATGCATTGTTCAAAAATTGTGACTAGATGGTTTTATGTAAATAAACCCACAGAATGCAGATGATCACGTGTGGGTATCTTAAGGAGGAAAGTTAGAAAGAAGCCCTTCATTGAAATCCTTGAAGACGTGTGTCTGTGTGTATGTAGGAAAGAAACAATTTAATATAATATCACCTGGGACTGCTGCTATTTTCTCCAAAGTGAATGATCAGTGGGATTAGAATAGCTCATAATTTAAGTGTGCTTCAGATTATAATAACAACTGTAAATTTCAAGGCAGGTAGCAAGGCGCAGGTGATAATAGATACAGCTTGAAGAGTGAAGGCATCTTCCAGAGCAGAAAGGCAACAAGTCATATTTCTAAGTGGAGAGATCCTGGAGCAGCGAAAATATTTAAGCAGCCATGTGGGAACCTGCCAAGATTATTTTCTTTGCCCTCTGATAAATTTCCCCTGTTTGTCTCTTTCTTATGGCAACATTATTTGTGAAGACAAACTGTGCTTTCTGCAAAGTTTTGCAGACTGCATTCAAATAAAGTTATACTGTTTTCCATTGTTCATACGATGTAATTACTACCATAAGACAACCCTGCTTGCAAAGTAAACGAAGAAAAACAGATTTTTCAGAATTCTAAGTATAGTCTCAGCAAAGAGGAATAAAAATCATTATCCAAGAAACAATGTTTAGAACTTTCTTGCTTAGAATGTTCTACTTTGAATAACCTCACCACACAGGCCAAACCAAAGTAGGCAAAAACACAGTAAGACTTTCTACCTGTGTCACTAGAGAAAATGCAAGCTAGTGTGTTTCGAGTTCTCAGCAGTTCACTGTAATAGCCCACAACGCTGTACATCTTTGTTTAAATCGCAGAGCAAAGACAGGAGCTCAAAACACGGTAAAAATTAACCCGTTGGGTGCTCCTTTCTGAGAAAACGGCCCCAGAGTGGAAGAGAATCCTAACAGCAGAGGACACATCCCTACATAGAGCGTGGGAAGGACTGGAGATGGGCAGAGGGTACACAAGGCAAATCTTCAGACACTTAACAGGAAATCGCTGGGCTCTGAACAATATGAATTCAATAAGCTGTTTAGAGACACAGGAGAAGCTGTTTGACTTTTCTTGCACAGTTGCAATCCTTGTAAGTGAGACAGCATGATCGCTGCCCCAACTCTCAGCTCTCTGTGGTCAAATACAGAGCCCTCCACCTCCACTGTGTCTGGAAAATAGATCATTGTTTTAACAAACAAATATCCCTGGAACCGCCTGGGCTGGGAGGGGGAGGGCGAGGCTGGCGTCCTTTCTCGGTTCTGGGCAGAGAAGAACCCAGTTCAGTGCCGCTGGTCAGGGGTGAGAGAGGCGGTGCGTTGCCCGCTTTGGGTCCTCGCTAGAGACGGGGACCTGGGCGCTCCGGACGTGATGCTCCCGGGAGCACCGAGAGCATTACCTGGTTTTCTGAGAGCTGCTCTGAGCGGCACAGCGCCGGGTGCGAGGCTGGAAGCCAGGAGCAAGAGCCGGAGCAAGACGCCTCGGGTTAAATCCATTTCACCGCGGGCGCCTGCGAAGTTTCACCAAGTCCTGGGCGCACAGGGAAAGGGCGTCTCCTGAGATACGTCGTGGGACGCGGCCCTCGCGGATCGCCTGACCGAGGTGAGGAGGCGAAGGGCTGAGGGAGCCGGACCAGGAACCACGGAGGAGTCCAAGGAGGCAGGACAGCAGCCGGGAGGTCCGCGTGCGGGAGTGAAGCGGGCTTCGAGCAGCAGGGCTTTTCGGGCGGGGTGGGGGCGGGGAGGGCGGGGATGGGGGCGGCGAGGGAAGCCGACGGGGAGGGACTGGCTGGCCGCGGGAGAGAGGGAGGGAGGCTCGACCGACCCGGGGATGGAATTACAATCGAGTGGAAGTGAGAGGGGCAGGCCCTGAGACAATTGACTCTTCGTCCACCTCTAGGGCAGAGAGCCCGCGCATCACACCTCTAGCGACCCCCAGCGCAGCCCTTCCCGGCTGGTGACCTAGATTGGGGCGCTAGGAGGGGCCGACTTCAACCGCTAGAGACGCAGGGCAGGATTTAGGTGACCGCGAGTCCAGGACCCTCTGCCTTGGTCCTGATCCTGAAATCTTGCGGCGCCTCCCGCTCCCCTGGTATACTCTCCTCCGGCCGCGCCCCTCTGGGTCGCTTCCACCTTCCTCGGGTACTTTACCCAACACCTCCAAAGGTTGCTCTAGCCGGTCCACCGCACTAGGAGTAAGGGGGACAGCAGAGGGAGGAGGAGAGGGTCTGTGATTTGCAGTGGGGGGCGGGGGGGGAGGGTGCGTAGGAGGAAGAGGGGGCGGGGCCGGCCAGGACAGAGGCGCTAAGAAGATAAATGGGATTTAAGGCGCGCAGATGGGCAGCTGAAGCCTGCCACTCTGCTGGAAACGCCGGGTGGAGATTAGGGCCCGGCACGGGGAAGTGTGGTGCCCTCCCGGCAGAGGAAGGCAACTTGAGACCCTCCAGGGGAGGAGATGAAGCTCTGGGTTAAGCCTGGCTTTGTGGGGTGGGGTGGGGAGGGGGGAAGGAAGCGAGCTCGAGCCCCCTGGCAGACCGAGAAGACCCGGCTGGGAGGGGGCGCGCGCCGGCCGGGCTGCGACTGGAGGCCGACGGGGAGTCCTGGCCACTGATTCTGACACCAGGGTTCCCAGATCGGCTAGCTGGCCCGAAAAAGACCCCTTCTCCTCCGGATTTGCTGCCCGAGAACTCAGTAAAATGCGCCTGTTGCCGGGTTTCCAGGTGGCGCTGCTAGAGGGGAGACCCGGGGACTCAAGTCCCGTTGCACACCTGAGTGCTGATCTTCAAGCCAGCGAGACGAGAAGGCAGATACAATAAATAAACCAAGAGGGAATAAACCTTGAGGGAAACGCAACCCTCGCCAGTTCCTGGGGAAACATCAAAGGCCCTAGGAAGTACCCCGCAGAGGGAGCTGAGGTCGCTGGCCTGCCGGACTTCTTGCCGGCCCGGCCCCACCTGGCAGCGTGGCAGAGGCTCCTGGTGTCCTGGCCCTTCATTGTTAACCTGGGTTTGGGGACCCGGAGGGAACAATGTTGACCAATGTATCTCCCTCCACCCCACACCCCCCAAAGATTTCTATTTCTCTTTTAGGAATGAAGTATCCCCCCTGGCCAGAGGGTTTGTACTGAGCCAGATCTAAGAATAGGTTCCCTTCTGTGTTGGCATTCTCAGGTGTGCAGCTCTCCATAAAGAAATTCAAAGTCATGAGTCTTTGAAAGTCTTAGATGTGACACCAGAGCTTGTCCTTTTACACGGAGCTGGAGGAGAAAAGTCTTACAGACTGTGCTCTTCACTTCCAAGTTGATAACAAACCCATGTCCAGGAGACCGGCCATGTGACTGTCCCCAAGGCTACTAGTCTCAAAGGTAGCAGAATCCTAGACCCTTAGAATCAGAGCCCCTAGAGGTCAACTAGGCCCCGCCTCCATTCTACACAGGAATCTGCCTTCCACATCCTTGGCTTGAACTCCACCTGTGACAAAGAGTATCTACGTTACCACCAGCCCAGAAGTTGTTGGATAGCTCTTTTTATGAGAAAGGGATTTCTTATATCAGACCTCAGGTGGCACCCAGAGCCAAGTAACTGTTACCATGAAGACACCTCCCATGTTGGTGCTGTGGTCTTTCCCACTTAAAAATGATTCTCCCTGATGTAGAAATTGGAAGTAATACTAACCATTAATATTATGGCTAGAATTTATATAACACCTCCCATGTACCCGACCCTCTTTGAACGGCTGTATAATCCCACTAACAACCATACCAGGTAGTTATTGTTATTAGTATTAGCCCCATTTGACAGATGAGGAAACTGAAGCATGTAAAATTAGGTAACCTGCCCCGAATCATGCAGCTCCTGAGAGACAGAGCTCTGTCCAGGTGGTCTGGTTCCAGAGTCCAGACTTTTAAGAAGACAGGTGGAGAGCAGACACAGCAGTGGACCAAGAATCATGAGATGTGGGTGTTTAATAGTAGGCTCTGCCTATAGTGCATCTTGGCAAAATGAAGGGGCCAGACGAAATCATCGCTAAGTTTCAGGGTTTGCTTTCTCTTTATTATCTAATAAAACAGCACCATCTAATCCAAGCCATTTTTGCTCTGAATGTGCCTTTTCAAAGACCTGTACAAATTGTCCATGGCGAACTTTGCCAACTTGAGTTTCAGCCTTCTTGCTGATATCCTCAGCAAGCACCCGTACCACCTCCTCATCCCTGGCCCCGGGCCTCCCTTCCATCTTCTGCAGATGGCCATGGGCAATTTGGAAGCTGGCTTGGCTTCTTCAGAGGCCCCTTTGTTTCTTCTTTGCAAGGATTACCTTTGATTATATTGTTATATTTTACTTTTGAGGGCTTCCAAACTCTCTGGATTCTCAGGCTATTGAGATAAAACCTTACTTCTTGAGATCTACTTGTTACAAATCTAGGGCACATGTTAGACCCGACTTATTCCCTTCCTTTGCTAGTCAAACCACATCCCCCAAGGTTTTCTCTTCTTCTAGTTTGACAACCAGTTTACGGCACTTGTAAATCTGATTAAAGACAAATGGAACACTTGTCTTTCACTCTCTTCCTGCCTTCTGGGAGGAGAAGAACTAAAGAGGGCAAAGAGGTTTTGAATGTTTCAAAAAAAAAAAAAACAAAAATCTGTTCAAATTCACTTGAGGTCTAAACTCAGTTAATAAGGTCACCAGCAGAAGAGTGACCTGCCTGCTTTGCTCAATATCATGGAAGAAGAATATGATCTTTGCTCCATGGAATGGTTTTGGAGGCTGTTGGAAGAAAGTAAAGGCAAACTCACCAATTCTAGAATGTTTAGGAAGTCCGTAAATGAGAATGAGGAAAAGTCAGCTGCAAAGATGCAGCTTTGGATTTAATTAATTTTTTGAATAGGTTACATGTACATATAAAATTTGAAATGTGCATCAAGCAGAGCGTATATTGAAAAATAAGTTTCCTTTCACCCCATCCTGTCTCAGAAGCAACGACTATTATCAGTTTCTTGTGTATCCTTCTAGAGATATTCTATGAACATACAAGCAAATATATATACACATACG
Source organism: Balaenoptera acutorostrata (assembly GCF_949987535.1). Taxonomy (NCBI): domain Eukaryota; kingdom Metazoa; phylum Chordata; class Mammalia; order Artiodactyla; family Balaenopteridae; genus Balaenoptera; species Balaenoptera acutorostrata. The sequence continues at coordinate 34,759,396 of NC_080065.1, read as the reverse complement.
TAACACAAACAGAAGCATCTTGTACACAGTTTTTAACCCGAAGATGCTTCCAAATCAGCAGTAACAGATCTGCCTCCCTTTTACTAACTGCTGAATAATATTTTATAGTAGGATGTACAACAATCTATTTGTTCTTCCTTCTGTTGTTTCCAGTTTTATTATTATAGACAAGTGAATGATCTTGAATGTATAACAGTTTGCACATGTTATAATAGACTGTAGGGTACATTTCTAGGCTAGCCATTGTTCAGCCAAAGGGTAAGCGCCTTCTCATTATGATAGTTTGGCCAAATTTCCTCCCAAGGAAATTTATACATTATACAATTTACACTCCCATAGGCAATATACAAGCATGACTATTTCCACAAACTCTCACAAACACAGTATCTTATCAAACTAGAACTATGTATTATACACATACATATTACATGTTTTAATAGACATACAACATATGAAGAAAAGTATACAAATAAGAACTGTGCCAATTGATGAGTTACATCAAAGTGAGCACACATGTATAACTACCATCCAGACCAAGAACTAGAGCGTGACCAGCACCCCCAGTAATCCCTCCTCATGCTTCATCTCTAGATGTATATATTTTTGAAGAAGAAGAATGAGGAGAGTTCAAACCTCCCATTCACTTTTAATTAGAATACACAAATAAAAATAGATCAGCAAAAAAGTGTAAACACTCCCCATCCTCAATATGAAACGAGCATTAATTAATGTGTGATCCAATTATGTGCAAGGCTCTGTGCTGAGAACAGAATGACTACAGGAAAGAAAAGACAACAATGTTTTTCTTCTGCACTCAAGAAGACCACAGTTTTGTTGAGAGAAGACAGTTGCGCACAAAGCAGAACAAAGGAAGCACCAGGTAAGAGTGCAACATGCTGTTGGTGTGTCAGGAGAGGAAGACCCTGTATTTCAAGTAATAAGTTATGTAATCATATACTATAAAATACAGCACTCAGCATCATGAGTGTTTAAATCATGCTTATATACGTAATAGGATTCACCAGGGACAGAACTGGAATTACCAAGGTCTATCACCTGGTATTCCCAAACTTGTGGACAAAGTGGACAAAGCAAGATGCAGAACAGAGTGCAAGTGTTAACTGAGTGTGGGAAGGGGACGGGGGGTCTGGGATGATGTTTTTACTACTTATATTTTTAATCATAGGAATGTCTTTATGTGGGTTAAAAAGAAAGTATGAATGCATTTTAAAAGAATATAGGGCAGCCTAGGTGGAGTATCTGGTGGGACATGAGGAATGGTAGGGACTGAGAAACCGAGAGAAGAGATACAGGCCCCAGACATCTTAGAAGGAGAGAAGAAGTTTGAGACAGGCAGTCCCTTCAAAGAGGAGGGGGCACGAAAGGCAGACCTCACAGATCATGTGATTCTGTCTGGTGCTGCCAGATTTAATGTAAGAAAGAGAGCAGGAGCTACCGTCTTCCTGGAAATGCAGGGAACCCCCGCAGAATGTTGACGATGCTGGGGTCTCCAGTGACCTGTGAACCACACACAACACAACAAAATGCGGGAGCCCCGCAGTGCCCACGGGCAACTGCTCAGCATACATCTATTTCGAGAGCCGGCATGCAACTTCAAAATGCAGGGCTTGTTTGTGAAATGACACAATCTCAAGAAAATCTCGGTGGGCTAGAGGTCAGGAGACCTGCCCTCTGGCTCTAGCCCTGTCACGAACAGTCAATGGGACATTAGTGATTCAATCAACCTCTTTAGACCTTATTTTTCTCCTCTATCAAATGACGGTGTTGGATGAGAGGATGCCTCCGCTGGTCCTGGGGCTCACAGTCTCAGCGTCCGTGGAAGAACCTCTTTACTTTTCCCAGGATAGATAGATGTCACTACTTAAAAGCAACAAGAACTCTTGCAAAAAGTTTATTCTCAGAAAAACTTCGAAGTTGGAAAACAAGGTCTTGCTAAAAGAAAGAAAGAAGGGGGGGGGGGCGGAGAGAGAGAAAGAAAGAGAAAGAGAGAAAGGAAGGAAGAAAGGAAGGAAGAAAGAGAGAGAGAGGGGCTTCCCTGGTGGCGCAGTGGTTGAGAATCTGCCTGCTAATGCAGGGGACACGGGTTCGAGCCCTGGTCTGGGAAGATCCCACATGCCACGGAGCAGCTGGGCCCGTGAGCCACAACTGCTGAGCCTGCGCGTCTGGAGCCTGTGCCCCGCAACGGGAGGGGCCGCGATAGTGAAAGGCCCGCGCACCGCGATGAAGAGCGGTCCCCGCACCGCGATGAAGAGTGGCCCCCACTTGCCGCAGCTAGAGAAAGCCCTCGCACGAACCGAAGACCCAACACAGCCAAAAATAAATATAAATAAATAAATAAAGTAGCTATAAAAAAATTAAAAAAAAAAAAAGATGGTGGATTTAAAAAAAAGAAAGAAAAAAGAAAGAGAGAGAGAGAAAGAAAAAAAGAAAGAAAAAAAGAAAGAAAGAAAGAAAGAAAGGGAGGAAGGAAGAAAGAAAGAAAGAAAGGAAGAAAGAAAGACGGCTGGACAAAAGCCTCTGAGAAGGCTTAGGATGCAGATTCACAGTTTCCAAGCAGGCCATATCCAGTCCATCCAGACAGAGGAAGTGCGGAGGTGTGAGAAAGGAGGGGCAGGGGAGACCAGTGTGGGGAGGTGGGTGTAGGAAGCAGAGGAATGCTGGCTCATTTTCGGGGTTATTTAATGACAGTGCATTAAATAACCAGAAAATCTGGATTTTCTGATGCCAAGAGAAAACCTGTGGAAAGAAGCAAAAGGCCAATTTTTCCATCTGAGTTTGGTTATATCTGTATTTGGATGTTTCTTAAAGGAGGAAATGAGGAGGAGAGGACTGGGAGATTTGAAGATACGGTCTGATGTCACCAAGTGGGAGGTGTCAAGGAGGTGCAAAATAGCTGAGTAAGAGGAGACTTGGCTTATACCCAGCCCCCAGGGAGGTGAGGTGTGAAAGGAAAAGGTTTAAGCAAGAGAAGTCGTGTAGCCTGTCAGGATAGCAGGGCTGCTGGAAGGAAAGAGGAATGGGATAGCTTCAAAGGAAAATCCAAAAAATAAGAGGGATGGCTTAGATCCATGTTTTTAAGTTAATTGTTGATATAAAGAAAGATCAATGGTGAAGGATGAAGGAGAAATTAGCCTTGGTTTCTTCCCCTGTATAATGGGATGTAACACCTACTTTAAAGGCTGTGCCCATCAGATGGGATAACCCAGTGCCCTATACATACCATACCCTTGGCATTCACTAAATGTTGGCTTTATTTCATTCCGTCACTCTCACGTTTATCACAGAGACAAGCTAAGTCCTCTCCAGAGTTAAATTCCAGAAGCACTAGTGGATTACTGCTAGGATGGCAAATAAGACTCGAGACCAAAGATAAAGCTTTGATCTAGATACTTGCAATGTGAACTGGAAATAATGGAAAATCAAGGTGTGTATTTTGGGACAATGAAAGATATCTCCCAAAAGATAATGATATACTAGATAAGGATTCTCCAGGGAAGGAATAATGGCTGAGCCATCAAAAGAAATAAAGATACACACAGGATACAACTACCACTGGTAGCATGCCAATTAGTCCTCTCTGCTCCTGGGAACATTGAGGCCCCTTCATATTTTCCTTCAGCTTTAGTGCCTCTTAATTGATCCAGTATGCGTGCTTTCCATGTTCCCTGTTTTCTTCCTTGTTTATTACTTATTATATTCCCTGGATGAGTCACATTGCCTCCCTGACATCAGTTTCCTGGGCTGAACTGAATGGAGCACAAAATCTTTCCCCGCTCGGACATTCTTGAATCCACGTTTGGGCATAATGGCCCCGGGCACATCCTCCTCAATTATGTCCAGATCCCAATGGCTTATCCTGGGAAATGCTGCCATGGCTCTGCTGTCTGAGCTAAAGGAATAGACCAAAGTGGTTGCTGAGTCCAGATGATGGAAAAAACCCCAAGAAGCAGTTGGAGAATGTGGAGATGTTCACTTGCATGAAGAAGGCAGTCCTGAAAGTATTTGTGTGGTGAACAGAGAGGGATGGCTTTAATTGTTCTTTGGTTCTAGGCTCTATTTATAATCATGGGTTTAGTTGGCACAACAATAATAATAACACACAATTCAAGCTATTCACTTTTACTGAGGTGAAAAGCAGACAGTAGCAATACAATGACTTTGAATATGTAAGAAAGTGTCCCCATGGATCCCCACCCATGCAGGTATATACCTGGGCCCTTCTCAAACAGTAGAGAGCTATATGTAAGGAAATTAGGACAAAGAAGAAACCCAGAAGTCAAGGAAACGAAGTGGAAGATACAGAGAATACAGGGAAGAGCATTCTCACACATGTTCCCGTTAAGTCCACAGAATTAGCTCACAAGTTTGATAGCACGACTTCAAATTTTAACAATTTAACATATTAACAACCAGTCAAGTAGATAAAATTACCAGTTCAAAAAGGTGGCTCTTTACAGGTGTGCCCTTCTTTAAGAAATCTGCATATATGTAAAATATTCATTTGGGGGATGATTGGGATTTTTTCACAATTTTTAAACAATTTTAGAAAGTAGTCACTACAGGGAAATTTTCCCAAATGTTTTAATTGAAAGTAGAATAGACAAACTAAAGTGTTAGCTTCAGTTTCAATTTATATGTATTCAAATGTAAAAATAAAGCATTAGTGTTTTTTTTTTAATAAATTTATTTATTTATTTTTATTTTTGACTGCGTTGGGTCTTTGTTGCTGCGCGGGCTTTCTCTAGTTGCAGCGAGCGGGAGCTACTGTTCATTGCAGTGCGCAGGCTTCTCATTGCGGTGGCTTCTCTTGTTACGGAGCATGGGCTGTAGGTGCGCGGGCTTCAGTAGTTGTGGCACACGGGCTCAGTAGTTGTGGTGCACAGGCTTAGCTGCTCCACGGCATGTGAGATCTTCCCGGACCAGGGATCGAACCCGTGTCCCCTACATTGGCAGGCGGATTCTTAACCACTGCACCACCAGGGAAGTCCAAAACTAAAGCATTATTGAAATGAAAATGTAAGCCAGTGAAGAAAGTAGAAAATATGTACCAAAATTGAGATTTCATTAAAAACATATTAAATACAAATGTTACAGTAATAGAAGACAAGAATTATACTTAGAAAAAATATCCTTCTTAAAATGTTCTCCATCTTCCTCTCTCACATTTTCTTGGGAAGCCAAACTACATGTTCCTTAATGGAGAAGAGAAATGCTCTAAAATTCTCTGTACTTTTCAGGCACCCAAAACACAATCTTCTCTTCCTACAATACTTCTTTAGTCTACAGAGTAAACATTAATGTTATCTCTAAGATTACTTATTGGGATGTTTAAAGAACTGAGAATCAAATTTTTAAATCCCTCATGCATCTATAAATCTGTCTAATGTGTCACATTCATGATTAAACAACACTTGAATATGTTTATCCAGATATGAAGCCTAGGTAAGCAGGGATGGGAGGGAGAAGAAGATGTGATGGCATTTCCTCCCTGAACATCCAAATTAATTTGACTATTATTTAGTTTTCAAAACACATATGTATAAAGGAAAGTTTGTAAGCTGTACATTTTCTAAATTTTATTTTAACATGTGAATGATACTCATTAGAATCTAGAATGTTAGAACTTCCAAACTTATTTATTATTGAGTTCACTTTGTGTTGTATTTGTATTAATAGTAAATTAAAATGACTATGGGTAGTAATTTGAATTTCCTTTTAAAATAACACTCTCTCCCTAGTCCTCAAACTTTTGACTTGATCATGTATTTAGTCTGTTTAGAATTACTGTTAACATGATTTATATATTTCCAAGCAACAATTAGTCTAATGCAGCACTATTAAAATAAAACTGGATAGTTTAAAAGCTAATAAACATCAACAAAATCATTCTCCCATAAATCTTGAAAAAAAATGCAGCTTTCAGTTTCTTAAACAGTCATGTCACAAACAAAAGTGCTTATTACTCAAGAGGATTATTGAGTGGAGAAAAACATCCGGCCGCTTTTGAGGCCAGCAAGACTATGACATTAGCAAAATTTCTCTTACACCCATCAGGCCAAGGACTAGACTGGGCACCCCATGTTCAGCTGATGGAGCCCACTTACCCAACAGCTATAGAGGTTCTTGCTTCCTTACACCTCCCTCGCCCCAGAGAACCACGAATGCAGAAGCAAGAGGAAAAACTGGAAACCTGAAGTGGGCTGGCCAAAGGAGAACTTCCCCTTCTTGGCCTGACCTAGCCCCTTCCTGCCCAAGGCAGCTTAGCTGGCCAAGAACTGGTCATGACCAAGAACTAGGCATGAAGTCTGCCCCTCAGCAACCTAACATCCCATCATATACTTTCTTCTCATTCCCTAACTCCTGGTTCCTCCATCCCAGAATACTGCTGTGTGAATTATCAAGCCTACCAGTGTATGATATGAAAATGTTTGCAATAAATTATTTATGCTGATTTAAAAAAAAAACTATTTCCAGGCAAAATGAGGGGATATGTGCATTTTCACAGAAAATTAAAGCAAGGAATGAAGTAAATGGCCTAAGATGCAAATGGATAGCTCTTGATCACCAGTCCATACTTGGTTACACATTTAGAATATTGTGGGAACTTCATAAAATACCAATGCCAGAGGTTCAGATTTTATTAGTCAGAGGTGAGGCCTCAACATAGGGATTTTTAAAAGATCCCCAAGTGATTTTAATGTGCAATCAAACTTGGGAATCATTGATCTAGAATCATTGATCTGTATCCCAAAGCCTGAAGGTAAAGACTTATGAGCACTGAGGGGCAGCCCCAGGGGAAGACGCTGCAGATAGGATTTCTCCACTGGATGGGGGGGCTGGTCTGGAGCGGCACTTCTTAAACACTAACATGCACACTTCATATCTTGGGATCTTGTTAGAATGAAGATTTCGATTCAGTAGGTCTGAGTGACTCCTGAGATTCTGCATTTCTAACAAATTCCCAGGTGGTGCCTGTGCCTTGACCCTTGAGTAGCAAGGGTCTAGATGACCTTGAAGATCCCTCCTCATCCTAAGACTCTATGATTCTCTGAACCGAGAGCATCAAGGCTTGAGGAGATATTCTTCCAGAGAGAGCCTGAAGGCTTGAACTCACAGGGTCCTATTTTCCTAGCCCTAACATAATGATGAACAGGTTTGCCAATGAGCATAACTCCTTCGACATACAGTTGGAGGAGTCAAGTTGATACAGACCCAGCGGAGAAGCAAATGTGCTAAGGAAACATTTCAGAGCTCAAAGGGGAGTGCAAATCAAAGAACCCAGGAACCTACTCAAATGTTCTTCTGAGAAGACCTGGTATAAACTTGGAAATCCAGGCATAAGAGTAAGGTATTAAAAATTAGGGACAAGAAGTGGGTATATGATATTTAAGCATATCAAATGATTTCAGTTTACATCTTTTATTTTAAAAATTGTGGGGGCTTCCCTGGTGGCGCAGTGGTTGAGAATCTGCCTGCCAATGCAGGGGACACGGGTTCGAGCCCTGGTCTGGGAAGATCCCACATGCCGCGGAGCAACTAAGCCCGTGAGCCACAACTACTGAGCCTGCGCTCTAGAGCCCGCGAGCCACAACTACTGAGCCCGCGTGCTACAACTACTGAAGCGCACATGCCTAGAGTCCCTGCTCCGCAACAAGAGAAGCCACTGCAATGAGAAGCCCGCGTCCCGCAATGAAGAGTAGCCCCGGGTCGCCGCAACTAGAGAAAGCCCACGTGCAGCAATGAACACCCAACACAGCCAAATAAATAAATAAATAAATAAATAAAAGAAAATTTTTAAAAAAAGAGAGCGAGTACTACCTTTTTGGCTGATGGTTTTCTGAAGAGAGTCTTCTCTGTGTTGAGACTATGATCAGGCACCATCAGAGGATGCAGATGAGGATGAAAACTGCAACTGGAATGGATACAAAATCTAGATTCAGAAGGAGTATCCTCACTGAATTTTAGAAGTCAGAAATTTTACAAAATGTCAAAAGCCCAACTCCACAATGAACGTAATGACTTTCAGAGTTTTCTCGGATTCTTAAGAGTGGTCTAGAGCAGTGGTTTTTTTTAAGGTAGTGTCTGGGGACCCTTGGGTGGGGTCTCTGAGACCTTCTCGTGGGGTCTGTAAGGTTAAAACTATTCCTGTAATATTAAGATGCCATTTGCTTTTTTTTGATTTGCATTCTCTCCTGAGAACACAATGGGGTTTTCAGAGGCTGCATGGCACGTCATCTGATAATAGATGGCATAAGCAGGCGTGAGCGTGCAGCCATCTTCTGTTAAACTGGACGTTAAAAAGATTTGCAGGGCTTCCCTGGTGGCGCAGCGGTTGAGAATCTGCCTGCCAATGCAGGGGACACGGGTTCGAGCCCTGGTCTGGGAAGATCCCACGTGCCGCGGAGCGACTAGGCCCGTGAGCCACAACTACTGAGCCTGCGCGTCTGGAGCCTGTGCTCCGCGACAGGAGAGGCCGCGATAGTGAGAGGCCCGCGCACCGCGATGAAGAGTGGCCCCCGCTTGCCGCAACTAGAGAAAGCCCTCGCACAGAAACGAAGACCCAACACAGCCAAAAATAAATAAATACATAAATTAATTTAAAAAAAAAAAAAAGGTTTGCAGAAATGTGCAACAAGGCCATTCTTCTCATTAATCTTTTATTTTGAAAAATATAGTTATTTCTCATTAAAACACGTTATTTTTATTAACATGTAATGGGTTTCCTTAAATATTTTTAAAATACTTTTTCAATTTCTCATTTTTAATTTTTATTACAGTAAATATTGACAGATATAGCCCATGTAAACAAAAGCTCTTTGGTGCCCTCAATAATACTTAATACTGTAAAAGGGCCCTGAGACCAAAAAAACCAACAGACAAAGCTTTGAACCACGAGTCTAGGGCCTTGATTCTCAAAGTGTAGTCCACTGGCTGGGAGCCTGTTGGAAAGTCAGAATCTCGGTGCCGCTTCAGACCTATTGATCAGAATCTGCATTTTCACAAAGTCCCCAGGTGACTCATGGACACAATTATTTGAGAAGCACTGGACTGTAGTTTTTATTTAGTTAGTTGATCCTACTCTCGATACAGCCCAATGATTACAAATGTCGACTCTTAGAAATCCATCTTAACTTCTCCCTACCTGGGTGAAGTTAGGCAAATTACGTAGCCTCAGTTTCCTTATCTGTAAAGTGGGCAAAATGATAGTACTCAGCTCTTGGAGTTTCTATGGAGATAAATGAATTAATATATGTAAAAGGTAAATAATGTCTTGCCTGTAATAAGCACTCAGTAAATACTGAGTACTCAGTAAATACTCATTAAGTTCTAGGTGCTATTCCTACTTCAGGGAGGGTACAGATCAGTGGGAAGACAGCAATCCCAGCAACTTCCATACAATAAAGCTGCCAGATGGATTCCCTGTGTGTTCAAAGAGGCAGAGAAGGCATGTTCCAAGGCAGAAACAGCAAGTGCAAAGGTAGAGAATCCTGGGAGAGTGTGACACGATTAAGGGACTACCATTTTCCTCACCACAAGCCTTTGAGTTTCACAGATGAGGAAACAGAGGCATGGAGGGTTAAGTAACTGTCCCAAGCTCATAGAACTAGGAATGGTCAGGATCCAAAGAAAAGCAAGTGGGCTCCCAAGTCCGTGCACTTTTCCACTATGGGAAGCAGCCTCTGTCTGTGATGCCAAAAAAATTTTATTGTAATTTGTTTTCTAGCTAATAAGTGACCTATGCTTGCAAAAGTTCCAGGTTCTCTATTTGGTGGGTACTGGGCTCTATATGCCCCCCAAAATCAAACTGATTAATGGTGCTCTTCAAATCCGGGTGGGGTCAGATGGTGAAGGGTTTATTTGCCAGGCAAAGGAATCCAGGTTTCATCCTGTGAGTCCAAGGGAGCACTGCAGGCTTGTCACAGGGGAGTGCCATTCTATTTTCAAGATGATAAAGATCAGTCAACTGGATGCTATGGCCAATAATATGCAGCCAAGTGATATCATGAAGAGATGCTAAGAGGGCACGAAAAAACACCTCAGAGAGCATGACAATGAGCTTGACCCTGATAAAAGTGCCCCAGCATCCAAGAAAGGAGAGCTTCGCCTACACCCACAGGTTGGGCACCTTTCTAAAAGGAGAACCGGGCTGAAGAGGGCTCTTTGCTAAACGCTATTTGGAGATACGGAATTTAAAATGACCCCTAGGTCCTGAGACCTCCGACAAGAATGTGTACATGTTACAATCAACAGAAAAATCAGAGTCCAAAACCACACTGGATCCCAGGAAAAGTAGCCAAAACGGGCTGCCTGAGCACATTCTCGCCTCCTTTCACAAGGAATGAACCTCTACTCCTGGAAGTCAAGCCTCAGCAAATGCCTGTCCCTGCCCCCTTCACACCCTGAACTCCAGCATCCTTTACCCTTCAGAGCAAATTAAAATTGGCTTCTCTCAAGGAACTTCATCAGCGGCTGGCCAGAGTGAGGGGACTTCCCTTCTGTCTCTGAAAGTGTTTGTCCACGTAGGAAGGAGGCAAATGAATACATTGAGTTAATTCAAGTACGGGGGGAAATTCATATTAAAGGCAGAACTATAGGGACAGAAAAATATCAGCAGTTGCCAAGGGTTAGGGAGGGGGGAGGGGCTGGCTACCAGAGGCATGATGCATTTTGGGGGGGATGATGGAATTGCTCTGTATCTTGACTGTGGTTACCCAATTGTATGCGTTTGTCAGCTTTTCTAGAACTGTATACTATATGCAAATGATACCTCCATAAACATAATGTTTTAAATTGCGTATTATGTCCTATCTATTTTTAAATTTGTTCTCTCTGTATTTCCTTAACATTCTTTCACAGTGAATATTACCTAAGTGCTTAGTATTTGTCAGGCACAATGCTAAATGTTTACTACTACATTGAACCATTTCAAGTTGCCAAGTTCATAGGTCAAAAGATGATCAAGTATCAGCTATTTCATGCGATTTAATCTAATACCACAACTCTTTGAGGTAGATACTATTATTATCTTCATTTTGAGGTACAGAATGAGGCTCAAGATGGTTAAGTAATTTTCCCCAAAACACAGTGAAGGAGTGAAGGTAAAAAAATTTTTGCTTAACAGAGAAAAGTAGTGAAACATAGAGATTCCCAAAAGAAGAAAAAAGACTCACTCACAATACCATTGCCCACAGTGATAACATTTTGGTGTATTATCATCAAATATTTTTCTAAGCATTCAATAAAAATTATTCTGATGCTTTTTTCTAATAACTGAAGAAGAGAGATGCAGACATTGAATAAATATAGTAGAGCTATAAATGAAGATTTTGTCTTTTTTCAGCTGTCAGGCATTTTGATAACTGAAAAAGTTTAATGCTATTTTGCACACTAACAGTTTTCATTTTTACAATCCATCTTCTCCTCTCCTCACTTTCTACCCCTTAATACTACTCAGCTTCACATACTTAAGATGGTTATTGATAATTATCACGAGTTTCCAATGCAACGGTAGCACTTACAAAGAGCCTAAAAATACAGGTGTTCGTGTAACTAATTACCACATTAATTTATCTCCAGGACCCCCTTATCTTCTCCCGCCTGTGAGACATTGATAACCTGCCGGCTTCAGATGAATTCATTGTGTCAGAAATAGAGAAAGAGCATTGTAGAGTTAATTCCAGCTGCCAGGGAAGCTCAATACGCCCCTAAGAAGCTTTTGAAAAATCAAAAAACTCTTAAAAGGGTCTTTTAAAGTACTTTTTTATATTTGGCCCAACAGAGTAATAATGCTTCTCTAAAGATAGCAGGAGTTTGAGCCAATCAATACGCTATTAAGACACTGACAGCACTGAGATAGGATTACACGGTGAAGAAATTGTGAAACCTTTAACTTTTTCATTTTCAGCAAGAAGAATTGAGGGAAGTGGCTTCTTAAAATTTATTTTTATCTGAATAGCCTTAGGTCATACAATTTTTTCATCTTAGAGCAGGAAGTTCACCCTCAGTCCACAAATAACCAAGAGATCAAGTTAACTTCATATCTTTTCTTATAACATGACTTTATCCCCAAGTCTGGCCAGGCTTCCTGGTTTGCTGGGAAAACGCAGCTACTTACCTGGTAAAGACTCCTGCCGATTATTGCCTTTATTCCATTATCGAAGATAGAGGAGCTTAAGCAGATGAACTTACAGAGTAATTTGGCTGCACTTACACATTAACTTGAGCTCTGAAACTCCTTATAAATAGATACCAGTAGTCTAGGAGAGATTTTTAAGGCTGGAAGTATCTGTAGAAGTCATTGTATTCCACGCCTAATTTCACAGATAATAAAACAGAGACCCAGACTGGTTAATTGACTTAAGGCCACACAGATGGACAGATAGTATTGGAGTTGAAAATCACGGTAAAGCCCTGATGCTTAGACGAGATCACTGACTTTCTACTCCGGGGGTACCTTAGCATCACTTCCAGGAACTTTAAAATATCCTGATGCTCAAGCTGCACCTCAAACTAATTAAATTAGAATCCCTGGAGTGGGACCCAGGCATCAGTGTTTTGCAAACTTTCCAGGAGATCCCCATGTTTACTCTCCAAGTGCAGAGAACCATCGGGTAGATCCTCTAGATACTGTGCCTGCTTTTTAAAAGTCAGCCTTTTAAAGCATTTGACGTGTGTGATTTTGAACATACTACAGGTCAAAATTTGCCCTGTCAATCTTAATGACAAGTGGAAGTCATTAGTACTATTTTACAAATATTCTCAGCTGCCTTTCAGATACTTGGTAGGATTATACTTCCTGGGCCCTTGTGATTGAATGGAGCACATGACCACTGCTGGCCAATGAGTTGTGAGCAAACGTTACTCTGGGCTGGAGCATTTAATTGCTGATTCAAGTCCTTCCAAAGCTCTTATTCTCTGTCACAATGATCAGACCTGTTCCATAGAGCGGCCGTTCTGTAATCCTGTGTTCCAGAGTGAAGTCAACACTCATAATGGGTATGTTCCATGGATGAAAAATAGACCTTGGTTGTTTTAAGCCACTGAGACTTTGAGGTTGTGTGTTTCCGCAGGACAACCTAACCCATCCTGAATGATTCACTACATAGTCCTAAAGTTAGTATTATGTGGCAAGTAAATTATCTTTAAAAGAGGAATAAGTCTTCTCCCCCAAAATCAGTATTCAAGATTTCATTGTCCACCCCCTCCACTCTTCTATTTAGGCTGGATCATAAATATTTAATCTCAAACTCAAACTTTTGAAAGTCTTGTCTTGTTCCCAACATTGGCACTGCTATTTCCACACATCATCAGAAAGTCAACTAGAAGAATCACAAAGAAGATTCTCAGATGTTCAGAAATGAGAAACTATCTTTAAGAGACTAGAGTCTTCTCAACACACACACACACACACACACACACACACACACACACACACACGGACTTCTCCTAACATTACTGCTTTTTTACCATCTACTGGTAGACTTACACCTGAACTCATTTTTGTCTCTTTACAGTACTGACTTGTTGCTTTAAAGTTGTTTTTAAAAGTCTCCAATGGGGGTTCTCAATGGCTGTTAGAATCCATATGGTTATGACATCATCCAAGTCACCTGCAGACAATCATACTAGGGTCTGGAAAGATGCCCTCTAGCTTCCTTCTTGGGCTCATAGCTTAACATTCTTATTCCTGAATACAATACCTGCCCTTTTTTCTTCTTCCCCAGTTATGGTAATGATGGAGGCCCATTAGAGCCCATGTAGATGAAGGGACGGTCTTGGAGGAAAGGCTCTCCCGTCTCCAACTTAGAACCTGCAGGTGGAAGAAGCAAAATGCACCAGCACCAATTATGGGCTTAAATCCAACCAAGATGGTTCCATAGGATGGGAAGGAATAGATTATGGGGAATTGCAGGTCACAGTCATGGGGAAGAGTGGCTGAGAAAAGGCTGAGGAGATGCCACACCAGTTCTCATAACCCCCCGCTAATCAATAATAAATGAATTTCCCATGCAGCCCAGCACAGCTGGGAGAACAACCCAGCATTGTACAGCGAGGTGGAGTGAACTCGCCGACCTAATAATGAGCTTCTTCCTTTTCTAACATGTCTGAGTCTATGACTAGCCCTGGAGCCTTGTTATGCTGTGCTACAGTTACAGACTTCTAAGTCAGGGTGGTCCTTCAAAGACTTCTTTGACTCTGTAGGGTCTCATTTTATGTGGTTGCTGAAACAGATCCATTTTCAAGCATTTACCTTCATTCCTTTGATTCCTCTGGGAAATTTCTCCCCACCTCTAGTAATCAATCCCGCAACCCAATGGTGGCTCTACAACTTTAAGAATAAACAATGTGGAGAAAGGAGGCAAAGTCTGTTTGCAAAATAATCAAGAAGTTTCTGAGAATGTTTTTCTTTTTTTTCTGAAGACAGAATATATTTCTATTGGCTGAAGTTAGAATCTGCAGTTTGCTCCAAAAAAAAAAAAAAAAAAGATCAATTGATTGTTGCTATTGGAAAGCTATCATGGTGTAGAGAAGAGACGATAAGATATGGAAAATGAAAAGCTTCATATTCAAGCCTCACTCTATCACTCATCAGTTCTGCAACTGTGAGAAAAGTAGATATACTTTCGGACCTTAGGTTTTGCATTCTGTAAAATGGGATAATAATAAACTGCTCTATCTTAGCTATTGCATTGGGATCCAACTGGATAACATAATTTTCAAACTCTGGGCTTAATATTGATGTGAGAGTACCTGAAAACTTAATCATAATCATTAACAAAAATGAGCTTTGAGAAGCAATAAAAGAAAGTCTTATGATGACTGCAACTTACTTTTAAAATTTCAAAATGATGATGTTCTATAAATGTGTGTTAGTTTTAATAAGTACTCTGAGTCTACTATTACCCTAGTAGAACTTGCATATTTTGGGGGTGTCATCTAATATTTAATAAGAAGGCCACACTCCAGAAGCAGCTGCTGTAAGCGCTTCAGCTATATTTATCTCTGATCTACACCAGAGGTTTTGCTAATTAGCAAAATGGATATTAGCAATGGGTTTTCATTGCTGAAAACAGTCGTGCTTAATATATGTGGATTGGCTAATGCAGGGGTCAGAAAACTTTTTTTTTTTTGAAACGGGTCAGATGGTAAATTGTTTTTGGCTTTGCAGGCAAACCATCTCTGTCACAATCACTCAACTCTGCCGTTATAGCACAAAATCAGCCACAGACAATACTAAATGACTTGGCATGGTTGTGTTCAGTACAACTTTATTTACAAAATAGGCACAGACCAGATTTGGCCTTTGCACCAAGTTTGCCAGCTACTAGGCTTGAATAATGTAGAAACACTGCCTGTCCTTGAATGGACAGGGTTTAAGAATATAAATCTCTTCACACAATAAAATGGTTCCTAAGGCTGAATTCCAGAATAGTCCCATGTCCACTGCTGGCTTGGAGGATTCTGGTTGCCTGATAACTACAAGCTTAACTGAACTGCACCTCTAGGATGTTGCAGCATTTGCCCCAAATGTGCCATTCAAACAGGACGTAATTGGAGCATCCGAAAGGGCAAGAACTAGAAGTCATTCAGTTACGTGCTTTGATGCCTGCTTGTCAATAAATACATTTTATAAATAATAAATAATTGTGTGGGAGCAGAATTTGTCTGAGCCTTGCTTTTATTACCTGTAGTGTGATGATGGGCTCAGAGATCTGCAGTCCTCACCTACTTCTGATCGTTGATATACACCCGCTGTGAATAAAAAGAACCTGAGAACTCTATGCTGCCACATTGGCTTAGGTCAGTTCACAACAGAAGTAGAAACTAGAAAGGAGAAAGAGTATCACCAATTAAGGAAAGAACTAATTCTAGAGAAAGGGATACAGCAAAAAAAAAAAAAAAAGCCCTGCTACATGAAGTCATAACCACACAGAAACCTGTCCCTCAGAGTCAAAGATGACATTATCTCTGTGTGTCTTTGTAGCTGGAGAGACCACCCCCAGATTTAATAGCCCTTTCAGCTGGGGGAAGGGTGGGGGGCACAGTTCTTTGACTTGGGGCAGCAATTACTTTTACAAAGCATGTTATTGTTGGCAACTTTGCTGCTTCGAATCGTGGTCTGTGCTTAGAATGATCTCCTCCCTTCCAGTTGCTGGACACCAGGGAGAATTTCCAACAACCGTTTTATAGGGATTGTAAGGATTAAGTGAAACAAGGTATGTAGGCCTGGCCCTTAGTCAACACTCTGTAAATGTGAGGTGTTTATTATCATCCTCCAAGTATAACGTGACTTCTGTTCCACAGGGATCCCAGGCTTTTTTTTTTTTTTAACCTCTGCTCTCCCCTTGTGCTTTTATTCTCAAAATTCTATAATTTTAGGCCAAAAGGGAGCATTTGAGATCATTTACCTCAATTTCCTCATTTAATTTCAAAAACCCTAATCAGTGAGAAAGTTTGAGGAATTTCCTCCTTATCTGGGTATTTCCATATGGAGACAGAAACTACATTAAGACATAAAACAGACTTTAGAAATATGTGACCAACAACATATGTGTTAATTTATCCCAAGCAAAACATAAGTCAAAAAATAGTTAAACATACAAAAAAGTAAAATACAGAATAACTTTGTCAACCGTTCAAGTCACTGTAACATAAATATTTCAAATAAAAATAATCTTTTTCTTCCTCTCGGGTTGGGGGAACTCATCGACTTCATGAAATACTTTCTGAAAGTACTCTGAAAAGTTCATTCATTCATTCGTCCATTCATTTATGCAATCGACAAATTTTCATAAAATACCTGCATTGTTAGGTTTTCCTTATAAAGAATGATTAGGACTAATAATTATGAGTGTGTAACTCTCAAAACTCTATCTCCAGCCTTAACCAGGCTCTCTGGTTAATTTCCTTCTCTCTCTGGTTCATTTCCTTCCTCAGTGGAGTAGAGATGGCCTGAACTTCGCTCCTTCAGTGAATATTCATCGGGCACCAATTCAGCACCAGCCACAATTCTGGGCACAGCAGACACAGCAGTGAGCAAGCCAGACACAGCTCCAGTTCTTATGGAGTTGATGTTCCAATGAACTTTCTGAAGTTAGTATTCCTTTGTACCTAGACATGTTGAAACGTAAGTTCATTCAGATTCCACTAACAGCTGTTAAGTTCACCCCAATGTTCATAGCAGCACTATCTACAGTAGCCAAGACATGGAAGCAACCTAAAGGTCCATCAACAGATGAAGTAAGCCAGACAGGGAAAGACAAATATCATATGATATTGCTTATACATGGAATCTAAAAAATAAAAGATACAAATGAACTTATTTACAAAACAGAGAGACTAACAAACATAGAAAACAAACTTATGGTTACCAGAAAGGAAAGTGTGGGGTTGGGGGAGAGGGATAAATGAGGAGTTTGGGATTCACAGATACACACGACTATATATCAAATAGATAACCAACAAGGACCTAGTGCATAGCACAGGGAACTCTGCTCAACATTTTATAATAACCTATAAGGGAAAAGAATCTGAAAAAGGATAAATGTGTATATATATATATATATATATATATATATATATATATATATATATATATATATATAACTGAGTCACTGTGCTGTATACCGGAAACTAATGCAACATTGTAAATCCACTCTACTTCAATAAAAAAATAATAAATAATGAAGTAAATAGAAAAAATGAAAAAAAAGTTCATACTCTTAACCAAGCATTTTCACATTCACCCTTTCTGTATCGCCCACAACAACCTTGCCTTGATAATTGGTCCTAGATTCACACAGCTCTCGTAAGTGGTGGAGCTGGAGTTCAAAGCTGGGTCTTGTAACTCCAGGCTCCGTGTTCAGTCTCTGTCTCTGTTTCTCTCTGTCTCTCCCCTTCACTACAAGTGCACAATGATCTTTTCCAGGTATCTGCCCTTCCCTAACCTGTGCATTTCCGGGCATCTTCAGCCAGGTGGTCTTAATTCTATATGTCATTAGCCCATTCCTCTCACCCCTGTCTTAGCTTCCCCACCCCAAGCTCCCAGATGTCTCTGCGTCCTGCAAATTTGTTTCTGGTTGGCCATCATTAGGTCTAGGCTCTTGTACCTACTTAGCCCTTCAGCAAGGCCCAGAGAGACCAAGCGAATTGCTGGCTCCTTGCATCATGGGAATTCTTGGGGAGAATTCCTCCCAAGTGGAAGAGTCCAACATTGGTCATTATAAAGACATGATTGTATAAACATAGTCCTTTATGTATCTCTCAGAATAAAAGTGCTCATAGCTTCTGCTCCTTGGTACTTGGTTAACAGACAGGCACTTTCATATGTGCAAAGTGACATTACTGGGCAAATATATCCATTGCAATATTATAATAGCAAAAGATTGGAAACCACATAAATGTCCATTAATAGGCACTGGTTAAACAGAACATGGTACATCCCTAAAATGGATGGAATACTATACAGAAAGGGAAAAAGTTCTTTATATATTGATACGGAAAGATCTTCTGATGATATTGTTAGGTTAAAAAAGAAAGGTTCCAAAAAAGCATTTAAGTATAATATATTTGTGTGGGAAAATAATTATATACATGTTTATTTAAATATACATAGAATACCTTTGAAAAGATATATAAGAAATGGGTAATAGTGGTAGTTTTCGGAGAAACTGGGTTTCTAGAAGGCAAGGGAAAGATAAGGACTTGCTTTTTCACTAGATGATCTTTTATGTTGTTTGGATATTGTCTGCATTACATATCTACTCAAACAATAAATTAAATTATAAAACTAATTTTAAGTGTGTCATATGCTTCCTCGAAGCTTAACTGTTGGGAACCTAGGAATGTAGTTACAGTATTTTGTTTGCCCATATGCCTATGTAAAAGGCTAAAAGTCAAACAATATTGATGCATCAGCTACTGACAAGTACATTGAGTTTAAAAAAGAACTGCATATGTTACAGATGTGATTTTGGTTTGAACTTCTATAATCATCAACTTCATTAAGCTTATAAACCCATTGCTCTCCAATAACGTACAAGCAAATACATAGAACATCATTAGGAGCCCATTAAAATAGAATTGTGGGAAAACATTCTGTTAAATCAGGAAAAGAAAAGGAAAGAAAAAGCGATTTTCAGCTAAACTTATAACAAGAAGCGTATGCTTGGCCACTGGTAATCACAATCTCTTCACTCATTTACTTACCAAATTTGATGAACACGTCAGAATTGTTTTGCTTTAAAACCAACTTAAAAAATAAATATAGGGCTTCCCTGGTGGCGCAGTGGTTAAGAATCCGCCTGCCAATGCAGGGGACACGGGTTCGAGCCCTGGTCCCGGAAGATCCCACACGCTGCGGAGCAACTAAGCCCATGTGCCACAACTACTGAGCCTGTGCTCTAGAGCCGGTGCTCCGCAACAAGAGAAGCCACAGCAATGAGAAGCCCACAGGCACTGCAAAGAAGAGTAGCCCCTGCTTGCCCAAAGACCCAATGCAGCCGAAAATAAATAAATTTATAAAGAAAAAATAATAAATAAATAAATGTATATATTTTTTAGAAGTAATGGCTTCCCCAGTGAAAGAAATATTAATTTTGAAAGGAAAAGGACAGAGTGCTATGGAGTGCCCCATGGCTCACTGCTTTAAGTCTCCTGGTTAAAGAGCTGGTCAGCTGGGTGCTTTTACACAACTGTGGTGTACACAGGCAGATGCTACTTCATGCCACTTTTATGAGCAACCACACCAGCTGCATTATGCCCCTTCCCAAGCTGAACTTGGATACAGCCGAGGGAGAACGCAGGCTGAGAATGTTGGGGAACGAGGTGCTCTCATTCTGCTGAATCCCAAGGGGCCCTCGCTGAGCATCACAAAGGTGAAAGTCCAGCAGCGGGATGCCTGCCAGTGAGACCTGGCAACCTGAGTTTCAGAATGTTAACGTCAGCACGAATGTTAACTTCCTCCCTACTTACCTTCCTAGGGAAGCAAATCGGTAGTAGACTAACTGTTGAAACAGTTGTTTATTTCTCTCTCACATCACAGGTTAATGTGAATTGGTGGGAGAATGAGCGAGGGAGTAGAAGAAGGGGAGGGGTCTGCTCCAAGCAGTCATTCAGGACTCCAGGATTCTTCTGTCTCATGGGCCCACCACCCGCAAGGCAGGAACTCAAACTTTTTTGTGTCATGGACCCACTTGGCAGTCTGGTGAAGCTTGAGGACCAACCCCAGAATAATATTTTTTAAATATTATTTTTTTTTAAATTTATTTATTTATTTATGGCTGTGTTGGGTCTTCGTTTGTGTGCGAGGGCTTTCTCTAGTTGTGGCAAGTGGGGGCCACTCTTCATCGCGGTGCGCGGGCCTCTCACTGTCGCGGCCTCTCTTGTTGCGGAGCACAGGCTCCAGACGCGCAGGCTCAGTAATTGTGGCTCACGGGCCCAGCTGCTCCGCGGCATGTGGGATCTTCCCAGGCCAGGGCTCGAACCCATGTCCTCTGCATTGGCAGGCAGACTCTCAACCACTGCGCCACCAGGGAAGCCCTAAATATTATTTTTAAATGCATACAGTGAATGACTTTAGATAGCAACATCAAAAATACTGAAATACAGTTATCAAAATATTAAAGAAATGGTGATATATGCACTTGTTATAATAAGAACTACCATGACATCACAGTGGCGATGATCACACAGCATTTTGGGATCTCATCAACCACTGTAACGTGATATGAAAATATCTGTCATTTCTATTAGTGGCAAAGTTACAGATGCTGTTAATTTTACTGTGGTTTGTTGCTTTCATTCATAATTGAAGAAACTATTAAATGTCAGTTAGCTGGAGAAAATAAAGATGCATATTAATTCCCCTTTCAACTTCTCAGGTCTCCTGAATTCTGTCCACAGACCTCTTTGGGGGTCTGAGGACCCCAGGTTAAACCCCGCATCTTCTCCTGGCTCCTCTGCTTCCAGCCAGTGATCAGTAAAAGAGGGAGCCTGGAAGATTGCAAAGGAGGTTTTATGGACCAGGCTTGGGGGTGGCAGTGGAAGCAAACATCACTTTTGCCCACGTTGCGTGGAACTCAGTCTCATGGTTGCACCTGAATGCAGGGGAGGCTGGGACACGCACCCTAGCTGCATGCCTGGGAGGAAAATGGAAATGGTTTGGTGAGAGATCACATAGCCTCTGCCACAAGAGACTTCATGATTCAAGCAAGAGAGTGGAAGAAAGTCCTAAAGTCGTGTTTACTGTGCACTTCAGGGAGGAAATATACGTCTCTAAACAGCAAGCCTCTTTTCTAGATACTTTGAATTTAAGGAAAATGATTTTATATGAATGAACTGTTTTTTAAAAAGAATTTATCCAAATTTGGTAATTTAGATACCAAGAAGCCATTTTTGAAGAATCTGAGCCCTAGGATGAAGGTTCAGCCTTTTGATCGATCCTTATTCAAGATTGTCCTTGGTCCCCCTCGTGCTGCCAAGGTCTCCCTCTGATGCTCCTGCCCTGCCCTGCATTTGGCAAGACCTGATGGTTTCAAAGAAATAACACATGAGGGTCACAGCAGAGTGAACCAGCGCTGAGCTGTTCTGAAGACTAAATCTGAAGGTCTCCCTTCTCATTCTCACAATGAAAGAACGTGTGTGTTTTGGTCATTGACTCTTTTATAGTCTGAATGTTTAGTAATTCTCTATAGGCTAATTCATGGACAGAGCATGATTCTGATCACAGAAATATTTGTGGATGCAGCAGGGTCAAGACCTTAAGCAGGGGTGTCTGCCCCGGGCTTTAGGATTTCAGCCCCCATTTAGCCAGCATCAGAGCCCCGGGGACTTCTTTCCACAGCAAACACACTTGCTCCATTTCAAATAGACCCCATATCCTATCCCTTCTTGGCCGCCAGCAGTTATCCCTGTTCCTACGCATGCCAGAAGGTAGTCTGTGGCACAACAATCCAAGTGTTTGTTTTTATTGTTTCCAAAGTTGTTGCCTCTCCCGTAACCTGACAGATCAGCAAAGAGAATTACCAGGGAGTAAGGCAGTGATGGAGCCCGACACAACGTGAGCTGGGTTTCCTGGAAATCATGAGCCCTCAGCCTCACGCCAATATCTGGGACCATTCCAGTGCCTGCTCCTGGCTTCACCTCCAGCCCAGGGCTGAGTTCTCACCTCCTGTGGGATGAAGAAGGTGACACAATGACCTCTGGGAAAAACACCTCATTCCATTCCCAGACTAAGGAGAAAGGCCAAAGATTTGGAAATGTAGCAGTGGCTGCTGACCCTGTTTATTCTCAGAAAACATTTATTTCTCCGTGCCCACACGCTTCTGAAACGGTACCGGCATCTGCCCTGTACTAATGAGCCCGCTGACACGTGGTTTCTGCTGCAGAGTAAAAGAAATCACAGCCTTCATAGCACAAGCATTGACTGACAGGATTATTTATTCCATCGCAGTAGTGTCCAGAAGAATACAAGAATTGGAGGGATTTTATTTTTTTACTGATTCTTGTGGGAGTTTAAATACCCATTTTTATGCAGAAGTCAAGATAGCAAAACCAACTCCAGTAAAATCTAAATAGATTTCACTTAATTATATATTCATTTATTTTCTAAATCTGTATTAATTTATAATTAGATGTATTATATATATTTAATTTATAATTAGATTTATAATATATATGTAATACATATTATAGATTTCACTTAATAATTATACTATTGCCTGTTACTAAATTCATGGTCTAAAAATCACTCCATTGACACTTTTTCAGGAAATCAAGTGGAAATATTTTCTTAATTCTGCTTCAAGTAAGTGATGTAGGCAGACAGGAAGCCTGATTTTCCCTGCAGTCATTAGAAAGCATGGCAGACTTATATTTTAAACATGTATGCTGTATGCACAATGAACACACACATAGCATGCTGCACCAAATGCAGATCAGACTGTTCTGGACTTGGTGGAGTTTGCATCAAGGTCAAATACTCATCCCTGTGTTTGGGGCCAGGCGAGGGGGGGTGGGTACACAATGCCTCACTGTGTGTCCAGCTCTCTCACTAGCATGAAGCAGTGCTGCAGAAGCCGCCAGCTCTCAATTATTCAGGGGCTGATCGTTCACCTTTTGAATTATCCAAAACCTCCATACTGTTTTCTTTTTCCCCTCATTAGGATTGCCATACTGTTTTCTTTTTCATACTGTTTTCCATACTGTTTTCTTTTTCCCCTCATTAGGATTGCCCCAAGACGGTGATGTTGTAACCTGCGATTTTACCTCTTTACAAATGTTTTGGTGGGGCAGATATTGGAAACTATTGGGGATGAAGGAGAGAAAGAGAGAACTGTTAGCTATTCATTATGATTCTTTTCATTGAAATTGATTCATCATTTTAGCCAGTAAACAAATGTTTCCCATATGTGCAAAACAATTTACAGTCTTCAAAGCACTTTCTTTCTCTCTCTTCCTCCTCCTCCTCCTCCTCCTCCCCCTGCCCCTCCCCCTGCCCCTCCCCCTCCCCCCTCCCCCCTCCCCCTCCCCCTCCTCCTCCTCCTTCTTCTTCTTCTTCTCCTTCTCCTTCTCCTTCTCCTTCTTCTCTCTCTCCCCGCCTTCCTTCCCTTTCTCTGTTGCCCCACTTCCTTCAGTTCTCTCTCTCCCTGCCTTCCTTCCCTTTCTCTGTTGCCCCACTTCCTTCAGTTCTCTCTCTCCCCGCCTTCCTTCCCTTTCCTTGTTGCCCCACTTCCTTCAGTGTTCCTTCTCCATTTACAAATTCCTTATGCTCATATACACTCTCTGATTTGATCCTAACAAGAAACCAGGATTTCCTTACGTTACTAATGAGGAAATTGAGCATCAGAGAGGCTAAGGAAATTGCCCAAGGTAACACAGCTAATAAATAGCAGAAATGAGATCCAAATGCAGGCTTGGCGTGACACCTGCTGCTGGCTTCTATCCACCAGAGAGCCACCCCAAGCAAAACAGCATAAACCTCAGTGCCACCTGTTGGCTAATGGTGAGGGGGCCAGGCGTGGGTTTCTGTTGAGTGATAACTTTCTGCAGTAAGGATAGGTTGACCTTAAGTTATTTTCATTCCACAGCATTCACCATCCGTGGAGAGTCTGGGAAATATTCAGAGATCTAGACCTGAGACGGAAAGGTGAATGCAGATGCTAAGTGTTGTTTCCTCTGACTTGAGTGGAGAAGGGACAGTTGAGGCAGAAATCAACACAGAGAACATGTGTTCTTTGAATTTGACGAAATCCTACTGTTAAAGATCACTGTCCCTGGAGCTTCCCTGGTGGCGCAGTGGTTGAGAATCTGCCTGCCAATGAAGGGGACACGGGCTCGAGCCCTGGTCTGGGAAGATCCCACATGCCGCGGAGCAACTAGGCCCGTGAGCCACAACTACTGAGCCTGCGCGTCTGGAGCCTGTGCTCCGCAACAAGAGAGGCCGCGATAGTTGAGAGGCCCGCGCACTGTGATGAAGAGTGGCCCCCACTTGCCACAACTAGAGAAAGCCCTTGCACAGAAACAAAGACCCAACACAGCCAAAAATAAATAAATAAATAAATAAATAAATAAATAAATTTATTAAAAAAAAAAAAATCACTGTCCCTCCCTTTACCTTTGTAGGTCTCGAGAGCCACCTTATTCCTAACCTTTCCAAGTCTGCAAACTTTACAGCTACTTATTTTATGAAAGTATGGGCTTTTAAAATATCAACAAGATGAAATAAGAATAATTAAATGGGATAATATCAATTACCTAACACTGTGCTGGGCACATAGTAGATGCCCAATATCATAGCTGCTACTACTGCCATTATCATTACTATTGTTAGAATTATTCTGCTTTTCTCCTTATTATGCAAAAGCCAAGCTCTGTTTCTTTCCTTTGTATCAATATGACACACAAATGCTTTAACTGAAATTTTATATTTTATTATTAAAGATTAGTGTGGTGACTGATGGTAATCATCAAACCAACTTTCATAAAAAGTCCATTTTGCTCTAGATCACCTTATGATCCCAGTGCTTGGATACTCCAACTAGAATTGCTGCTAAATATACAAATGGATTGTTAGAGAGGTATTATTACAGAGCCACAAACTATGCCAAACAATATACTTTCTTTCCTTCCTCTCTTCTCCCTCCCTCTTCCTTCCTCCTTCTTTTCTTCCTCCTCTTCCTCCTCCTTCCCTTATTGTCTCCCCCCATCATGATGGTTCACAGTATGTCACAGTTAAATACCTTGAAAGATAAAACAGAAAGCATCTGTGAACAGTCATCAGATTTGTAAACAGTGGTTTGGTTGATGTTTTGTTTCTCAGTCCTGTAATTTTTTATGATTGTTGTCCCCGCTGGGATTCGAGGGAGGAAAGCCATGGGAATGGCTTCCCCATGGGAATTTGGATTGGGAACTGTCTTCCCTTTTCCCAGAACTCTCTTTATAAAGGCAAACAGTCCTGGGAAGGGTGTCACTTAAACCCTTATAGCTTGGTGTAGAGAAGTTTGTCTGATGCTTTTTTTTTTTTTTGACCATGCCTTGGCATTCAGGATCTTAGTTCCCCAACCAGGGATCAAATCCGTGCCCCCTGCAGTGGAAGCTCGGAGTCTTAACCACTGGACAGCCAGGGAAGTCCTGATGCTTTCTTTTTGACCTGAGTTACCAAGGTACTTTGAGAACGCTGAACAAAGGGATGAGGAGGTGAAGGAGTTGGGGGAGGGGGGGTTTCTAAAGATAAGCCTTATCTACCTCACCATTTGCTCAGTGCCCTGTCTTAGCTTTGAGCTCATCTGCAATACAAACGCCTTGAGCAATGCCAAATGGAACTTCCACCTCTCCCAGAATAGCTGACTTTTATCAACAGGTTTCCCATAGGATTATCAAATAAACAAACAAGTGGGTTTAGAGCTAGTGACTCAAGCCAAACTCTCTCATCTTCCCACATCAAATCTACCAGACTGCAGCCTCTGCGCATGCACAGTCTGTCCGCACTCTGGTCAGTCACAAAGCTTTCCCCATTCCTATGAAAGACCAGCTCTCCTTTGGGCTTGGATCTCTCCTCCCTCACCTTTTCAAGGACTTTGCTTCTGTGGTTATTTCCTTTTTCTTCTGCCTTTTCTTCCCCTCTATTCATCTATTCCCATCGGCATGCTCTAAGCACGTGTAAACATGCTGACCCCTCCTGGTTTTCCTGTCAATGGCATCTCCTTCTCAGCCTCATTTGCCAGCTCCATCTTGTCTACCAATTCTCCAAACAGGAATTATCCAGGGCTTTGCCTTTACCCACTTGATTTTCCCAGCTACCCTTCTCTCCCCAATGTCAGCCAGCCCCATGGCTTTAAATAGCATCAATGTGCTGATGATGCCTGTATTTACATTTCTAGCCTTGACCTCTCTCCTCAACTCCACACTTGTATCCTTCTTTGGACTTGATACATCTGTGTGGATGACTAATAGGATCTCAAAAGACGACTATTATTTCTACATCTCCCTAACCCAAAGGTATTCCTCCCTCCTTCTTAACCATCTCAGTAAATGACTCTATTTTCCAACTGGGTAATCAAGACGAAAAGCTAAGAGAACCCTGATTTTCTCACCACCTCCCATGACAAATCCACTGGGACATCCTGTCATCTCTCCTTCCAAAGCACATCCCAAATCCATTTACTTATCTTTATCTCTACTGTTGCCACTTTTGTCCACGCCACCATAATTTTTTTCCTAAAATAACCTCCTACAGGCCTCCCAGATTCCATGTTTGTCTACACAACCTATTCTTCATGAACCTGTCAGAATTATCTTTTTAAAACATAAATAATGTCATGCCTTTTCTTGAAATCCGCCAACAGTTTCCCATTGCACTTCGAATAAAGTAAAAACTCCTTATTGTGATGACCAGGCCTACCATAGAAAACCCCGAAACGCATATAATTGGAAAACTCCTAAGCTCAGCAGCACAGATATAGATAATAAGAGACTGTCCTAATGCTGGCAGAGCAAAAATTCTCCTTCCCTTAATCCAGCCATTACACCTGGGTGGCACCAGTTCCTTAATGGCAGAATGATTGCCTCATGTTATAGTTGAGCTTCCTCACAGTATGGAGGCTGGGACAAGTACAAGTACACTGGGAGGTGGGAGTGCCAGGTAGAAGTATATGCTTTTTATGACCTAGACTTGGAGCTCACAAATATCATTTCCACCATACTCTGTGGATCATAGCTGCCACAAATTCCTGCCCAGATTCAAAGGGAAGTAACACAGAGCCCACGTCTCAGTGAAAGGAGTGTCAGACACATTATAAAAAGAACATATGGGAAGGCATATGTAGTTGGGTGTGGCCATCTTTGGGAAAGACAGTCTGCTACTCATGTGGTCATGGTTGTGATTTTATATTGCATGGCCAAGTTTTCTTTTAGTAAAATTGTTCCTGGAATTAACTGAATAGTTCTGTATTCTATAGCTTTCCACAAAGGCTCATAGGTACTCTGCCTCCCAAACAATTTTGAGAACCATTGATCTTGTCCAACCGATTCATTTTGTAGCTGAAGGACCAAAAGGCTAAAGAGATAATTGTGATTTGCCTAAAGAAAAGCTTTTCCTAATCTCTCACTTTGCCTGCTTCTAGAGGACATTCTAGAGCAGGGGGAATTAGAGACTGATTCCAAAGGATGGAAGAATTGGAGTTGGAATAATTGGGAAATTGGGTGCTGATGACATGTGTGATGGACTTTGAGAAAGTTTGGGGCCCCTGGCTTTTCCCTTTGATATGAATCCTGAAAGAATTCTGTCTGGCGGTGGGAAATGGAGGGAGGGCAGGACATGCAGAAGGGGACAGCGCCTAGAAGGGGAGGAGGCAAGGCAGCGTTTCTCCAAGTGCCGCTGGTGGACCAAATGCATCAGAATCAGAATCACCTAGAGCATTTGTCACAATGCAGATTCCTTGATCCCACATCTGAATCAGAATCTCTGGTAGTAGGGCTCAAGAAGCCACAATCTAACAGGCTTTCAAAGGAACCCTCCTACACTGTTGGTGGGAATGTAAATTGGTGCAGCCGCTACGGAGAACAGTGTGGAGGTTCCTTAAAAAACTAAAAATAGAGCTACCATATTATCCTGCAATCCCGCTCCTGGACATATATCCAGAGAAGACCATAATGCGAAAAGACACATGCAACCCAATGTTCACTGCAGCACTATTTACAATAGCCAAGACATGGAAGCAACCTAAATGGCCATCAACAGATGAGTGGATAAAGAAGATGTGGCATATATATATATATATTTATATATATAGTGGAATATTGCTCAGCGATAAGAAAGAATGAAATAATGCCACCTGCAGCAACATGGATAGACCTAGAGATTATCATACCAAGTGAAGTAAGCCAGACAGAGAAAGACAAATATCATACGATATTGTTTATATGTGGAATCTTAAAAGAAAAAAAGATACAAATGAACTTATTTATGAAACAGAAAGAGACTCACAGACATAGAAAGCAAACTTATGGTTACCAAAGGGGAAAGTGAGAGTGGGAAGGGATACATTAAGAGTTTGGGATTAACATATACACATTACTCTATATAAAATAGATAACCAACAAGGACCTACTGTTTAGCACAGGGAACTATACTCGATATTATGTAATAACCTATAAGGAAAAGAATCTGAAAAAGAATATATATATGTATGTATAACAGAATTGTTGTGCTGTACACCTGAAACTTACACAATATTGTAAGTCAACTCTACTTCAACTAAAAAATTAAAAAAACCAAAAAACAAACAAATGAAAACAGGCTTTCAATGGGTAATGACACATTCCTATATTTGAGAATTACTGAGACAGATGGTAAAACTAACTGGTCTATAAAATTGAGCCTGGCTCAGAAATATGAAACCAGCAAAAGTGTCACAAATATCTGTGAGTCACCTGGACAAAGCTCATCAAATAAAGTGGAAAGATATTCTAGCAATGAAGACAAAAATAAAGATTTAACTTTCCTTAAAATAGAACGTAAGTGACTAACTAAACCTCTAAGAATTCAATTTTTACCCTTGAAACATTATTCAACAATATTTGAAGACTTTTGTTATTTTCAGCAAGTGAATCTTACCAAAAGAAAGGTTACAGTTTGACTTCAAAACACCCCTCCATCTAGTGCTTCATAGAACTCAATAGGAGAGAGAACACATCTCTTTCTCTGACATTTGGCTGATTTGCACATGTGAATCGGGAAGCATACATTTCCACAGAAGCCTAAAGATGAAAAGCCAGAACACTATTCGTATTGGGGGCACTTGATATAATCCCATTCTGCTTTATCTCACAACCCATCCATGGGCTAATAACGTCTCTGCCTCAGCTCTGAAATTCTTCATCATCAATGGCTTATTGTAAAATACTCTCTTTAGCTTCAGGCCATTTTTACCAGCCAGCTCCATATTCCCCTGCCCCCAACCAAAATTCCTTTCTTTTTTCCTGACTACTAAAGAATTAACTTCCTGATGATGTGCAGCCAATTTCAAGGATGTTAAGACTCTCTGGCCATGCCAATGGGATTGACTCCTTGGGATCTTATAGGGCTGGTAAGACACCCTCACCCATCTAATGGACACCCCAGAATGTCACAAAGACTCCCAGAGAGCTTCACCCTAGGCAGCTAACAATCTCCATGGAAACAGCCATCCATCTGCTTAACTTTTCCAGATAAGATTTCTCCCTGGGCAGTCCTGATGCTGGAGCTTATATTATTAGATCACAATTTGCATTCTTACCCCCAAGTATCTTTTGGGAAAAAAGGTGCTCTTTAATTTGTTTCTGAAATCAAAATTGTTGCTCTTTCTTTGGGTGTCTATGCTTGTCTCTCTACCCCTCCCCCACCCTCTGACCGCCCCCCATCTCCCACCGTGCAATTGGTGGACTGTACATTGGCGGGCTATTAAACAACTTCAACACAGCTGCACTTTGTTTGCTCCATATCTATTTTTTTGGCTTTCTGAGAGGAGGTATTGTGCTAGGCAGGACAATTTGATTGGAGAATTGTTTAGACTGTGACAAGTAGAACAGTTATAGAGGATATTTTATGGAGTTAAACTTCAAGGAGGAAAGAAGCCATCATTAATGCACAAAAAAGAAAAAAATGAAAAAGTTGGCATGGATAGGAGACTTAGGTCATACTGAAACAAGAGTCAACTCAGATCTTCATCTTAACTTCACTGAATTGGAATTTTAACTTTGAAATGGAATCCAACTGGTGCACATTTCAGTCTGTGAAGAGGTAGAATTGAGAACATGAAAAATTTGCTTGGAAATGTTCATGAGCATAAATCAAAGCTTTGATATCGTGCTTCTTACAACCCGATGTCTTCATTTTTTTCATAATTCTTCCTCATTTTTCCCATCATGTGGGTTTAGCCAGCAGGGTGGCATTTCTTTTTCCAATGCCCTTTATGCAACATACAAAGATTGGAAGCCTATATCTGTTAAGGTTTATGTCAAGATAATCCCCAAATTCTGATTCTGCAGTGAAGCACATCCAAGTGGAAGAGAGAGGTTGTATGACCTCAAACCCTGGCTGCAGGTAGAGCAAGGCAATATAGTCTACCGAAAGAAATACTTGGCTGGGAACTAAGAGACCAGGGTTCTGAGCTTGACTCTTCCACAGCCTGCACAATCTTCAGCAAAGCTTCTGACTTATGTAGGTATTGATTTTCTCATCTATGAAAAGGTTGAATGAATTCAAGTTTCCTTTTACCTCCAAATTTGGAAGTTACTACCATTCCA